>NC_134699.1:15363281-15687781 GCF_050947455.1 Rhinoderma darwinii | reverse complement strand
TGTACATAATAATCAGCCTGGGAATACTCGGACTTGTAGTTCCCCACAGAGGTGTATATAATAATCAGACAAGGAACACGGAGACATGTAGGTTCCACAGAGGCGTATATAAATAACCAGGCAGGGAATACTGGTACTTGTAGTTCTCCCCTGGAGGCTTTAGGAGTGCTCGAGATTAGAGATTGCAGATTATCTAGATACTATTCTATTCTTTTCCTGTAGATTTTGAAAGAAATTGACCTATAGAAAAATGTATACACAGTGCAGTACAAGAACACATAAGATACAATTAATCAGATACATCAGAACAATTCTACACGTCCTGTATGCAGCTGCAGAATATTACTAGAAGCTGTACAGCAGAAGAAAATAAATAGTGGGTTCTCACCCAAAATAGGAGTCCACAGGCTGTCCTAGAAGGGTGAGGAGGGGTAGGGCGGCCAGGAACAGGTGGAGGCCGGCTGGCATGGTGTACACTGGGCTCTGCTCCTCATCTCTCTCCTCCTGCAGCTCAAATCACTGCTCGCTGCTTACTCCTGCTTAGTTTAAAGGGACAGGACACACCTTGTTGCTGATTGGCTGTCATCTGACACACCCTTACTCTGGTTGGCTGAACTCTCAAGGTGTGTAGAGGGGGCGGCTGCTTGCTCTGCACATCAGGCTGCGAGTGACCGTAAGTGTGTAGTATCAGATAGTGATGTGAAGATTCATCCCTAGTATCTATCTATCTATCTATCTATCTATCTATCTATCTTTTTCAAATATTTGTCTGTCTGTCTCTCTAGTAAATATCTATCACCTATGCCTATTTCATATCTATCTAATATTTATCCATCTTCTAGTCTATTGATCTTTCTATCTATCTTCTCTCTCATATATTTGTCTGTCTGTGTCTATCTATCTGATATCTATTATACATCTTTCTAATATCTATCTCGTATCCATTTACTTGTCTATCAATCTGTCTTCTCTCCCCCTCTCTTATATATAATTTGTCTGTCTGCATCTATTTAATATCTCTATCTATCCATCTATCCATCTCATATCTGTCTCTCTCTCTCTCTCATATCCATCCATCCATCCATCTCATATCATATCTGTCTCTCTCTCTCTCTCTCTCATATCCATCCATCCATCCATCTCATATCATATCTGTCTCTCTCTCATATCCATCCATCCATCTCATATCTGTCTCTCTCTCTCATATCCATCCATCAGCAGAGGACTTGCTTGAATTTACTGGAATAATGAAAGGAAACCTCTCCATGGCTGGGTAATCTCTGTGAATTTATTCTCATCTCATTACATTTTTATCGTTCAATCTTTTTTACAGAATTTTTGAAAAAATTAAAAGCAAAACATTGTATGTAGGACTGCAATAGGATACAAATAGTGAAAATATATCAAGAGGGCAGACAGAGTGGGTATAACTCCAGCCAGCAGACGTTTTCCTATAAATAGTAGGAGGGGGGGGGGGGGGGTCATGTCCTGTATAATAGATACCTGTGACACAATTGTAAGGTGCTGTATCCTGAGACATTGTTATTATGGAGCGGTCAGTGGCAGGAAATAGGTATTTTATAACCGGTCTAGTGTGTGATGTATTCCTTATATATTCTAGACAAACAGGACACAAGCCCTCATGTATTTAATACTGGCGTGTTCTGGATCAGTCTTATTTTGCAACCGGTTTTTAAAATTTATTTTGTGACAAATTTATCACATTTCACACACCATTTGGTTAAAGAGTTACTGCACTTTCAGAAAACTTTTGATGTCATAGTAACATATCAGATGTTTTGATTGGTGGTGGTTCGAGCACTGAGACCCCCACCGTCACTAAAAAGAAGGTGCAGAGCGCTTCTGCCGCTTGGATTTAGCGATAGTGATGGTCTTAGCACCCGGACCACAACCAATCAAATCTTCTGTTATGTCGCACTGATATATCAAGTTTTCTGAAAGTGCAGTAACTCTTTACATAAACTGTATATTGGAGAATGGCGCTGCTCTTGGTGCCGTTTTGTGACTTTCTTTACGCCAGTCTATTGGTGTCGTGCAGATGCAATTTTTTTGTGACTTTAAAAAGTAGCATATCGTAAATATGACTAAACTTGAACTCCGCCCATTGACTGACATTAATCACAAAGTGGCACGGTTATTCTTTTTGGCACATTACTTAATACATCTTACACGCACAGTATACACCATTATTTCCACCATAAAAGCGCCAATATCCTGGAGCATGGAGCTTAGTACATGTGGGCCAGGGGACCTACGGGTCCATAATATAAATCCGGTTGGACCTCTGTACAGGCATTTTGCCAACAGCAGTGACATATGCATGCAAATACTGGTTGATGTGGGGCGATTTCTTGGTACCTCTAAATAAAGGGGCACAGCTTGAATGAAGCAGTGTTGCCGTTCCCTGAGGAATGCCGACCAGACCTTGGTCCCTTCGTTCTCCCTATTGGCTAGGAAATCAGAGGTTGGACCCCCACCGATCATACTGCTATGTCATATCCATGTCAAATGCCATAACCTTAAATGATGTGAATACCCTTTAAATACAGATACATACTAAATAAACACAGAGCGACACAGTGGGATAACCCGCCTATTGAGAAGTCTTCACATCTATTAGATCCGGGCTAAGTCTGTTATCTGCACCTTGACTACAGACTTCAATGCATTGCATCCACATAGAAATTCACATTATTGCGAAACTTAGTAGTTTGCTATGGATGCATTTGTTGCCCAACTTTGAGCGTCCGGCATTATCTGCTCTGAAGCCTCTGCCCATTAGTATGTGTGTCATGAGACTACAAGTGTGTAGAGCCAATGTTCTACCAGCAGAGGGAGACAAAGTCCATTCAGCAGTTTGGATGCAGGTGTATTGTGTCCTCTCCACCACTAGTAGGAAAGACTGTGGACTTTTAATTTGGAACAAATGTAGATCATAAATGTTTAGTTTATATCGGCAATATAGTTTCTACATAAAATGTCATTAATGGCCGTAGTAAGAGCGTGATGATGTTTCCATTGCTTCTCCTGTTTCAGAGGTTCAGCAAATGATTGTTTGCGCTCAATTCTCATCGCCATCACTTTAAAAGAGGGTCTAGAAATGTCCAGAGGTCGACATTCAACTTTTGGTAATATAGGTATAGCCTAAATAATTGACATTTGAATAAGAGTTTATTAACTAACGTATATTGGAGCATTAGATACTCTTTGGCATCTATGCTCTGCAGGTGTCAGGCCATGCTAGGAGTCTTAGGTTTTGCACTGTTGGACTAGCCTATTTGTGACTTAGAGATAAGTGGATCAGAGATGTCTGCCCGCCGCTTATCCCTCCCTTCCCTATAGTACATGTTAGTTGGGGCAGAGGTAATAAGTGACGAACACAATAACTTTGATTTGCGATTTGTGTGCAGCTTATGAGCAGTACTCTGATTTTGGAAGGCTTTGCTACATCCATATAACCCTTTGTCCTCACATTGTCTCTCGTCTTTTCCTCAATTCATGACACTAAAACCAGTTTCATGTATAATAGATGTAGTGTATTGACGACTAGAAATGTTATACGTCTTACAAATCGTTAAATATTTTATTTATCAGCAAAGATGCGAGTTAGGCCTTAGTCACACGAGCGTATTTCACGTCCGTGTTACGCGCGTTAAAACAACGGACGTCACACGGACCTATGCAATTCAAATGGGGCCATTCAGACAGTGTTTTTCACGCAGCGTCTGTCCGCTGTGTGAAACTCACTGCCTGTCCTATACTTCTGCGTGTTTTGCGCATCACGCACCCATTAAAATCAATGGGTGCGTGAAAATCACGGACAGACACGGACGCACATCCGTGTGCCATGCGTTTGTCATGCAACAGTTGCTAATGAAATGAGGAGGAAAATAAAAACACCTTCAGTTTATTTTGCTGACGACGTAAAAAACGCGTGAAATACGGATGACACACGCGCGTAAAAAACGCAGACACGCACTGTACACTGCATTTTTTACGCGCGCAAAACGGACAAGTTCATGTGAATAAGCCCTTAGTGTGAAGTTCAGCAGTGGACGCAGACCGCCGGGGGCCCTTGTGTAAGAACAGGATGCTGCTTCCAACTCTCCCCATCAGTACGGACTGTTGGAAGTTTTGCTGTGTTGTCCCCCTTACCTATAGGGATCCTGGGGAATGTAGCAGAAAAGTTCAAAGTTCATTTCCAAAGCCTACATTTTTTTCCGAATGCTATTTCACTCTTCTGCCACCAGAGGGCAGTGTACTATAATAATTCAGATATTGGATTAAAAAGGAGATTCTGCTCCCTAAATTCCAGTGCAGTATATAATGTTTGTTTATATTGGAAAACCACTATAATGACCTGTGACCACTGCAGAACGCGCGACTGAGCTTAAAACCGCAGCATTCTACATCAATTAAACAATATTTATTAATATCACATCACAATAAATGCTGTGGTGCGGCCGGACATTCAATATCAGTCATTTTGATTTTAAGACCTGTACTATAGCTGCATGCCAGGCGGGTACAATATACATTACAGGTACAAGATAACTGCATGGGGGGGGGGGTATACCTCTATAGACCCATCGGATGTATGGGGACATATTGCATTTACCAGTGGGGGACAAAAATGCTGTGTCTGGCGTTAGGTGCTCGTGTGTAACATGCTATGAACGATCAATCCGCGCAGGGGTTAATCTGACACCCCCCCCCCCTAATTCTTGGGGCTGTATTGAGCCCCTGGCTGGTTGTCCCGCAGTTTGGGGTCTCCCTGGAGACGCTCCCAGCAGGGGGTTTTTCACTTAGGCTTAAGGGGAATGCTTTAATTTCACAAATGTCCTGAATATGGCCCAAACCCATCTTCTTGAGCAGAGGTCACAATAAACGGCAGAGCCGGAGAAATTGACTAGCCCAGAGCAAGACAGAAATGTCCCTGCAGAGTGGCTAGTGATGCGCTAGTACGACAGCGGGCACAGCCAATCGCACCCGCCAGTGATTGTATCTTTTAAACCCACTGTCCGACTCACAACCCCTTGGACCTCCGACTGTACTTTAGGCCATAGAATTACTGACGTTTATAACCGTGGGTGAGGAAACACTTTATTCACAATGATTAGATTGAGGGTATGTTCACACGGCAGCGTCCGTAGCGGCGGAAATCACGGAGCTGTTTTCAGGAGAAAACAGCTCCGCAATTACAGACGTGATGGCATGTTGAGGCGCTTTTTCGCTGTGTCCATTACGGACGTAAATGGAGCTGTTTTTCCATGGAGTCAATGGAAAACTGCTTCGTTTACGTCTGAAGAAGTGACAGGCACTTCTTTGACGCGGGCGTCTTTTTTACGCCGCACCTTTTGACAGCGGGGCGTAAAAAAATGACCGTCGGAACAGAACATCGTTAGGGTATGTTCACACACACTAATTACGGACGTAATTCTGGCGTTTTTGCCCCGAATTACGTCCGAAAAATGCGGCTTGAAAGCATTGACAAACATCTGCCCATTGAAAGCAATGGGCTGACGTTTGTCTGTTCACACGAGGCGTATATTTACGCGCCGCTGTCAAATGACGGCGCGTAAATAGACGCCCGCGTCAAAGAAGTGACCTGTCACTTCTTGGGGCGTAATTGGAGCCGTTATTCATTGACTCCAATGAAAAGCAGCACCAATTACGTCCGTAATGGACGCGGCGTTCAAGCGCCTGCACATGCCGTTACGGCTGAAATTACGGGGATGTTTTCTCCTGAAAACATCCCTGTAATTTCAGCCGTTACGGACGCTGTCGTGTGAACATACCCTAAGACCCATTCAAATGAATGGGCAGATGTTTGCCAACGCTATCGAGCCGCATTTTCGGACGTAAGTCGAGGCGTAAAACGCCCGAATTACGTCCGTAAATAAGCCGTGTGAACATACCCTTAGAAATGTGAATTTTGTATCTTCTGGACCGCCATGCAGACCAGCAAAGATATGCCCTGGGCTACTGTCCCGATGCTTGGACCATTTTGTTTCTTGATCTGAATAGGTCTAAAATTCTATCAACTGATCTCATAATATTGGGGATGTGTCAACTTTTCAACACCAGTCTTGCCTAGAAAAGTTGCTAACGACTCAGAAGTTGCAATTTAATGGCAAAAAAATTAGACTTTTGGGCTGTTTACGTCACTCGTGCCGCTTTCAGGAAAAAGTGGGTGGAGCTAAGTAAAAGGGGCGGGGCCATCAGCAGCCTGACAAATTGATTATGATTCATGTCAGAAAGTGGTGTCAATTACAGCGGAAATCTGTAGGCCTCGTACCGCCCCCCATGATCCCTTATTTAGGCAAAATAAATGAATTGCTCACCTCATCGCTCCCGCCCCCTCCCCTCCCCCAATCTTCTCTGGCTCCTGCATCCAGCCGTGGCGCATGCGAGTTCCTGACCCGGGGAAACGTCAAGCCTTATATGTGATGCAGCACACAACATCCTGCCCCTCAGAGTTGGGTGCTGCGTGTCATATATAATGTTCTGACGCTGCCCGGCATCAGGTCCTTGTATGCGCTGCAGGTGCCTGAGAAGATCCAAAAGTGGGAGAAGCAGGGAGGGGGATGGGGCCTGGCTGGGCAACTACAATTATTACTCCTCAATTGTGGCACATGGCCAGCGGAAAGATATGACAGACGGCTTGCGCCTCTTAATAAAGCTGTCGCATCTTAGGCTTCGTTCACATCTGCGTTGTGGCATCCGTTTTTGCAGATCCGTTGAAATGTTAAAAAAAAAAACGGACAGACTGACTGATGCCAGACTGAATGCAACGGAAGGTAAAATATGTTCGGGCCTGTTCACATCAGCGTTGGCTTTCCGTTCAGGGGTTCCGTCTGAGGTTTCCGTCAGGAGAATCCCGCAACGGAAAGTGAAGCTGAAATCACAGCTTCCGTTTCAGTCACCATTGATATCAATGGTGACGGAAACATCGTTAATGGTTTCCGTTTTATCGACGGAATCAATAGCGGAGTTGACTGTGCCCTTTGATTCCGTCAAAATAACGGAACCCTTGCACAACGGTGACGAACGGAAACCATTTGCATCGGATCAGTCTATTCTAAGCCGGTCTTAGGCGAAACGCGCGTTGAGGCGTTTTTTCTGTGCCACATCTCCTGACGTGCCCTCCTCCCTCTACCATGTCTTTAGGTACGGTTACTCATTTCTGATGATTCACTTAGCTGAATTCTAGCTTCCATTTATATTGCTGCATTTAGGCCCTGCCTTATACATATTCATCATTTATCTTGGCGTACCTATAAGTCTTCTATCGTCTTATGTATTATTATTTATTATTAATAAAGATTTCTATTTTTGACGATACGTGGTAGATCTATATTCTTACATTCCATTTGGGTGCTATGTTCCCTGTGCTTTTTGTTCTACAGTTCAGTGGGGACTCCCTTGTTCTTCTGTTTGAGGTTTCTTGTAGGTTTGCAGATGTGAACGAAGCCCTAGTCTGAGCATGTGCAGAAAAAAAATGGATCCGTTAAACGTAATGCATAACTGATACAAACGGATGGCACATCGGTTCGTATCTGTCATCCATTGACTTAAAAAAAAACCTGGAAAGCTCCTTTCCGTCAGGTTTCCGTAGTTTTTGACGCAATAGCGCAGCAGACTCCAGTATTCTGTCAAAAAAATGGAACCCTGATGGAACGGAGCAAAAATAAAACCCATTGAAATCCATGTTTTTTGTTTTTTTTAATGGAAACAACTTTCGTTCTTGTGGTCCTCTGACTGATCCGCTAGAACGGAAGCCACAACGCAGATGTGAACGCAGCCTTACTCCAGCGGAGCAGAAAGCTTAGTGGTGTACGAGGCGCGCGTCTAGAGCTCTGACTCTTTCAAAGGGGCAGATTTACATGAGCTTGTGCGTTTTGTGCGCGCAAAAGGCACTTAACAGCTCCGTGTGGCAGCCCCGTATGATGAGCGGCTGCGTGATTTTCGCGCAGCCGCCATCATTATGACACTCTGTTTGTATGTTTGTAAACAGAAAAGCACGTGGTGCTTTTCTGTTTTCATTCATAGTTTTTACTGCTCTTGCGCGAATTACGCGCGTCACACGGAAGTGCTTCCGTGTGCTGCGCGTGATTTTCATGCACCCATTGACTTCAATGGGTGCGTGATGCGCGAGAGACGCAGAAATACAGGACATGTTGTGCATTTCACGCAGCGGCCATACGCTGCGTGAAACTCACGGACAGTCTGCACGGCCCCATAGACTAACACAGGTCCGTGCGAGGCGCGTGAAAATCACGCGCGTTGCATGGACGTATTACACGGTCGTCTAAATAAGCCCTTACTGTTCATTTAGTTACTTTCGACAATCTCACAAAAGTATATTATAAAGCTACAGAGCTGTTTATACCGAATACTGGACAACATGAAAGCTTCTAAACCGTACAAACGTAAATGGTTATTCCAGTCATATACATGTCCTCTATTCCGGTTAGATTAGTGGGGGTCCGACTGCAGGGACACCTACCAATGGCTAGACCCCCGGTCCCCCCAGCCTCATGACTGGCAAGGGGGATTTGAATGGATAGGCAGTCGAGTTTGTGCACTACCACTCCATTCAGACTTCAGGGGAACGTGATACCCCGTTCTAGCGATTCTCTGTGGCTTGACCCCCACCAATCTAACATGTATCACCTATCCAGTGTATTAGGTGAAGTGTGGGGCTAGACTACCCCTTTAATTATTAGAGTAATGTCTACAATGACCAGGACAGATTTGCAGTTTTTTGGGAAAAAAAAACAATGAAGGTTCATTTTTAATGACCGCAAGCAGAGATCTTGAAAGCTGTGCGGAATTAATACAGAAAGTATATTGGATAATTTTATTAATTTGATTTTGCAAAGCATAACTGATGTCATTGCAAACTACTAGACTCAGCATGCCCAGGGTATACTGGGAGTTGTAGTTTTGCAATAGCTGGGGGGCACAGGTTGGAGACCACTGGTATAGAGCATGATCGGACTGGTACAAGTGCAGTGTCTCCGAGCTGTACGTGAAAAACTAGAGCAGGCAATAAGGTTTTATGTCTGATGATTTATTATGTATGATACCAAGTGTAACCAATAGGGCAGTGCGTGGTATAACAGAACTAGTGCATGGCATTACTAGTGCAAGTCATGTCACCAGTAGGATGGCCCACACAATGGTAGTGCACGGGGCACCGAGTAGAGGGCTCCCAGATCATACAGAAACACAAGGGGAGATGAGTAGGAGGCTGCATAGATGAGTCTTGCTGGGGAGGGGGCAGCTCCAGTTAGGGAGGATTATCTTACCTTGTCTCATGGCTCTGGGATTGGTTGTCTGATGACATCCAGCTTTCCTCTCCTTGTCATGATCAGGGGGCAGAGTATAAAATGCCCGGCACCTCTTGTGCCCCCAAACAGGCACTCAGCAAGAGGACAAACTCAGCTTCTCATGGGATGCCCCTCACTTTCCCACCAAGGTCTCCTGACTGCCCCATCACCGCCATCATTCCCCCCATGGACAGGCTCCATACTTTACACTTCCTCTGGCTCTTCTCAGCTGCCCCCGTCCTGGCAGGTTACCCCATTTGGTGGTAAGATCTCGTCGTCTATTTTACTTACCTTTTAACTGTATCCAACTAAATTCTGTAAAGTGCCAACATTACTTGGTATAGTCTGCTCGGCAGAGCTGAGTTTGTCATTTAGCTCAACTCCTTGTGATATCCCAATGCACTATGGATCGTTTTACTGCACGAAAACTTTCTGCGTCTGAACGTTATCATGATGCCGGTTGAATGACAAATTCAGCTCTGCTACATCTGTACTTTATGAATATAGATGGCTATTTAAAAAGTTAGTATACAAATCAGCATAGTGTCGGCTGCTGAATTCTGATAAATCTTTGCATATCCTGAGGTCGGTTGTTGGGGAGGAAGAATTGATCTGTTTACTAATTCATTATTAAGGCTGATACAAAAGTTTACACGCCCTGAAAGATGGAGAAACCCGAGTATATAAGACATCTAGATTACTAGAGAAGACATGTTGGGATGGACCCACAGCACAGGTGTAATAATATAGAATAGTGACGCGTCCGTTGTCCGCATTCAGACGCTTCTACCTTATAGCCGGTGTGTATCTTGTATATTATTCCCACGTATCATTGTGGACTAGAACCGCTCATAGATCCATTGTGTTCATCTTTCTCATGTATCTAATAAGTATTTCTAGTAAATATCTCTACAATAATTTACATAAAACATTTGTTGTATATAATATACGGAAAAGTTCAGCAATTTACTAATATACTTTTGTTTTTAAATTCCTAACCATTTTCAAATCGCTGCTTGCTGTCAGCGAATAGGAAGATTCTTGTTTACATTCACTACTGCTCACAGTTGATTGTTTGCTACAATTGTATCCAGCAATACAGCTCCAGGCTCTTACAAGTGATCTGCACTGATACAATGTAGCAAACTGTGGACAGGATTTTGTGCTGCTCATTTGTTTAGCTCATAAGGGAGCAGGACGGGTTTTCACCCACTGGATATAAACCTTGAATTTTCTCATTCACTGACTGCAAGCAGAGATCTTGAAAATCGTGAGGAATTGAAACAAAGTATATAAGAAAGTTGCAGAACTTTTCATTGTACAACGGGTAACGCTGTATTTACACAAAACAGGAAAACCGCCTTTGAAGTATGCAGGGAACCCGTAACTCGGGCGACTGTAAAATGTAGCTCTATAGAGGGAGTAATTATTTTATACAGGGGTCTCAGGACGTGACTCCGGTATATAGTAGTCTGAGACTCCTTCTGGATGGAGTTGGACTTTGACTATATTTTAAATGATTTAGAATGACATGCTCTCCAGGTGTAGCAGAGCTGGTATGGTCATTGAAGTGGGAGTGAGTTTGTCATTTGGCACAATGTGACCACAAGCTGTGACTTTTCACAAGACTGCTAAGTTATTTTAAGTCAAATTATCACAGTGGGCAAATTAAACCGTCCAATGACAAACTCCACTCTGCTCCATCTGGATTGTGAGAAAGAGGAGTACAGAATTGTGTTTGCTGAATTGAAGTAGAGAAAAAAAAAACAGAAGAAAAGGTCTCCGTCGTGTTACACACGCATGAAAGCGTGTTCCAGTGTAAGGCCTTATTCACACGTGTCCGATTTGCGTCCGCAAAAAAAGGAGTAGTTTTTCCATGCATATGACTGTCCGTGTTGCGTCCCGTGTGCTTTCGTTTTTCTCGTGTTTTTTTTCCCTCTGTAAGCACCTCCTGGTTATCCTTTTTTCTTCTCTGCATTTCTTTAGTAACTCATACGTGAAAAGCGGACAGAACACAGATGTTGTCCGTTTGTTGCCTGTTTTTTTCACACTTCCATAGACTTCACTTGGCGAGTCTGATCCGCAAAAACGAACCAGAATTGGATATGCTGTGATTTTCACACAACGCGCACACGCTCCGTGAAAAAACATGAATGTGTGAGTGGCCCTGTTGAATTGCATAGGTCAGTGTGCTGTCAGTTATATAAACGGACAGCACACGGACATAAAAAAACGTTAGTGTGAATAAGGCCTAAGAGGAATATATCACCAGATCAGTCACCTAGAACAGATGGTGGTTGTCACATAGGATCGTCCGCAGGGGTCACATAATGGCTGACACTTCTTAAAGGGGTTTTGTCTGAACTATGACAGATCAGCAGATCACCATTTCAATGGTGACGGATCCGGTGCCAATGGTTTCCGTTTGTCTCCGTTGTGCAAGGGTTCCGTCGTTTTGACAGAATCCATAGCGACCTACCCTATTCATCCCACACAACGGAGACAAACGGAAACCATTGGCACCGGATCCGTCACCGTTGAAATCAATGGTGATGGAAATGGAAGCCTTTGGTTTCCGTTTGTGTGAGTCCGGGTCCAGCTCAGACGGAACGGGACCCTGGCGCAGATGTGAACGAAGCCTTACCCGGAGCAGTGTGTTGTATTTTGTTTTTTTCACTTTGACGTATTTAAAAAAAAAAAAATAGTAATGCAAATCCCTGTGTGAACAAACTCTTATTCATACGCTGCCAGTTAGGCGACATTATTGTGTGTAAATCTGTCGGTGTGCGTTGCATTTTGCATCAGTATGTTTTGTGTGCGGAATATGTTTTTGACGCACTTGCAAGCACTTTTTTTTTTTATGTCATTGATGCGTAAACCACGGACAGCACACAGGTGTGCTGTCCGTTGTTTTCACGCACCCATTGACTTCAATGGGCGACACGGTGCGTGAAAACCAATATAGGACGTGCAGTGAGTGTCACGTAACGGACTCTCGCTGTGAAAACTCCGGCATGTGTGAATAGCCTTATTGATATCAATGGGTCCGTGTGCTGTGCCTTGTTTCAAGAATCACGCTTGTGTGAATAAGCCCTAGGGCCAGATTTACATGTATGTGTTTTTTTGTTTTTATTGTGTGTGGTTTTTTTTATCAATCCATCACCCACGAAAGACATAAAAACAGATAATGGAACTGGTGAATATAATAATGATGAACTTTGACCTAAATTGAAATCCTATAAAAATGAATAAGATCTTTGCCTGTAAACAAACGCATATTGGAAAAAAAAAAAGTGTGAATGTTTCCCGCAAATGCTACAGGGCAAATATAGTGTTAATGGCTGTTATACATGGACCAGCCGCTCTTACTTAGTGGAGCTCCGATCTGGCGCATAGAGTAGGGTCCCCATTTATAATAAGGCATAAGGACAGGGGTTTTCCTAATTAGACCCCATCCCATAAACAGTTTTTTTGTGGAAGTAGAACTACATCTAAGATATTGTATTAGAAGTGCGGTATATACTTGTTGTAGCATTCATATAAAACACCAGTATGATTATTTGCATGACTCTGTATAGGAAACAAGTAGACGTTAGTGGGGTTTTTCTACTGACTATCAATGTTTGATTGGTGGGGGTTCGACACACGCCGATCAGCAGACTAAAGGTGAATGGGGCTGAGCTGTAGTACCAGGCATTGCCACATGTACTGACGAGGCGCTGTGCCCATGTAAACAATTCTGCACTTTCTCCACAACGCGCCTCTTCCAAATAAGCGCCAGGCGGAGAACACCACGACCCTGCTCAAGTGAATAGTTACAGGACCTGCACGGTGCCAAATCTGCCGGGGCAGGGGAGAAATGTGACTACAGTCCTATGTTGGGGACTCCTACAATCTAGTGATTTGTTGGCATCCCAGCAGTCAGACCCATAGCCTGTAATGGGTTGAACCTTTGGCGTAGATCTGGATTGTTTTCTTTTTGTAGGATGTCCCAGTATTGGAAAGGGTAGATGACGTTACTTTCTAATACAGTTAAAAAAAAAAAGGCAAACCGTGTGGTATACATCTTTTTTACATTGGTAGTAATACAGTTGGATATATCTGGGCTTTACGTCAGATGTACAGTGTGAACAGGGCCTTGCTTGGGCACAACTACGGTTTTATACTATGTAGCAATAAGTCTGCAGAGAGTCCAGTTGATGAGAGGGATTTATATCAAACAGTAGTTTGGGTGAAAATAGAACATGGTCTGTACAGACTTTCTGCCTCTGTAAATAGGAATGTTTACATTCACTGACTGCAAGCACAGAGCTTGAAAATGATTGCTAGAGTTTGCTACAAAACTGCAGAACTTTACTGTGATGACGCAATATTTACAGAAGACTGGTCTCCTTTAAATACGTTAAGGGTATGTTCGCACAGGCAGGAGACGCTGCAGATTTTCTGCAGCGGAATCTAAAAAAAAAAATGCAGGTAAATCAGTCACAGAAATCAGCAGTAAATAATGCGTTTTGCTGCACTTATTGCTTTGGAAACGTTGTGATTTTTCCGCAGCGGGTTTACCTGCAGATTTAGTGTCACACATTGATTTCCGCTGCGTAAACAATGTACAAAATTCTAATTTTGTGTGGAATTTCTGCTCCCCACTGCGGCGTTTTTGGCCCATAGCCTTCATCTCCCCACAGAACCTAAAGCATAAATGAACATGCTGCAGAATACTTTGCGTGCAACTTTTTTCTGCGTTTTTTTTTTCTTCATTTTTTGCAGTGTGTGGCTGACATTTGCAAAATCTCATTCACTTTGCTGCTGCTGTAAATGCTGCGGAGTTTCTGCACGCAATTCTGTTGAGGAAATTCTGCAATGTTTACGCTGTGGGGGGACCCGGCCTGAACGCCACCACTGTTTGGGCTCACGTGGGCAGCACGAACGTCAAATATGGACTGCAGACCCTTAAATGAAACTTGACTCCCGCCATGCTCACAATTGGCCCTGTGGATTGTAATATTCTTAGAATTATCTCTGAGGGTCCAATGTGACAAGTTTCTACTCCGGCCTGATCCGAACACTGGAACAATCACATTGGGAGAATATCACACTCCTTCTATCCAGTGAAGCAGCTAGTCACCCAGTCACCGGGTCATTGATCTCTTTGTGACGTCTCAGATTGTGGAAAGTTTTGACGGACCCTCCATTGTATCGCGGGTGATGTTTTCCGTGTGGATTATGTCGCCATGGATGCCAAGTTACAATAAAGTTGTGATGTATTTTTCTCACCAATATGTTGAATATTTGGGCGATCTATGAGTCATGGCTACAGCGCGGCCCTGGATGGATGTTATGCCTTGTACCCAGCTGCATGAAATAGGGATGGGTTACCAATAGGTAATATCCGGGGCATCCTAATCCTTTTTATTGTTGGAGGATTAGGCTGTAGGATGATCAGTATTGTCTAGCAAGGCTCTGTCTGGTGGGATGCATTGAGGATATGGGGGTCTTAAGCCCTTTGTAATGAGGTCTCCCCGAGGAACAGGAGAGGAGGGTCGCTTATGCATGTAGTATGTCCGGATATTAGTATCTAAGAAAGGGTCGGGGGTACATAAATCCTCAAGCTACATTGTTATCGGAAGGATAGAAATGGTTCCTTTTGTGAATTCATGATAAAATGCTCCTCGGAGAAGAGTCTAAGACCATTTGTATTGGATACGAGGCTTAGAAGGAGCTGAACCAGGGAGAATGAGGTTTGGACACCAGTATTAGCAGAAATAAGATAAGAATACGACCTTCCATCGATTCCTCAATCCCGCTCACTACATCCCCCTACCAATATGGGTTCCAAGATGGAAAAAACTTTGTAGCTCGCAGGAAAGTTCTAGAAAATAAATGACTGGACATTGCATTGTACTATATCTGTATGGCCCCATGTACACCACCGTGCATCTGTATACCATCCGTAATTGCAGATAGTATAGGGCACATTATGTCCTAAGGGCCAATGCACACGGCCGTGGTTTCCACAGTCCGTGCCTTGGCCAGAGCCCAGACCACAAGAAGAATAGGACGTCATTTTACGGTTGGCATTTGCGGTCCAGGCTCATTAAACTCAATGCACTGATTGCGGACGCACCCCGGATGACACTCCTCAGGCCGTCTGTGCCGTAGTCATGGATTGTGCACACCTCTATGGTCGTGTGCATGAGGCCTTAATGTGAGTCCTATTGGGGGTGTAGTGAGGAAAGTGGGTCCCATGGCACAACCGAAATGGCGCTCCCAAAGCAGTGGCATGGCCTATCTCGCACCCAAATCCCAGGTAGCCAGTGGGCCTAGAATTTGCTGCTTGTTTTCTATTGAAGTAAATGAACGGCAAATTTGGTACAAATTGTGCGACTCAAAACATTCCTATGGATGATTACATTGCACTAAAGCCGCAGCCGTACCTTAAACGTAGACTATTGATGAGGTGCCGACACTGCGCGGGTGAAGGAGGAGGCATCTGGTTAGGAGTATTGTGCACTTTCTCCCGTAGCACATTTATCGGGGAGATTTATCAGAACTAGTACAAGGGAAAAGAGAAGTTGTCCCTGCGAAACCAATAATGTTGCTTTTTTCATTTTGGAAAATGAGAATTGGCATCTAATTTTTTTTTACTATTGGTAACTGCGCAAAGAGAAAACTAGTGCAGTCACTCATAGCAACCAATCAGATTACAAGATTTACAACAATTTGACTTTTAACATGCAGCAAAGAATGGGTTATTGTAAGACGTGACGGCTTTATAGGGTTAAACCACTTCTCTGGTATACAGACTATATGAAAAAAATAATATTTTTTTTATATATATATATATATATATAGCCTGTGCCTAATATTCAGATAATATGTTCCTGCTTTTCCAACCACAGGTCACTTGCCCTGGGGCCGCAGTACAGCTCTCTTGGATCACAGCCCATTCTCTGCGGGTCTATACCAGGTCTGGTGCCTAAGCAAATGCGATTCTGTCGAAATTACATTGAAATCATGCCCAGCGTGGCAGAAGGCGTGAAACTGGGGATCCAAGAATGCCAACATCAATTCAGGGGCAGGAGATGGAACTGCACCACTATTCACGACAGCCTCGCCATCTTCGGACCGGTGCTCGATAAAGGTACTGCCTGATCCGATACAACACAAATGCCTTAAAGTCAACGAAGAGCCAAGTTACATTTCATTAACAAAGTCTACTCATTTTATTGTAATAATCGGAACCACAGTCGGGCGTCAAGTTACTATATAGCAATGGTATCAGAGGGCCGTATAGTAACCATAGCAACACTACAACCAAATACCGCATTCTAGAGATGTTAAAATCCAGAACAACAACCTATAGCGATGGTAAAACCAGGATAAAATATACATCTATGGTATCTCATTGGCAAACACCACATCGAAGTCCACTGGTGGAGTGTTATTAGGTGGCCCACACCTAGATCTATAGTAATGATCCCTTGTAGAGTAACACAATGCACCATAGCAGAACCAAGGTAAATTCACACAGGGCAGAAACGTGGCAGATACAACGTATAGTAATAACCGATGCCATGCTACATTGTGTAGAATAATAGTCATACTAAAAGCTATTGTGGAGTAATGATACCAAGCACCAGGCCGAGATTCAAAAATATATCGCGATACACCAACTAAATAATACCACAGCCGCTGCCATGCCATAAGTATGGCGCCAAGGAGAACGTCCACACCAGGCTACAGAACCGAGTAGTGGAGGCCCAGAGAGCCATTGCCCTGAAGTAAAACCATGGCCTTACCCCATCAAATCTAACCACCCGTGTGTACCGCCATTTGTAACAATACCTTTAGGCTTTTACACGGGACATTGCGGCTGCCCCCTATAATGTAGAGACAAGGCTGCCACGTACTCCAAGTATTTTAGGGCTTCATGTGCATTTTCGGATTTTATTTTTGCTTCTGTTCATTTGGTGGTTCATGGAAAGAGGATACTGATCCTTGACTTTTCTTCTTCAGTTCCTGACTGATTTGTCCATCGCTTACAGGGCAGGGAGATGAGCAAGTTCCCAGCGATGACAAGAGGCGCTGCAGGTTCGGCTCCCAGCTCAGTAACACTAAGTGAATGAGTGAAATGAGCTTAGTGCAGGATGAAAGGGGTCTAAGCCTCCTCCCCACTGTGAGGCTGAGAGGGGCTCCGAGCCCAGCAGGACTCCAGGACTATTCACACGCCCTTTCACTGCTCCCCCCCTAGACAGAAAGGGGTCTCGACAAGCAGGGGACAGTGCACAGTCTGCACACAGTTGCCGGTTGCTACGAAATGGCAGGGAAATGGCAGTCTGGTCACACGCAGGTCCCAGAGACGTCCATCATTATAGCTCTAATACACTGTGACACCGCCACACAAAGGGGAATTGAGTGTCTCAGCAGGTAACTGGCCGCACTGGGAAGAAGAGGGAGAAGTTTTTAATAAGTAGCTTAATCCCTCTCCATCATACAGAGATCTCTCCAGTATTCTTCTTGATGCACGGCTCTCGTATCCTTGGAGCTAGCAATCTAACTCACTGCAGAGCAGAGTTTTGTGCATCTAATTTTAAGCTCTCCCTTGTACACGGCCATTTATTTCAGCATGGTATGAAGCAGAGCGGAGTACAGTCCTGTATAGATTTGAGAAACCTCCAATTGTTGATTATTGCCGCAGAGTCTGTGTATATTCTCCCATAAGGTTACTGTATATGTGTTCCACTGCTATTCTTTGTCTTCTGCAGCCACTCGGGAGTCGGCCTTTGTTCATGCCATCGCATCAGCCGGTGTGGCCTTTGCCGTGACCCGCTCCTGTGCAGAAGGCAGCTCCACCATCTGTGGTTGTGATTCCCACCATAAAGGCTCATCAGGAGAGGGCTGGAAGTGGGGAGGCTGCAGCGAAGACGCAGACTTTGGGGTCCTGGTGTCTCGGGAGTTTGCAGATGCCAGAGAGAATCGGCCAGATGCCAGATCAGCCATGAATAGGCATAACAACGAGGCAGGAAGAGCGGTGAGCGAACAACATAACATGAGAATGTAGGAAAGAAACACAAACTAAACTACAAAACAAAAAATATAACTAGCAACAAAGCGGAAGCCTAAAGACTGGGACTGATGTAGAATACAAAGCTGGATAGGACACAGGGTTTTGGTGGCACTCGCACGTCCATGCCCTTTTAACGCTATCCTCCATTGGTCTGACTTGGGGTGCAGTCACGTGTGGCATACTTGCTTTATATTTCTGCTGCGTAAACATACACTGTGGAAAACGTTACAATGTAAGCCTATGGGGAAATATATTCTGGACCCACAAGAACAACAGAAATGGGTTGCGGGTTATATTTCCCATAGACGTATATTGTAACTTTCTGGCAGCATATTTTAACGCTTTGAAAATGCAAGAGACATATCTGTGCGCGTGCCCCGTTATATGAATGTTTGATCACCATGTCAAAGTTAAGCCGCACCCTATTGCCCATTACAACCAATCAAAGCCAGTTTTTGCGTTAAGATCGTTTTGATGAAAATCCCATTAGACATAGTTGAACTAGTAATAATCACAATTCCTTAAAGGATATATACGCCTTTAAAGAGGACCTGTCACTAGGTCATATAAGTTGAACTGGTAACTGACCTGAATAGTGCGGTCTCCCTGATTCCATTTTTTTTCCCTGGACCCCTCCCACCCTTCCAGAGATATGGCCACTGTTGGGTTGGTTCCCTCTGTGCTAATTTGCTGTAGTTAGCCAACAGGGCGTAAACTATTCTCAAGCTGCCTTGCACGGATTGGTCAGCATCAGAGGCAGGAAAGCTAGCTCCACCCTGTTAGCTAACTTCAGCAAATTAGCCAATAGGGAGCCAACAAAACAGTGGGCCGTATATATCTGGAATTAGGGTCCAGGAAAACAAGAAAAACAGAGCTATTCAGGTCAGTCAACCTAGTGACAAGTCCTCTTTAAAACCAATTTATTTATTGAACAAATGAAGCAACTTTACAAACAATCTTAATTATAAATTATTATTTTTTATGTATACAGCTCCTTTGCAGACTTAGGATTCTTCAAGGTTAGACTACAAACATACCCTGTGTAGTCTGATGCGGCATTCTCTCCGTGCTATCCTACAATGTCCTATGTATGTATGTATGTATGTTAGTAAAACAATTGGGCGGATGGAAGGGAATGACTGCTGTATCAGACTACATAAGGTGTATTTGTAGTCTGCAACCATGGAGACAAATAGGTTTGCATTGGAGCTGTAGACCCAAAACGGTAGGTAGGCATACCCTTTAAACACTACTTGTACTAATTTATTTATGGGGTCTTTCCTGAAAGATTCCCATTTTTCACTTCAGTAAGTTTATGCATTTTTTTTTTTAAGACTATCTTGGATCACATGCACCTCAAATGTAAATGTCATGGTCTATCTGGGAGCTGCGAGGTGAAGACTTGCTGGTGGTCGCAGCCGGATTTTCGAGCTATTGGTGATCATCTAAAAGATAAATATGACAGTGCCTCTGAGATGTCAGTGGAGAAACATAGAGAGTCCCGTGGATGGGTGGAGACCCTCAGGGCCAAATATTCACTATTTAAACCCCCCACTGAGAGGGACCTGGTGTACTATGAAACATCTCCTAATTTCTGTGAACCCAATCCAGAGACTGGCTCTTTTGGAACCCGAGGACGTTCCTGCAACGTGACTTCCCATGGGATAGACGGCTGTGACCTGTTGTGCTGTGGACGGGGCCATAACACCCGAACGGAAAAACGCAAGGAGAAATGCCACTGCATTTTCCACTGGTGCTGCTACGTGAGCTGCCAGGAGTGTGTGAGGATCTACGATGTCCACACCTGCAAGTGACACAGGTACAGGGAGCTAAAACACCATCCATAACACACGGTTCATTTTGGGGTTAATCTGCTGGGAAAGGGGTGTCACCTGCTTGGGGCCTCCCTCTATTAGCCAGAGCAGAGATCCACTACATGTAATACTACATTTCCCCTGTAGCGGCCACTGCAGGAGAATTGTGTGGTTGACTGCAGCCTTCTCCTGCAATTACAGCCGATCTCGCTGGGGTTAACACCGCTTATGGCGGTCAGCTGCTCCCCGGCGGATCTGTACTTAGAAAGTAGGTAGACAGCCCCTTTGAAGCCAAAGTTGTCTGGGCGCAAAGCTGCACCAGTACCACTCACCATCATGGCTTCTACCTTAGAAATGGGGCCATACAGCAACATTCACCCTAAGCAGTGACCTAAATATATATATATTTGGCTAACGCCTCATGCACACGGCCATCTGACGGCTCAGTTTTGTACAGGGCTGAGAGGTGTCCATGAGACCTCCGTATGCCTCAGATTTCCAAGATTTCTTTTCCGTATGAATAGAAATTTAGGAAAATGCTTTTTAGCTTTTGTTAATTAGACTGCCGAGAAATAAACTGTTGGAAGAGATGGATTCTACTTGCGGAGATTCAGCTGGTAGGGAGTCAAAGGGATTGTACAGGATTACAAAACCATAGCTGCGGTTTTCCAAAAATAGTGCCACACCTGTCCACAGGTTGTATGTGGCATTGCAGCTCAGCCTCATTCACTTCAATGAAGCTGAGCTGCAATACCAGACACAACCCCTGGACAGGTGTGGTGCCGTTTTTGGAAAACCGCAGCCATGGTTTTTGTAATACTGAATGATCCTTGTGAAAAAAAAAAAAAAAGTGTGCAAAATAGCTCTCCTTCAAATGGAAGAAAACTGTCTCGCTAGTGCCAACTATAGACGACTACCTTGTAAGTCAATGTCCGGTCCTTTTATATAGTATTGAAATATGACTGATTAATATATAGGGCTATAGGGGGCACTAGGGAGACTGTTTTCCTCCTTCTGAAGAAGAGCTATTTTGCATACTTTTTTTTTGCCACCAGAAATATAGAAATAAGTCGGCCTGTGTAGTCAGGAGCGCCTCCTCACAGCGGATACAAATTATTTGTGCAATTCCCTCTTGCAGCATTTCCTACCAGTCCTGCGAAGCTTAAAATCGAATGTAAGTATACAACAAAGTTGGTTCATTTTAGTTATAGCGGTTATTTCTGAAAAGTTCCCTTCATAATGAACCCACATTTTAAAGGGGTTTTCCCATAATTTAACAACCTATGCATGGGATAGGTGATATATATCGGACCGGTAGGGGTCTGACCGCTGGGACCCCCACTGATAACGAGTATGTGTTTACCTTGCCGTCCCTGGGAGCCCCATAGAAATTAATGGAGAGCTTGCCGAGCACACGCACTACTACTCCATTCATTTCTATGGGGCTCCCTGGGACAGCAAGGTAAACACATGCTCGTGATCAGTGGGGGGTCCCTGTGCAGTCAGACCCCCACCAATCATTATTTATCACCTATTCACAGGTTCGGTGATAAATATCTGATTATGGGAAAACTCCTTTAAAGGTGAATGTCCACGTTTCCTTTTTTTTTTTCTTCATCTAGATAGGTTACAAATTATATTAAGAAATCAATTAGATCTTTAGTGGTTGAAGCTTTGTTGTTTTTCTGATACAGATCTCCTTCATAGATTTAAAAGATAACAAGCTAGCTACCTGCAGCAGCCAATAGGGGGAGCTTACTGCATACTGTTATACATTCTATGCATTAAAGCTCCCTCTAGTGGCAGCTGCAGTGAGCCTGAACTTTGTTTTTCTGATACAGAGCTCCAAATCCCCTAATAGACAAAGTTCCGACCACTAGAAGATAAATGAAGAAATCAATCGGCATAGAATTTTGGTCCTAACATGACCTGATAATACGTGTATAAATAGGTCTTAGGGGTGTGTTCACACAAGCAGGTTTTGTGACTTGTTTTTTTGGTGATCGCATCAAAATAAACCTCCAAGGTTACGCAAAATAGCAACAAAAAAATACAAAAACTGGATTTTGTGAAGATAAGTTTTTGTGATAAATCACGATAAAAAATGCGAGTGTGAATACACCCTAAAAGCATCGTTCTCTTCTGTCCACAGACGCCTGGAAATTAAAATCCTCATGATCGAGACGGTCAATTACAGAATCACCAGGTCTATAGGACATTCCTGCTGGATTTACCTGGAGGTCTCTATACCCTCATCTGAAGAACACTGGACGGTGTGTGACGTCATCACATGCTCTTTCTATTCTGGACTTTACACTGGGCAGCTGAGCCAGCCTTGTGGGTTATGCCTAATAATCGATAGCGGACAATCAAGTGATAGGGGATTGAAGACAGATTGGCATCTCATATACCCAAAACCAAGAAAGTTAAAACATAAAAATGCATCAGATTACAAGAGCAGTAGCGGAGAGGAATAAGACTTTGTTCATATCACGTTTTTCCTTTACATTCGGCGTATACGCTGGGGAAATTGCCCGACATATGCCATACAGTGGCATAGGCGCCCATGTTAAAAAAAAATGTATATGGGGCTCTATGATACCTGCAGTGTATCAGCTATACATACATACTAAACGTGGTGTGAACAAAGCCTTGTGGCATGTACAGGTAATATACCTCCATATAACGGAAGGAGATCGCTCCCATGTATCCGTATTGTTAGCGTCTCTCTGACAGGTCGATGTCAGACTTCCAGCGGTCTATCCAAAGCTTTCCATCTGCTTCATAGAATTGTCAGAATTTTATATTCAGAATCATTTTTATAAATCTTATTTATTATACAATGTGTATATATCCTATATGCAGTAACTAAGAGTATATATAATATATTATAAATATATATTTGGAACAAAATGCCTTTGTGTAACTTTGTCTTGCGATCTGGACGGAGACGAAAATATTCATTGTAGAATGGAACAAGAGGATGTGCAGCTTTGTGTAAATCCCTGATAAGAAAAGCCACGCACCTTGAAAAATGATAAAATTAGCATGATAAAAATGTTAGGCCCTGCAAGTGTCATCATGTACCGTCCCCCATATGTTACTATTAAAGGGTTGTCGAGGATTAGAAAAAAGGGTCTGCTTCTTTCCAGAAACAGCGCCACTCTTGTCCATTGGGTGTGTCTGGTATTACAGTTTAGCCCCATTCACTTAAAATAGGGCTAAGCTGCAATACCAGACAAGGCCCATGAACAAGAGTGGCGCTGTTTCTGGAGAAAAAAAAAGCAGATCCTCTCTCCCTTCCTGGACAACCCTTTCCACTGACTCTGACATATGTTTGACGTTGAGTAAATTCGATAAGACATAAGACATCTTTTGAGGTTGAACAGTATTTAAAGTAAGGGGATGTTCACATGGCCTATTTTCAGACATTTTTCGGGGCGAAAAAGCCCCGAAAAGCGGCTAAAAATACGGAGGCTGAACATCTCCAAACATCTGCCCATTGATTTCAATGGGAAAAACAACGTTTCATTCCGGCGGGGCGTTTTTTTACGCTGCTGTTTGAAAAAAAACGAAGCATAAAAAACACCTCGTAAAAAGAAGTGCATCTCACTTCTTGAGCAGTTTTTCATTGGGTCAATAGAAAAACAGCTCCAAAAAACTGCTGAAAATCGGAGGCTGTTTTCCCTTGTAAACAGCTCTGTATTTTGTTTAGCGTGTGAACATAGCCCAACACTCCAGGCAAAACTGAAACACTTATGTTTAGTGCAAGACCTGAGAAGTGGAGCATGACCCTAGGGTTCAAAGAGATCCTTGTGCCATCCCCCCCTCCCGCCATGCACTAGAACAGCGCAGTGTCAGTTTTACCAGTAGTGTTCCTTAATATCATAGGTTTAGTTTTGGGGTACTCTCACAGGAGAACACGGTGTCTTATCCCCTTTTGCCACCACTACTTTGCTAGTCTTCCTATGCCTGACCAGGGCCCATCACATTAGATAAGCAAGAAATGATGCCACAAGCTGGGGCAGCAACAAACTAGGATATTGTATTTCCAGCTCAAGTTGATGAAGCTAACCTGCAATACTAGACCCAGCCTGTAAAAAAGAGTGGCGCAGTTTCTGGAACAATATTCTTATGGTGTCTACCTCGGAACCTGAGGTAAGGAGAAAGAAAATAGATAAAAGAACCCTTTAGACTGCCCGTACCTTATAATGTACTGTATATACGGCCCCTGTGAATTGGATGTACTGATATATTTAACACCTCTTTATCCTGCAATGGGAGAAAACGTTAGTAGTTGGAAACACAGAAAATTTAAATTAAGAACCCCTGCATTTAGCACTTATCTTACTGGAGTAGATTTATCAAAACTAGAACAGATAGTTTGATCACTTGCCTATAGCAACCACATCCCAGCAGCCTCTGGGAAACAAAAACAGCGACCTGGATGGTTACTAAAGGCAACTCTTCCACATTTACCTTGTGCTCATTTTAATAAATCTCTCCTCCTGTGTTCTCTATAGCAGCCACCCAAACCGCTCTGTGTCCAGACACAGAAAAGAGCAGCTGCTTCTGTCTTACCCACAGCAGGAATTCCCAGCACAATCTGAGGCACCAATCAGCAGTTGAGTTACAGGCAGCGACCTCTCTGCTGAGAAGAGAACAGATTTTGAATGATGGGGATCTAGTTCCCAATATTCAATTAACAAAAGGTATAGAACAATGTTTTTATCTGCCGAGCTGCTGAAAACCTCCTAACTGCTTGATCCAAATCCAAAACAATGTCCGATAAATAATTTCTTTATTGCAATACTTGTCCAACTGCAATAACCAACAGATCATTTATTACAACATAAAATTCACAATAAAAATATACACATACTGTGGGACGGAGGATAGGACATGTGTCTGGAGATTGGGGTTTACGTAGAGCTAAAGCAGCTACAGAACCACAGTACATGTCACAGGGGAAGACACTGAAGGGTGGGGAGGGATAAAAGAAACCCACACAGCCTGTTCACATCCACCGTGAGCATATCCAGGCCAGAGGGACATGAGAAAGGAGTATATGGACGACCCCCACAAATAACACTACTCAACTAAACATAACCTGGACACTACTTACATATCATGCCGGCGGCCACCTTGTGACGTGAACCACCACCCTACAATAAACTAGTGAATCGGTAGATTGTATTCCCATAAATATAGCGCTGCCTACAGTCATAGGAGGGGAATTCACCAATGTCATTGGCCTGTATAATATGACTGTCAAACACGTGGCAGATAAAGCCATTCTGGAACTGCTGAAAAGTGACTATTTGTATCATACGTCTACATCGTAATAAGTGTCTGGCGGCTCAGCACAACCAGGAGTCTACAAGCTGGAAATGATGGTGAGCAAACCCAACAGGAAGATAACAAAAAACAACATGGCTACTGGAATATGGCTAAAGCACCGCAGTGTAATATGTGCATTCATGTCAGAGCTAGAAGCTGCATTGCTGGGACTTAGAGATGATGTACAGTCACCACCACAAGATGAATGGTGGAATTAAAGCCGCTGGTTGATGAGAATGTTACGGTGTTGTTACATTACGGTTGCAGCGTGGCACCCCGTCCTGTGCATTCATACTAATCAGAAGCTGGGTGAACGGAGAATAGATCTGAATGGCTTAGACAAAGCATAGACATGCACATCCTGTGTGATACAGAAATAAGGGAGTCAGTGGTGCTTCTAGAATCCAAACTTCCCAGAAACAGCCAGTGGTGGGTGGAATGTTACTTGTTCGGATGATGATGACGACACCTTCCCCCAGTGCTCCTGTCCCGTCGGTTAATCATAGTCACGACGCGCTGGAACTCTGCAACAGAAAAGAGACTGACTGTGAGGATATTGAAAAATACATCTCAATAAATGGCAACGTGTAGCAGATCTACACATCCAAGTGAGACCTCTCCAGATCAGATCATGCGACAAGGTAGGATGCAATATGACGATTTGACCATCATACTATAAAACAGTTACATACGATCAACCATCCCCAGGGACTTCTACGAGTTGTTAATGAGGACCTGTCACTGGGCCATATAAGTTAAACTGGTTTACTGACCTGAATAGCACTGTATCCCTGATTCTAGTGCTGTTTTGTTTGTTTTCCTAGACCCCCTCCCCGTTCCAGAGATATGGCCCACTGTTGTGTTGGCTTCATGCTAATTTGATGTAGTTAGCCAACGGGGTGGAGCTAGCTTCTTGCCTCTGATACTGACCAATCAGTGAAAGGAGGGTTGAGTGTAGATCGCACCCTGTTGTCACAAAGCAATATGATCAACACAACAGTGGATCACATCTCTTGGGGGGGGGGGGGGGTCCAGGAAAAAACCAAAACAGCACTGGAATCAGGGTGACAGCGCTATTCAAGTCAGTTAACCAGTTCGTCTAATATGATCTAGTGACAGGTCCTCTTTAAAGAAAAACCCTGGGAAAAACTATACACAATGTCAATCCTAGTGCAAGGTGCACGGCCCAGGGATTCAAAGAACACTATAGAGAGAACATCCGCGTGTCATGCTCCACCCGTCAGGCTCCGCACTTGGCATAACACTGCAACGGTTCTGCCCACAGTATTCCTACAATGATTCTAAAAGGGAAGAGCAGAATCCTGGATTTATCATTGATGGATCTCTTCTCTAGTTATATTTTGCGTGTGTCTACTTTAACTTATACAGTCGTGGACAAAATTGTTGGTACCACATCGTTAGAGAAAGGAAAACCCACAATGAAATAACTTGAAACTGACAAAAGTAAGAATACATTTTAATTTACTGAAAATCAATTAATGTAAATCAGACTTTGCTTTTGAATTGTGGTTGAATAGAAAATTTCTAAAAAAAAACAAACGAATGAAACTGCCTGGACAAAAATGATGGTCCCTAAACATAATATTCTGTTGTACAACCTTTTGAGGAAATCGCTGCAAACAAACGATTTGTGTAACTCTCAATGAGACTTCTGCGCCTGTCCACAGGTATTTTGGCCGCTCCTCGTGAGGACACGGCTCCGGCGGTCTCAGGTGTGAAGGTGTCTTCTCCAGACTGCAGGTCTCAGCTCCTTCCACAGATGTTCGATAGGATTTAGATCAGGGCTCATAGGAGCCACTTCACAATAATCCAATGTTTTGCTCATGGGTCCTCCAACAGGATAATGACCCAAAATACACAGCTAAAAACATCCAAGAATGGCTGTGACTGAGATCAAGCTTTCTGAAACCGGCAGCACATTTAGCTCCAGAACGCCAAAATATAACCGAGACGGATTATACGAATGGTAACCAAAGAGCCCAGAACAACTTCCAAAGAGATTAGAGGTGAACTCCAAGGTCAAAGTACATCAGTGTCAGATCGCACCATCCGTCGCTGTCTTTGCCAAAATGGACTTAATGGAAGACGACCGAGGAGGAAACCACTGCTGAAAGCAAATCAGAAAAAAGCGAGACTGGAATTTTCCAAAATACATACGGACAAGCCACCAAGCTTCTGGGAGAATGTCATGTGGACAGATGAGACAAAACTGGAGCTTTTTGGCAAGTCACATCAGCTCTATGTTCACAGACGCAAAAACGAAGCATACAAAGAAAAGAACATTGTACCTACTGTCAAACATGGAGGAGGCTCGGTTAGGTTTTGGGGCGGCTTTGCTGCATCTGGCACAGGGTGTCTTGAATCTGTGCAGAGTAAAATGAAATCTCAAGACTATCAAGGCATTCTGGAGCGAAATGTGCCGCCCAGTGTCCGACAGCTCGGTCTCAGCCGCAGGTCATGGGTCCTCAAACAGGATAACGACCCAAAACATCCAAGAATGGCTAAGAGCAAAGCATTGGACTATTGTGAAGTGGCTTCTATGAGCCGTGATCTAAATCCTATTGAACATCTGTGGAAGGAGCTGAGACCTGCAGTCTGGAGAAGACTCCTTCACACCTGAGACGGCTGGAGCCGTGTCCTCACGAGGAGTGGCCAAAATACCTGTGGACAGGCGCAGAAGTCTCATTGAGAGTCACACAAATCGCTTGTTTGCAGCGAATGCCTCAAAAGGCAACTAAATATTAAGTTAAGGGACCATTATTTTTGTCCAGCTCAGTTTATTTATTTTTATTTTTTTCTGTTGAACCACAATTCAAAAGCCACGTCTGATTTACATTAATTGATTTTCAGTGAATTAATATATATTCTTACTTTTGTCAGTTTCAAGTTATTTCAGCGATCATTGTGGGTTTTCCTTTCCAACAATCTGTCCACGACTGTACCAGGTATATAAATCCTATCAGATGTTTAATATGTATAATAAGGCTTTATAAATCACCACATTTCACATATGGCCACCATAGAAAGCTTAGTACCTCTCCTAACCCATGTCCTGTACAATGCCCACAATATAAAAACTTACGCAGCTTCTTCTTTCAGCAAAGCCAGGAACTTGCTGACGCGATACTCCGGATCCATCTTAAATATAAAAAAAGAAATCACTGTTAGAAATCAGACATAAATCACAACCCAGTAACTCGGAGAAAAGCTTAAGGGACTCATCGTGGCGCAAGTAATAGTCATTGGTGAGAGGAAGGACGGTCGGCTGTGTCTGTAGTCGGAGGAAGTAGGGAAATGTTGGAACTTTGAAATTTCTCGGCACAGAGATCAGTGCAGTCAGGTGACTGAGCATTTTTAACAGTTGGAGTGTGTTGAGGAATTGCCGCATAAGCAATTGTCCACACACTGAATAAAAATGTAAATACAAGGTGAAGCGTATATGGACAGTAATGTCAGGAGCAGAGCATTGTCCCAGGCAGTGGCATAGCTATAGGGGTCGTAACTGCCACCGGGCCCCTAAGCCTGGGGGGCCCACAGGGCCCCCATTGCGTCACAGCGCTGACCGTGCTGGTCCTGCTTCCAACTGAATTTGCGTTCAGTTGGGTTCAATGCTGGAGCCTTGCGATGTAGTGACGTCACCCTGCCTGTCTGCGCCGAGTCACTCACAGTGCAGAGAAGGATCCTCCACGTGGGAACAGGGATAAGTAAGTAATGTTATTAGTTTTCTATTAGGTACATACATATGGGGGCATTATACTGGGTATGGGAGGGGGGGGGGCTCATATGGTGGCTGCTGAGGGACTTATACTGTATGGGACAGGAATGGGGGTAGCATAGGGGCATTATACTGTGGGGGCAGCTATGGGGGCATTATATTGTGGTGGGCAGCTATGGGGGGGATTTTACTGTGGGGGCATTCATGGGGGTCTGTCGGGCAAGGCAGCTGGGCATAGGCGTGCGCAGGGGCCTGGTGGTGGTGGGGAGGGGTAGGGGGGCCCAAGCTGAATTGTTGCAGCAGGACCCATGAGCCTTTAGCTATGCCCCTGGTCCCAGGCAGAGTGCTAGTAGTGCTCTGGGGTTGCCCCTGACAACACTGTCCATACATGGATAGCGACGTCAGGGGCTCCTCCTGAAGCTGAATCCCCAGCCAGAGCATCGGCAATGCTTTGGCTGGGGATTCCACTCCTAGAGGGAACCCCAAAAGGCACTACCCACAGGGAAGCACTACCAGGGAGGGGGGCGGTGTGGTGCTACCAGGGAGGGGGGGGGGGGGCGGAGTGGTGCTACCAGGGAGGGGGGGGGGGGCGGAGTGGTGCTACCAGGGAGGGGGGGGGGCGGAGTGGCGCTACCAGGGAGGGGAGGGGGGGGGGGCGGTGTGGCGCTACCAGGGAGGGGGGGCGGTGTGGCGCTACCTGGAAGGGGGGGGGGCTTTGTGGCACTACCTACAGAGGGAACTAAATTTATGGGGGGTACAAACTGGGGCCTAACTTCTATATGGGGGCACAAAATGATGTTTACTGCCACCGTGAGATATTACCCGTTCACTATAATAGACGGTGACCGTGTATGTTTGGGATCAGCACTCCAGCATAACGGGCACACTCATTCATGGTAGTGGTGGGGGTCCCAGCAATCAGACCTGACCCATTCAGGCATGTACGGCACATCTAATCATAAACATGTCTATGGGAAACGTTGTTTCAAGTGTTAGAGTATGTTCACACGACGTCTGTACGAAGCACAAAAATACAAGACTGTTTTCAAGAGAAAAAACAGCCTCTGAAAACCCAGCATTTTTTTGGGCAGATTTGCCAAACATTTTAAGCGTTTCTTCAGAACGTAAAAATGGGTCAAAAATCGGCCTAAAAAACGCCTCAAGAGCGGACATGCGCTTTTTTTTTACAAAGCGTAATATTACGCCTCATTTTTTGAAGCAGCAGCGTAATATTAAGCCCTATGCGCACTATTCAACTTTAAACCACTGACAACAATGGTAAGCTGTTTGCAGGCGTTTTTACCAAAGCGTATTTCAGAGCGCGATGCGACAGCTTTACGATCTGAAACACGCCTGAAAGAACTCCGTGTGAACATAGAGTAATAATACACGAAGATCCCAGCAGTCCATGCGTGTACTCACCTGCATGGACATCTCAATTAACATGAGAAGCTTCTTGATACCTAAGTAAACCTTCTTGCCCTTCACATGCTGAGCAATAATAGAACGTTCATTGTCCTTGAAACTGCCCAAAAGCTGCAGAACAAAAGACACAAAAATAGAATGTAAATAATGTACAAACGCACATATATGTATGTGTATCAAAATAGACAAATATAATATAAAACATATATATATACACATATATATATATATATATATATATATATATACACACACACACACACACACACACACACACACACACACACACACACACACACATATATATATATACATATGTAAAATAAAATACAAGCAAACACATAATCCATGTCATGAGTCACCTCCAGGGCCTCCATCAGATGCTCTCCGGTGCAGATGTTTGGAACATGTATTGTGGTACTGAAGGCATCCAACATCTCCATCTCTTGAAGGACGTCCTTACGACTGGTGGTGCCAATGATCAGGAGTTTACGACTCTGGAGAGAAATGGTTAAAATCTCAGCTGTGTCCGGCACAATATACCACAAGTCATTTATTTCTCCACAATATACCATCACGTGAGTTTCCTTACTGCAGCATGTTGTAGCTCACAGGTGGAAACCCCTCTCTTACCTGCGGTGGAGCTTTCTTCAAAAGTACAAGTAAAGCCTGGAGTACCAGATTGGAGAAACGAGGACCAATGGGAACGTAATCTGCCAAGAAAACACAATAGATTATAATCTCGTATGGTTTATGGATTAAATGGTTAGTGTGGATCTGTGGTCTCACCTAGCAGCCTTTCTATATCATCCACCACAACGCAACTCAGCTGGGACTTGTAAGCATCATCAAAGATCTGGAAAAGGTCAGAACGACCAATGATTCACAGACATAATGAGAACGGCAACGGGATATAAAAGATCCAGGGTATTCTGATCAATTTAATGAGCAAAATTACATATTAAAGAGAAAAAATGGCTTACAAGTGATGTAAGATGAACAAAAGTATGTCAATATATATCTAAGCAGAATCCGCCACAACTATAGAAGGTCCTTAAAGTAGATTTCCATATGTCCACCTTTTACCACCATGTCGTTTTGAGGTCCTACATCCTGTGCGGATTCATTTTTTAATATATGTTAATAGGGGTTGAAGTTCCGTTTTATGAATACTGAGCTCATAATTCCCTACTTAGACATAAGATTTGAATGATACAATTCTGTCTTCCTGCAGCCACCACTAGAGGGAGCATAGGAGCTTCCTGTATATTGTTCCATTATGGAGTTTAATGCAGTAAGCCGCTTAGCTCCCTCTAGTGGTAACTGCAAGCATTGTATTATGCAACTACATGGCGGATTTGAAGCTCTGTATCAGAAAAACAGAGTATAACCTCAATACAGATATAAGAAATGAATCCTTACTATTGGAAATATTTAGATTAAGAAGCAAAATAATATCCAAGGGTGGATAGTCACTTTAAGCTACTAGGGCCCAAGGTAAAAACGTATTGTGGTTGGACTTGAGGTCTATCTACAAGTTACATTTCCACGTTAATGACCTCTCCAGATGTTCTGAGGCCCAGATAGTAATAGATGCTGGAAGTCATACCTTTTTGATGGCCTGGCATTTGGCAGTCTCAGAGAACCCAATCATCTTGTCTGGTGAGCAGATCTTGATAAAGGGGAAATTAGAGTCCTCAGAGATCTTGGCGGATAGCGCTGTCTTGCCACTATGGGGTGGACCTGACAAAAGGCATGAGAGAAAACTTTACACAGAACTTCACCTTCTTAAATGGGGTTAACCGGGACTTTTCAAAATTGGCAGGAGGGCAGGGGATGGAATTACATAGTAAACTAACAGATACCCCCCTGAAGTTCCTCTCCACTGCAGCCCGGAGGTCCCACTCTCCGGTCTCTGAAGCTCCTGCATCGGTCACGTACCGTCCATCGGTCATGTGCCGTTGGAGCTGCCTTGATGCCATGTGACCAATGCAGGAGCTTCTGGGACCGGAGCGGCAGAGAACGGGACCTCAGCGCTGGAGCGGGGGGCACTTTAGGGGGCATCTGTTAGTTTACTGCCCTGCTGCCAATTTTGAAAAGCCCCAGAAAACACCTTTAAACCAACCCCCTGATAATACAGCTTTAACAACCCACCTTCCAATAAGACGCTGACCAGGGGTGTACGATCACTATTCTTGGTTTGTTGGACGAGTAGTTCACCATCTTCCAAGACACGAGTAACAGGGTCACCCCACTTAATGATACCATTCATAATATAACTTGCATAGTCCTCTTGGTTGGTTCCAAAGGCCTAAAAACAAGACATGTCAAGAATCAAAATAAGGGTTTATCTAATGAGGCAGAAGAGGAGAAGACCCTCTCACTGGACTAAGGAGTCCAGCCAAGTTTCCAATTCTGCTAGATGCAAACGCTGCCTACAGACAATTGTTGGTGCATCCAGCACACATACATTCAGTAAGGGCTGTCAGGCAAAATCTTTACCATTGCGGTCGGTGGCGAAGCATGGATCTGACAGGTTGGATTTTACCTGCTGATCATAGTTATCTCCTGGTGCCTGGAAGGAATTCATCTACCCCAGTTTATTGAAATATACTAAATGGGGGACTTGGGGTTGATAACGGTCAACTGAAATCTAGTTGGACCAACAATTACCATGTCTATGGCTGCCTTAGGCCTCCTGCACACAGGCTTTTAATGCCTCCGCACAACCTCCGGCACCCATAACCTTCTACGGCACCCTATTTTACCTCTGTATGACTTTATGAGGGTTGTGAACAATTGGAATATGCTACATCACATGCCATATTATAGAGCTTCTTTCCCATAGGGGATATTAATTATGTACAACAACTCCATACAGGCCACCATGCAGCCTACATCTACATAGTAAGTGCACCTCATTGTGCCCCTGTACTGCCTCGTGTATGAAAGTTGAGCGGCCACATTGATAGTAAAACTTACAGGCTTTATGTCGTTTTCCAGAGAAGTGAGAAAGTCTACTCTTGTCACTTGGAGCCGTTCGGCCCTCTCCATATCAACTTCCACTTTGTTGGTGGCCTGGTGAGAAAAAACAAACATCGGTCATGTAGTTATGATCAAACACTTGCATTACCAAAATTCGGTCACTAAGGTTCACAATTATGCAGAGGACTATAGACCCTAGATTTCTAAACTGGCCAAAATTCTGACAGTTTGGGCCGGCACATGAAAGTCCAATCCTGTAAGTCTGACACTTTCAGTTCCATGCTCAGGTAAATGCCGGATAAGTGTAATTTTACTTTACAGTCTGTATACAGTAACAGGCGGGACGCTGGGAAAACCAGGAACTGTAAGAACACTAGACCTCGTCATTCCCCCTCTGCCAGCTAATAAAGCGAGCCGGAACAGTGACAGGGCCACAGTGATGCTTAAATATTGTAAGGTGCTGAAAGACATAAGGGATTATGACACTAGTGCAGACAAGGGGAGGAATCGTCAGGGCATCCTGAAATTGTGAGCTTGTCCACTAAATGGAATAATATTACACTCCTGAACATTTACTGTATTATGAGAAATACAAGTCTATTCATTGTCCCTTTTAGATACAGCTGAAATAGAAAAACATGATAGATTTATGACACATTCAGCTCTGCTGTATCTGAGGATGAATTGTTAGTACATTAACTCAGCAGGTTTCCCTGCAGTCCTATGTAAAATCACACAAACCTGCTACATCTACTGTATGTGTATATCTCCGAGACTGCATACGATTGAGTAAGAACATATACATTAAATCGCTAGGATATTGAGAGAGAGCGAGAGCGCCCGAGAGAGAAGAGTGAAAGAGAGAGTGAGAGCGTGAGAGAAAGAATGAGAGTCAGTAAGAGAGAGAGTCTGGCAGAGCAGCATCCCCATCCAATAGAACTATATAATACAAGTCTGTAAACAATATCTGTATAAACACCACATTCTGATGTCAGAACCTGATTATTATACAGAGATGAGCGGCGCTGCATAGTCACTGCTTATCTCTTCCTGGTAAAGAAGTCTGTCACGGATGGCTATTATAGGATGTTCCTTCTCCAGTGCAACTAGATGGACGGACATGTATCACTTCCTCGCTCTCTCGTATATAAAAAAAAAAAAAAAAAAGTCAGGTTCTTCAGCAGTTGCAGTGTGTGTTATACAGTACGGAGGCCCTACTACTGTAAATCCTCAAAATTCACACCTCAATTGCTGCAGAACCCCATAATGAACATCTGCTGCCGATAAGCCGTTTGAAAAGGATGAAGACGCTAAAGATCAATCAACAGGGACAGGAATATCCCTCATACTCGAAAAAAGAGACACTGCAGCAGCTGAGGTGGATCATAGGGAATAATATAGTCACTATTATAAATGATTAGAATATTAGGAGTCACATCAGACGTCTGTGACCTGTATAAATGTATTCAACCCGCAGTCTTGTGCTTGTATGTGGTCGCGGGGTCTTATAATGTACATCATCCCTTAGATTGTCTTCTCTGACTACTAGATGTTTCTTTCCTGTACGTGATCATCCTGTAATGGTGGAAAGTCAAATGTTTTCTCTTTGAATTGCATAATATATACACGTCCGGATTTTAGGACATTGCATAGGTTATACATTGAGCCTTTCCAATTCAATCATCCTGGGCGCTCATATGAAGTATTATCAGGTCGTTCATCTGAAACCCCATCAATTTCTAATGATGTGCGACATCCGCTCACATTTTCACCCCGTGGTGTTACCTTGATGTGTCGGTTCATGGCCGTGGACTGCGCGGCCCTCACAAGTCCCTCCAGCTCAGCTCCACTGAAGTTTTTGGTCTCCTGAGCCAATTCAGCAACTTCTACATCCAGAGCCAGCAGACTGTGCTCCCTCATCCGGGCCGTGTGGATGTGGAGGATCTGGACACGACCCTTTTCATCGGGCAAGCCTGAAGTAATCATGAAAATTCAGAAGGTGAATATGATGTTTCATAAGAGCAAGACAAGCAATTGATAGGTCGGTACAGGCACGTGCCATATAGGAGGTCTCACTCACCTATCTCCATCTTCACTTCCAGCCTCCCAGGTCTCAGAAGAGCGTCATCTATCAGATCGGGCCTGTTGGTCATGCCTAAACAGATGGAGAGGAAGAAACGGTCAAGATCCACCATACTATGATCAGGAGGGATGATGCCACCCTCGCCCAGTCTGTCTCACCTATGACCAGGATGTTGTTGAGCTGCTCCACTCCATCTATCTTGGAAAGCAGTTGGTTGACCACCGTGTCATGGACGCCTGTGCTTCCTGCCATGCTTCCTCTTTGCTTACAAATGGCATCTATTTCATCAAAGATGATAATGTGGAGCCCACTGTTCGCACCGAGCTGGAGATACAAGGATACAATGGTCAAGAACAGATAGTGATTAGGGAGGGATATCTCACTTAAAGGGAAGGTCCTCCTATGCAGCGTTTATTTATTTATTGCTCCAATGCGTCTACAATTAAAACAAATGAAACAACTTTGCTAAGTCTATTAATGAAAAAATGTACGGTTTTGTGTCTACAGCCCCTATGCAAATCTATGTGTTTCCATAGTAACAGACTACAAACCCTGTGTAGTCTGACCCTGCAACAATATTGCCATCCATCTGTCCTTTAATTTTTCCCAACATACCAAATTTAATTTGTAAGAATAAAGGGACAGATGGAAGAGACTAGGACTGCAGGATCAGACCACACAGAGTTTGTAATTTGTTACCATGGAGACACATAGGGCTACACAAGAGCTGTAGAAACAGAAGAGAGGGGGATTTTTAATTTAGACTATCTGCAAAGTTGTTTAATTTTAGATGCATGGAAAAAAATACAAAACGGTCGTGAAGGTGGAGATAACCTTTAAATATTTTAATTCCTTCCAAAAGAAACCTTGAGCTAGACTCATTGACTCACCCGCCTTTGTTCTTCTTCTGCATCTGCAAAAAGCTTTCGGATATTGGCCTCAGACTCTCCAACGTACTTGTTCAGGATTTCGGGTCCATTAACCACTTTGGGTTCCCGGGCATTCAGCATCTTACCAATTTGCCTGGCCATGAGGGTCTTACCACATCCAGGGGGGCCGAAGAGAAGAATACCTTTCACGTGCTTGCACCCTACAAGCGGAACATCAATAAAGTGTGAAGAACCTCAGGAACTTACTGCAAGAACTATAAATATTTATTCTGGATACATTGATTTTTTTTCTATGTCAAATTAATGTACAGCGTCTGATGTAAAGATTACAATACAAATCCCCAGAGCAAGCCCAGTGCAGACAGTGAACCAGCAGGGATGGCAGTGACATGTGAGCTCAGTAGACAAAGTAATTATGTTACTGTGGACAACAAAAGCAAATTACTTGCAAAGGTTCTCGGTAGTAAAATGTTTCATTAATTTCTTTAAAGGGATGCAAATCTATTTATCAGAATTTTCCATATCGCCCTCTGGTGGTTACCGTTATTTTACGGCAGCTAATGACTTACATTTTTACTTTGCCTATTGAGCTGTGGGTCACAAACTGTATGACCAGTGGCAAGGCTGTACAGGGTATAGAGTTTACTTTTGCATCCAGGCCTTGATGCCAAACGCCCCTCTGCCACATAGAGTAGTAGTGTACAAGTCTGAAGTCTGTGCATGGGATGGTTGGGGAGACCAGATACAGATTTTGCTTTATAGCACATCTCTTCTTATTAGTAGTAACAACAATAAACTCAGGCCCCTTCTCTCTCATTGGCAGAAATATCAGTAACATCTGATGTGTTAATTTGGAGAAGTGGTCCATTGATCAATCCTGATCTCCAGTGTCAGCAGATTCCAGCTGCTGCCTCGCAGTCTATTACTTGCCAGTGATGACAGCCATGTTTGGGTAGAAGAGGGCACCTGTCATCCCGGCCTAATCCTGTTACAATATGACCTTTACCTGGGATGCAGGTGAGAATGTACAAGAAACACAAAGTTATACCCAGATAAGGTCTACAAGACAAGGCTGGTGGAGGTGACGGGAGAGCGGGGACATGGAAGGAGCAGCTTTTACTGCAAAAGACCTGACATTTACCCGTTTACAAACTTCTCAGAGTTCGCCATTAGAAAGAACAGGTGCAGCAGACCCCAGACCACTCGCGAAACAGACATAGCTTACCACTGGCAGGACGGGCAGGAAAAGGTTTACTGCTTGTGGTTATTACCCATCTGCAGGAGGCCATATCCAACACACATATACACACACACACACTATATATATCTCTATATACACACACACACACACACTATATATCTCTATATCTATCTATATACACACACACTATATATCTCTATATCTATCTATATACACACACACTATATATCTCTATATCTATCTATATACACACACACTATATATCTCTATATCTATCTATATACACACACACACTATATATCTCTATATCTATCTATATACACACACACTATATATCTCTATATCTATCTATATACACACACACTATATATCTCTATATCTATCTATATACACACACACACTATATATCTCTATATCTATCTATATACACACACACTATATATCTCTATATCTATCTATATACACACACACTATATATCTCTATATCTATCTATACACACACACACTATATATCTCTATATCTATCTATATACACACACACACTATATATCTCTATATCTATCTATACACACACACACTATATATCTCTATATACACACACACACACTATATATCTCTATATCTATCTATATACACACACACTAGCATACAAATATACTCACACACTATAAAATATATATACACATATACATACACACACACACACACACACACACACACATATACACTATATATCTCTATATACACACACACACACACACACACACTATATATCTCTATATCTATATACACACACACACACAAATACACTCACACACTATAAAATATATATATATATATACACACACACACACACACCACACACACATATGTATGTATGTATTCATATGCTTTCAGGAAGAAAAACAGAATGTAGAATTTGAAGAAAATTGACTCCAGCATTGCAATTATTATGGTAAATACAAGTAAAACAGATATGTCCGGAGGGCAGACAAGTCCCCCGGTCAGTGACGCTCATAAAACTATGGATGAAAGGCCACATCAAAGCTCGAGAACTCACTTAACCATTTATATACCTTGTTTCAGTCAGTCAATACATACAGAATTAACCCCTTCATACATTGATCACTTCTGTGTCTTACCCTCTGATATTACGTCTGTTATTTGTTCAAAGAAATCAATCAATGCTCCTGTTCGTCGAGGCCATAGGGTAGGGGTCAGCAACTCCCTGCACCGACAGCCAAAGGCTTTATTATTCCAGCCAAAAGCTGTCAGGGCATGCTGCGAATTGTAGTTTCCCCAACAGCTGAACTGCCGAAGATTGCGGACCCCTGCCGGTTCCAAGACAACCTTGCTTGGTTCATTATCTTACAAAAACTCACCCATCTGTTCTACTATCTCTGGTGGGAAGACCCTTGAAGCAAAGGCTCGTCTAAAGATGTCCGAGAACTCCTTGTCCAGACCACCGATCCCCATCTTCTCAAAGTTCCAGTCTGGGTTGATGATGGACTGACGGTCCTGCTTGGTTTTTGATTTACCTATGAGTAAACCGGTGGACAAATTATCGCTCTATAAGACCTTGTACTAAGCCTTGTCTTATACATTTTATCATAAACTATTTTACGCCCAGTTTCACCTCCCAACCCCTCATGGATGAATTCATTGCTCTGCATGGGAGTCAATGGGTTAAATTCATTCTTGAGGGGAATAAGTCGCTGCCAGACTACTCTGGTGGCGGTTCTCTCCCATGAAAACAAAGGAATGGGCATGTTGAAATCCAACACGTCCGATCCTTCTTTCCCATCGACATCTACCTTTGGGGAGAGCCTGGACACCCCCATACACATTAGAAAGTCGGCCAGTCCTGCCAAAAGTTTCAGCCACGTTCATCTAATGTGCATGGGCACCTATAGGGAAAAAGCTATTGCCCAGGGAAAAGGTGCCCATCCTAGCCCCATAGGTCATTCGCCCGAAGGTACTTCGATTTCATCCATTCCATTGTTAAAAATCTCGGTCATACATTTCTTAATATCATCCAATTCTGGGACAGCAGAGCGGAAACAAATCCAGCCGCCATTACAGCTTAGAACGTGGCGGTTTCCCAGGATTTGTCGTGACACCCGAGTGTCAAAGCTGCTCAGTTATACAATGATACAACCCCAACTCTCATCACTGTATAAAAAGGCAGAATTGCTATTCAGAGTTTTAGGAAAGGGACAATATTTGTGGCAGCTATAATAGTGGGCCTTTTAATGGTCACCCAGCTTTCCTAGAGACAGATACTACTTGACAAACTACGTGGCATAAATGGAAATATCAAGTACTGTGGGGGAAATGTCTCAAAAGTACTGCAAAGGAGTAGATGCCCATCACAACCAACCAATCAGTTTCCAGAATCCTTTTTAGGAGCCCCATTAGAAAATGAAACAACCTGATTGGCTGTCATGTGCAACTACGTCACTTTTCCTATGCAACCCATCTTTTTTTTTTTTTTTTGTTTTTTTTTTTGGAGGGGGGGATTTTTTATTATATGACATTTACTTTAAAAAAATGTACTTAATATATCAAGACTAAAATCTCATTATTGGCAGGACATGTTTTACATGCAGCTCCCGCCTGTCACTTGTGTGCAGCACCATGTGTTAACACTGCCACCTACTGGTCAATAGAAGCAAAACAGAAAGTCAATTCTACTTTTAACTCAACTAAGACCCCGTGCACAAAAATCTCCGTAATTGCGGACCAGTTCAGTTCTATTGGCCACGGACACTTTTCCGTATCACTACAGAAGGGTGTCTGTGCCGTAGATCTGTGCCATGAATTATGGAGCATGTCCTGCTTTTTGTTTTTTTACGGGCCGTGCTGCTATACTTTGTATGGGAGCACGGCCCAAAAATGCGGCCGCGGGCCCCGATTCCGGGCACGGCCGTGTGCATGAGCCCTAAAGGGGTGTTTTTATTTTACAAAGTGATGGCATATTGCTAGGATCTGCCATCACATCATGATCTATGTGGGTCCAACCTCTGGTACCCCCACCGATGTTGAGAATAAATGGCTCGCTGCGCTGACATAGCACTACGTCCCCTTCACTGCGCAGAAAACGACAGAGGGTCCCATTGAATTGAATGGTCCCATTGAGTTTTCTGCAGTCGGATTGCCGCGAGCATCGCTGCGTAGAGAATACGTAGGAAAGGACGCTGCGTTAAATCAGCGCTGCAGTTCCTTCATTCACATTATCGTTTGGGGTCCCAGAGGTCGGATCCCCACTAAACATAAAATGATGGCATATCCAAGATGGGAATAACCCTTAAAATTCAGGAACAAGGACGGGATCAGAATGGTCAATGACGGTCACCAATAATTCCCTTTCCAATACCGGCTCTGCAGGTTTACAGACATTTTGGCCCTGCAGAGCGTCTATTATGTCAAGGTAAAAAGAATATAGCAACCCCTCGGGCGGTAGTAACTCTACAGTGGATATATTCACCGTGTGATGTGACTACTATGGTCGGAGACGTACCGGCTGCTTATTAATATCCTTTTCTCATCTTGACATGGTGATAAGTACAACACATAACTCACCGGTGAGGTTCAGAGAGGAGTTGTCGGCCTTCTCAAACACCACCTGACTGTTTCCCACAACCAGACCCGCCTCGATCTGCAGAAAGAAAAAGGAGTGAGTATGAGGAATAAACTATGGAGGGTCAATGAGGCTTATAGGGGTATTCCAGTTGCGAAGAGTTTTTACCAATCTTCCTATCCACTAGATGGGGGATAACGGTTGGATCAGTGATGGTCCCAGTGGTCAGTTCCCGGTTTACCCCATTTGAATGGAACGCCACTCGACTATCTCCATCAGTGCCGTAGAAAGTGAATGGAGCAGCAGCACAGATGCTTGACTGTCACTACATTCAAACGGGGGAAACTGGACTCCCCACGTTCGGATGATTGGATTCCAACCGCTGTGACCCCCACCCATCTACTAACCCCCACCCCCACCCATCTACTAACTATCATCTAGTCACTGGATAGGTGAAAACCGGTAAAAACTCTTGGCAAACCCCTGGCCATACTAAAGCAGTAGTTTTTAGGATCAGCCCTGACTCTCCCATAAACAGAAGTTATTTTGATAGGGCACGGGAGACAAGCGGATTTCCAGACAACACTGGCACAGCTTATCTAGGGGGGAAATAATAAAGGGGGTTTTACACAGGACGATTATCGTGCAGACGGGCGTTATTAGAACGCTCAATGCCGATAATTGCCATGTGTAAACAGGGGAACGATCAGCAGATGAACGAGCAAGCGCTGGATCATCTGCTGGTCGTATCGTTTTTAAAAAAGTAAAATATTATCGTTGTCGGCAGCACATTTCTGTGTAATCCGGGAGACGCGCTGCCGACATGATAATAATGTATGGGGACGAGCGATCAGAATAACGACCGCTCGTCCCCATCCATAGCTCCGTGTGACAGGAGCAAACGACCGCCGATCAAGAATGTCTCCTTGATCGGCGCTCGCTGCACCGGCCGGGCGTTGGCCGGTGTAAAAGGCCCTTTAGGGGAGTCAAATTCAACAAGGAACGGACTTGTTGGTTTTTCTTATAGGATAAGACAGATAAAAACAAATCTCCCCTATATAGATTGCTCGTGAAATTAATTCGCACAGAATTTTATAGCTAAAATTTATGAACATGTGCCCCGCAGGCGCCCTGGCTGATACTGGGTGACTTTAATAACATGATGGACAACTTTGTGTATAGGATGGTGAGGGGGGCAGACCCAAGGGGAGGGGGGGGGCTAACTCCCTTTGGCAAGAGTCTTCATGAAGTGGCCCTGATAGACCTCTGGTGTTCCAGGTATCCAGATGCTAAGCATTACTTCTATTATTCTACATCTGGAACACTGTCCCGTATAGACTTGGCGCTTGGCAACTCGCAGGCCTTGGGTATATTGGGAGAAGTGCAGTATTTGAGGAGGGGACTATCTGACCACTCGCCGTTGCAGGTGCCTTTGCTGTGTTCTCCCACCTTTACTAGGACCCCGGGTCTGTGGCGGTTTAATCCCTATTGGTTGAGGCTTCTGACTTCTTCCCATTCCAGCTCTTCACAAATTCTCTCATTATGAGGGGTCTGCATCACCACCAGCAGTATGGGATTCCACGAGGGTCTATCTTCATGGTGTCCTGATACGGGTGGTGAATATGCTGAAATCATCCTCCAGGGCTCGAGAGCAGTATCTGGGAGGGGGTTCAAAGGGCGGAGGAGGGCTTTTATGCCAGGTTTTTAAGGGCTTTTATGCCAATCTATGCAAGTTGAAGACCAGTCCCTCCGATGGTGAGTTAGACTGCTTTTTACAGGGTCTTGACCTTTCGTCTTTGCCCCCAAAGGATGCAGATCTCTTGGATGCCCCCCTTACTCTAGAGGAATTAGAATAGGCCTTCTCATCTATGACGAATGACACGTCCCTGGGGATGGACAGCTCCGTCTTAAGTATTCCAGACCCATCAGGAAACATTGCTACCTCAACTGCTTAAAGTTTATCAAGAGGCGTTTACTGTGGACCCTGCCTGACTTCATGAATGAGGCGATCATTATCTTGTTCCCCAAACCTGGCAAGGACGTCCGACAACCTGAGTCGTATAGACCGATTTCCTTATTAATGGTTGATGTGAAAATCTTGGCTAAAAGTTTGGCTAGCCGGATTTTGAGAGTGGTCGAGAGGGTGGTCCATCAAGATCAGGCGGGCTTCATGCCCAATATCCCCACTGCCATTAACCTTAGGAGACCATTTCTGAATCTTTAGAAGACAATCAGTAAAGGGCACTAAGGCGGTGGCGTTGCTTGACGCGGCAGAGGTCTTTGACAGCGTGGAATGGAATTACCATTGGTTCACTCTGCGCTGTGTGGGCTTTGGGGAAACCTTTGTTAGGTGGGTCTGGCTGTTATATGCTTCCCCTAGGGCTCGAATTAAGGCTAAGGGGCTTCTATCTGGTCCCTATGCACTATATAGAGGAACCAGACAGGGCTGTCCCCTCTCGCCCCTTTTGTTTGCCTTGGCTATTGAGCCCCGGCTGCAGCCAATAGGAGGGCTGAGAAGGTGAAGGGCTTCCAAAATGTGCACAAATAATTGGCCCTTTACACAGATGACATGCTGCTATTTTTGAATGATTGGACTACCTCACCACGTAATGTCATCCACATCATTAATGACTTTGGTCTCCTATCTGGCTTATCTATCATTTGGATTTCCTTCCTTCTGGTAGGACCGCAGGCGGCTGATACGTCAACACAGGCGGGGCAGCTACAGATTGTATCCTAGTTTAAATATCTAGGCATCCAAGTCAGCGCTAGGGCCCAGGACTTTGAAGGTCTGAATATTGACCCGCTGCTAAATAGATTGCAGACTAAAACAGCGGCGTGGTGTAAACTCCCTCTTGGTGTGGTAGGTAGGGTGAATCCCACCAAGATGATTTTTATGCCACAACAACTGTATATATTGGATAATACCCCGGTATGGCTGCCCCTTTGGATCTTTCATAAATTTATAGGTATTTTTCGATATCTTATATGGAAGAAGGGGACGCTAAGGATATGGTTAGAGACATTGCAGGGACCTAAGGAAGACGGAGGCTTACCTGTCCTGAATCCCTGGTTATATTACCTCTCGGCCCAGCTCCAACATCACAGGGTGTGGGGTGCCCAGAAACCAGTTTGCTCAGCGGGACGTTAAGTTGGGCATCTAATGGGGCAACAGCTGCTTTTATTGGCCCTTATGTCAGAACGAATATGTCCCACCCCGCTGTTAACGCAAAAAAACCTAGAATAAGGTGAAGGCCATAGTGGGTCTGGTGGGGTATGCTCATTGCTCTGCTATATGACGCAACTTGAACTATAAGGAATTTGATAAGCTGGAAGGGTTTGATAGATGGAGAAGTCGGGGTGTGAGGGTTATACCTCAGCTCCTTCAGAATAATGTGTTTGAGGATCTGCAGCCGGAGTTTGCCCTGCCACACTCCACTCTTTTCCAATACCTTCAATTGAGACATGCCTGGGAGTTGCAGAACAGGCAGGTTCCTACGTCACAGGCCTCACATTCATCACTTCTAGATGAATAATGGATAGTGATTTCGTTGTTCTACAGGTGTCTGCTGGGGGCGACTCCTAGGGTGCAGCCTCTCTCCGTTAGGGAGAAAGACGAAGGACCTATCGAGGAGGAGGTCTGGCAGGACGTCCTTGAACTGGTTTCCAAGACTTCCCTGAGTGAAATGTATAGGTTGTTCCAGGTCTATCTTTTGCCCAGGGTTACAAAACCCCATTGCTGCTATATAAACTGGTATATCGGGGACAGAACCGATAAAAACAAGGGGACATATACAAAAACACAGAAAAAGGCCATACTTACAAATGGACACAGCCAGGTCAGAAACGCTGATGAAGGAATGAGCAGGTGCTTAAATAATAATAGCCACTCCCACTAGTCTTGAGGGGAGTGGTGTGTGGTGCATGGGAGGTGTAGTAAGAAATAATAAATGAATAATGTGTGTGCAAGTGTAATACTATAAGTGAAATATAGGGGGCAGTAATGAGTGAAGTGCCTCAATAGAAATAAATGGATAATGGGGTGCAAGTGAGTGAAACATGGAGGGATAGTGTGTACGTCATGAGGCACAACGTGTATAGCCAGGTAGAAGCCTATTTGTGACGCCTTGATAATTCATAGAGCGGGCTACCCTGCTTGCTATGCCAAACAACAACACACCATGCTCTCCCAGCATCAAAGACCCGGCTGTGTCCAAGAGAAGCGAATATAAGTAATAATGAAAAATACCTGGGGTATTGGTAATCATTTCTGACCTTGTTTTTATCGGTTCTGTTTGTGCATCAGGAACGTTCTGTTCCAGTTTAGGAGTTAGGGACTCGCAAGTCTGGGGATCCTTGTCGTGGATTGCGAGCTTGCGTCCTTTTGGCCAAAATGATTACTAATACCCCAGGTATTTTCCATTATTATGTATATTCGCTTCTCTTGGACACAGCCGGGTCTTTGATGCTGGGAGAGCATGGCATGTTGTTGTTTGGCATAGCAAGCAGGGTAGCCCGCTCTATGAATTATCAAGGCGTCACAAATAGGCTTCTACCTGGCTATACACGTTGTGCCTCATGACGTACACACTATCCCTCCATGTTTCACTCACTTGCACCCCATTATCCATTTATTTCTATTGAGGCACTTCACTAGTATTACACTTGCACACACACCATTTATTATTTCTTACTACACATCCCATGCACCACACACACACACACACCACTCCCCTCAAGACTAGTGGGAGTGGCTATTATTATTTAAGCACCTGGTATATCGGGGAGACTACGTGTTTTAGGTGTAAGGAACATGTCGCAGACTTAGGCCTCATGCACACGACCGTGTTTTTGCGTCCGCAATTCCACCGCAAATCCACGGGTTAATTGCGGACCCATTCATTTCTATGTGGCCATACCCACTATCCGTGTTTTCACGGCTCTCCGCATGTCCGCACATCCGTGCCGCAGAAACTCCGGACATGTCTTATTACGGGCCGCAAATGCGCTGCGGACATGCCAATAGAAGTCAATGGGCCCGTGGAAATTGCGGATGCACCTCCGTGTGTCATCCGCAGTTTGCGGATTTGCGGAAATGTTGCTAGGCGACGACCGGGAATGAGTTCTGTCGTCATCCTGTTTTACCTAGGCGTTTTTTTTTTCATCCGCATTTTGCGGATTACATACGGATGAACTGCGGATTACATACGGATGAACTGCGGATGACATTCCACGGAACACGGTCCTGGAATTTGCGGACCAGAAAAACACCACGGTCGTGTGCATGAGGCCTTACTTCATGTCATGTGCCCCAGACTTAGGAGGTGCTGGAGAGATATTGTGAATTTTATAGGTATGGTATATGGGCTGTCAAAATGATCTGGATCCGTTGAGATGTATTCTGGGTTATTCTGCAAAATTTGGAAGAATCAGCGACTAGCGGTGCTGCGCCTTTTATTTCAAACAGGAAAATTGGCCGCTTCCCCCATGTGTGAATTTAAAGTGAGAGTCAATACTATGCTGAGAATGGAAAAGTATGTATATAGGAAACTGGGGACTCTCAAAAAGTTTTAGGATCTGTGGTCCCCTTGGTTGGATACTTCGGGTCTAGTCCCAACAGTCCTCATGGATATGATGTCTCCAGCACTAGCTTTGCTGCCAGGGGGGCTGTGGGAAACCACTAGTCGCTGGTTCTTCTTACTCTTTATAGTTTTGTAGAGCTGGGCTGCGTCCCGCATTCTATTGTTATCTGACCGATTTGTATGCAATATTTACATGCCTGTGCCAAGTAATTTTCAGGACCTATTGGGGGAGTGGGAGGTGAGATTATTTGTGGTTGAACATCCGCCATCATCGTGGACTATAAGGACTCTATAGGCTTGGAGGCGCCGAAGAATGATGAACTAGGCTGCATGGCAGCTTCCCTTGAGTGGAGGGATCGGGGAGGGGAGGTTTCGATTTCTCAACGTCTGAAAATCTTTAATAAAATCTTTGATTAACAAAAAAAATGACGATCAGCTCTAATAACGGCGTGGTACATTTGGTGGAGCTTTCAGTAGGGCCTATGGTCATTAGTTTTGCTATGAGATCCAATGTTTTCTGTGAACACCCCTACCAATACCTCATAGGTTCTTATGATGCTATGTGATCCATCTTACTATATATATACTATCCAAATTATAAGCAGCATATACAGTATCAAGCAGCTTTGCTACAGGGAAGGTTCACATAAGTTCCTGGCAGCCAAAGATATGAGAAGATGACAAAAATTACTCCCAAAACTTGGACACTGTAGAAACAATAATAATAATGTATGTGGGACATTAGATTGTGAACCTCGCTGAGGACAAGGGCTGACGTGAGCGACTACAGTCAGTCAACAGCTCTGCCGACCCTTCTAGGCTAAGACTACATGGCGACTTTAAGATCGCAGCCAGTCCTATATAATGATAGTGAACGAGGTCGTGCAGAACTCCAGTAGGTTTGGATTTCAGCCGACTGTCATGTTGCAGAAACCAGCGGGTTACAACGTGACCACATTCGCTACCATTAGGTGTGATGTAGTAGCGCAACATTTCCATCTTATGTCGTGCAACTACAAGTCGCCGTGTAGCCCTAGCTTTACAGTGATAAGAAATATATGAATGATGACGTGTGACATCAGTATATGAGGTTAGAGATCCCAGAGTCACGTCAGGATTATATAGAACATAGAGGGACACGTCATCGGTACCTTCTGCTTCTTTCCACTGGGCTGCTCCCCCTTCAGGATACAGGGATCCATTGCCTCGATGTCTTTTACAACCAGTCCAAAAAGCTTGTCATTGAAGCTGAACACCAGCTGCAGAGGAGACATTCAATGCAGGATGAATAAATGGAGAAATATAATTCAGTGAAGGATAAAGCAAGACAAGAAAAGCTTTTAATCTGATTGTTTAACAGGGTCGTCTCATCAAGACAAATCTTTTCCATATTGTGACGTCATAGAGGACCCTCAGGACCCGCTCTATTAGCCACAGTGGAGAACCGCTAACAAGGAGTGGCTCCTGCTCTGGCAGACACGGTCCGACCTCCGATTACATCATAGCCTATCCATTTAAATGGTGAGAATTTAAGAATACATTTCACCTGCAGTGTTGGCTGTAGGAGAAGTGCATGGCCGGTCACAATACTTTTGCCGAAGGTGCCAGAAGCCAGATCCATGGCTAATCCCCAGGACAGGTTCACTTGAGAAAAGGGGGTTGCATCATGGCCATAGTAACTTTGCTTCGTTTATACATAGTGCAAAAACCCATCCCACTCTCCGTACTGATAAATCTGCTCCACTGACTTTTATTCATATGTAATTGTGGTGGTTTTAAACAATTTCGGGGGGGGGGGGGGGGGGGGGGATCTTAAAGACACAGGATTTACCTGCTGCGTCACAGAGAAAGCCTGGTTGTTGAACTGCTGGATAAATTCTCCAGCCATTCGGTCGGTGTCATAAGGGTTGGCGTCGACACTCTTCTTCTGCAGGAAGTCTATCTCGATGGTCATGACGCCGATGCACTGCTTGATCTTGTCGAAGCTGTACATCCCAACTAAGAATAAAAAGCACTTGTTAGGATTATGTGGATTAATCTTATACGTATAATTGATGCAATTTACACTTTAGTATGTAAATATATAAGGGCGAGAGCCTGGTTCTGCCGATAACAGAACAATTTGTACCATATTTGGAAGCCAAGAGAACAGTGCCACCTGGTGGGACATTATGCAATTGCTGTTAAACATTTACAAGACTTTCTATGGAATCCGCACACCATGAAAAGCTAAAATCAGAAACCAAGCGGCTCAGAGCTCAACAGAGTGCTTCTGCTGCTTCGTTTTAGTGATCTGTGGGGGTCTCAGTGCACAGACCCTGCACTGTTAAGCCACTCCAGCTGACTCAAGTGAATAGGAGCGGAGCCGCAGTTCGGCAGCACGGCCGCTATGTAATGTACGGAGCCAACTGCTTATGGCTCTGTACATTGCATAATGTGCCATAACATACGGTGCCCGCAGGCCACCGGAGCAGCCAATCTGTGTAGGGTCCGGGTGTCGGACCCGCACCGATGATATACTGATGACCATCAGTTGTCTGGTAGTGGACAACCCCTTTAGCTAGGATTCATCTCTTTGGTACAAATCACTCTCCTTCCCAGTTTAGCCAGCAATTCATATTCAGAAGGATCACCAAGAAATCGTCAACCCTAATCCTCTGCTGAGGGAGATACTGGGAGTGGAGGTGCAGCAGACATCCGTAAACACATGGCACAAGAAGAATAGCAGCTGCCAGGGAAGAATAGAACAGTGGCATTACGCTATTTATGCACCTGTGGGTAAAACCTCCTTCCTGCTAATTCCCTGGCACCTATGTGGCATGATGGATGCTCTCGCTGAAGCCCCTGTATTGATGTACTAAAAAAAACCAAAAAACTTGAAATCGATATAGAAAACCATTAAAACAAGTAGCAAAATGGTTTTACAGTGCGAGGATTTCTCACAAGGATCTTTACACAGAGTAAGAGCACATTACACCCTGCGCTGGGACAGGTGCTCAATCCATTTATGTATTGATGACAAAGTAAGCACCTGTAGGCGGGGTGGGGGTTCTGAGTTAATAGAGGAAGGGGTCCTCCGTTCAGGATCCTTACCCTCTTGGCCTTAGAGGGAAACAGCTACAAAGAGCGTCTCTCACTCTGGAGGACTCGCCCTGTCTTGTATTACACAGGCAACACATTAATATAAATGGGCACCATGTAATGCTTCATTTCCCCTGTGGTGGCACTGCAGGGAAATTAAACACTTACTTCGCTCCATTTAAACTTCTCCTAGCCACAGTCTTACGGCTGAGGAGGGGACTGGGGACCAGGGTCCCCCGTTATGCCGAACGATGAGGGTCCCAGCGGTCAGACCCTCACCGATCTAGCATTTATCACCTATCCAGTGCATAGATGAAAAAAAAAAACTTTAACCCATGAATTCACAAATAGAATGTATTTGCACAAAACATTGATTCACTTTGTAAATACATTGCATGACTTATCCTGTACTGATCCGGAATTACATCCTGTATTATACTCCAGAGCTGTACTCACTATTCTGCTGGTGGAGTCACTGTGTGTATACATATTACTTATCCTGTACTGATCCTGAGTTACATCCTTTATTATACTCCAGAGCTGTATTCACAATTCTGCAGGCTTCAGATCTGAAATCTCCCAGCATTCCTTGCTACATCAATGTCTTGATATGGTGTCTATATCAGAGGCTTATCATCATTGTTTACATCTACAGATTGAAAACCAGGACCACTCACACGAGGGTTTCCTACAATTGTATCCAATCCAGGCAACCCTAAAGAGACTTTTCTTTAATATACTACATTCATTTTTTTTTTATACTCTGACATCCTATAGACAAGAATCTCTAATAGACCTGCACTTCTTTCCACAAGAGAACAGCAAAATAATCTGTAATCTTACAAGACTGAACTCCAGGGATAAATTATAGGTCTGCTGGGAGTGGCAGCCTGTTTTATGCGGTCTGTCTTGAGGATCTCTATGCTCAGAAGTAGATTTTCTAAGACTATCTAATAATCCAGAATATTTGATCATCCGGACCGGAATCATTGCACATGCGATAAAATGAAATAGAGGTTGTTTCTATATAACAACGACTCAGAGGACAGACACTGCAGCTGTACAGTGCAGGTATGGGTTAAATATAGACGCGTTCCTGTGTAGGGCGATGCTGTCGATCTAGCGGCTGATCAGTGGGTGATCCTTCTATAGTTCTTTTATCTCCATGGTAACTGAAACCTTCTCCTGCCATGATGTCTACAAAGTAGCGACACTCCGGGTTATTAAAGACACCAAGAAATAACTCATGTCAGCTATAAGTAACCTGACGTCCATATTCAAAACTCGGGCACAGCAACCATTAGGGGCACTGGTTTTTATAGCAATAACTTAGTGGCACAAGAAAAAAAATATGCTTATTTTCATCCCAGCATCCATGTGTATATATGTACCGAAACAATGGAAAGGGTAGAAATGTGTGTATGAAGGATAGGCAGGAAGACCGACCGACCAGAGAGCGACCGTCCGACCAGAGAGCGAGCGACAGACCGACGAGCGAGCGACAAGAGAGAGAGCGAGCGACAAGAGAGAGAGCGAGCGACCGACGAGAGAGAGCGAGCGACCGACGAGAGCGAGCGAGCGACCGACAAGAGAGCGAGCGAGCGACCGACAAGAGAGCGAGCGACCGACAAGAGAGCGAGCGACCGACAAGAGAGCGAGCGACCGACAAGAGAGCGACCGACAGACAAGAAAGATAGAAAGATAGATAGGAGATGCAGAGATTAGAGTAAAGGTGAGAGATGTACAGATAAATAGTTGTGGTTGATTAGATCGGTCTCTAAACAAACAGTTGCCATAAATTCCCATGACTGTCTACACGATGGACATTTGTGTGTTCAGGTAACTACTTGACCCTATAAGTATCTGGACACGAGCAGCCTCTGAGATTTACATGGTCATCAGGTAGTGGTAGCGCTGGAGGAGGAGCATACAGTGCTGCATTGCACAGTGAAGGAAGACATCTGCACACAGACGCACATATAAATCATATCATCAGAGATTTGGCCTGGAATAAGGCAAGAGCCTCTAAGGGGGGCGTAGAAATGTACAACAAAGAATAAAAATTTGTATTAAGGTACAGAGCATAAAGCGTTGACAAGAGACCGGTTATGAGGATGAAGAGGACTAAGCTGCATGCACAGGGTTAATTATAAAACATGCGGAGACTCCCTGGGGAAATATCTCCTGCAGTCAAGAGAGGGTCAGGCAAAATGAAGCTTCAGGCTGGATCTGTGAAGTATTGATCTGTATGGAGAGAACACGGTGACTGATTCATAAGGGATACGGGATGTCCCTGGCGCCAGAATACAGCGCCATATGGCCGTGCCCTGCTCCATACGAGCAGCTCCCTGCGCCTCCTCCCTCACGATCAAGAAATTATTTCATACGGCAACAGTGGCCTTGAGGAAACCCGGCAGCAATCAGCCATTAATATATTATTATTTAATAGATCATTATACCGCCATCCCACAATGCAACGGGATTTATTCTCCGCATCTAAGTGACTCATGAGATGCTGGCTGCCTGCAGGGGTTAAATCGAGCAATGAATACAAAATATATTGTCCCGTGCCTCCAGTTCCATCAGGAGTGATGATGTAATGAGAAAACTCCAGATTATCCCTTTAAAGGCACAGTAAATCTAAATTCTTCATCTACTGTTCAGCTCAATGTAATCTATTGCTCCCTTTTATCCGCCGTTTCAGACCGGAAGACTTGGAAGAAGCCCATAAACATCCCTTATGATCACTAGTTCATCTCATATCTCCAGTCTTGGGAACGTCCCCCATGGACAGCCCAAGTTCAGAGTCCGAGGCGCTCCTTGTAAGCAGCTCTCCTCTCAAGCCATAAAAGGGGACCCCTCTCATGATGACCATATACTCTAATGGGCTATAAGGACAGGGTTTGCCCCATTAACATTTTGATTTGCTCAGTCATCAATATGAACAGTGTGACTAGGACTAGACACTGAACTGCACAGTCCTGATTTCAAGGTTCAGGACCAGGGACAGCAGACGTTACTGCATCATACTGAGGCTCAATTCCTGCTGTCCAAAATGCTAGGAGGACGCGGTGACAGTCACAGACTCTAGTGAAGGCACACGGTACTAATTCTTAAAGGCCACGTACACCTTTAAAAACAAGGTTTTTAATAAAAATGTCTGTCAGTGCGTTTAATGAAACTTTCTAATTACTTTTATTTAAAAATTATTTTTACTTTGAGTTACAGCTGCTTTGTTTCCTGTATACAGAGCAGCTGTATCTAGCGCGGAGACCTCAATCCGTCATATCAGCAGAACTGACAGGTTCAGTGTCAGCGGGTCCTGGTTGTCTATGATACGCAGGATCCACCTGTTATCGATCACATCTAAGCTCATAACCTAAAACACCTAAATGAACCGTTGATTAGAATCATTGAAGGTCGGTGGCGGTAATCGCTCATGTACCTGGCTGTATGCGTAAGAAATGTGAGAAATCCCTGGAAGGACAACGAGCCAATAGGGAAATCACAATGTCTGCACTATTAAGGAAAATCTATCACCTCTCCCGACATGTCTGTAATAAGAAATACTTGTATTCCAAATGAAATCATTCTGGACCATCTTCTCTTCAAACTCTGCATTGTCACTCCTCTTTTATTCCTCCTGGAAATGTATGAATAAAATGACAACTGGGTGTTACCATTCCTTTGGTCAATGGATACTTGTATTTCCCATGAAATAATTCAGGAGCCTCTTTTCTTCTAACTCTGCATTATATTACTCCTGTTATACCTCCTGGAAATGTATGAATAAAATTACAACTGGGTGTTACCATTACTTTTGTCAATAAGGTGTGTCGCCAATCTGTGTAGGGATGCACCTATTGAGAAGGTCAATGTATTTTCCCCATTCCCAGGAGGAATAACTGAGGAACAGCACTACGCAGAGTTGTAAGAAAAATGTTCCAGAATTATTTAATGGGGAACACAAGTATTTACTAAAACAGACATGTCAGGAGAGGCGACTGGAAAGGCCTTGTTCACATCTGCATTGGAGGCTCCCTTAGGGGGCCCTGTCGCAGTTTTTGGTTAAACCACGGGCACCCCGATGGAACCCATTAAAGTCAATGGGTTCCGTCGGCCGCCAGAGTCAGTGTAGCAACAGAATCGGCGCTTCTAGTTATTACCTTGTTCTGCTCCTCTGACGAAGCAAAACAACAGAATGGCAAATGCAGGTGTGAACCCAGTCCTATCTTTAACAAAAGAAACAAACAATCTCTAAATGAACAGTGACTTTAGATCATAAATATATTCAGTAGCACCAAGAAGATGAAAAGCAGCAAATAAAAGGAAACAACAAGACACAATATATTTACTTAAAAACAAACCAATCTACAGATCCAGGCACGTATGTAGAGGAGATCACCTTGTCCACTTTCATGGGAGTTTTTGCAGAACCATCTGCTGCCCGCTCAACACAAGCTCCACATGGGCGCTGCCATATGTCGGTGACTAAAGGCATTAATGGGTCACACGGTCATTCGTTCAGAGAGAAGACAGATTTGCTAAACCCACGTTCACCTCATCAGACGATGGCATGCAGTTCTTCAGATTACAGTTTATAATCTCCACACAGTTCTGCCGTTCTTCTCACGTAAAGTGTTGGGTAGTGGGGCCTGCATTATATCGTTTTCAGACCAAGTATTCCCAGTGGTAATAGTTTACTGGGAATTCTACAAGAGGGACAAACTATAAATCTTTATTTTAAAAGTCTGCGTCTACCTCCCCCTTTAACCCCCCAAGAACGAGAGATGCTCCTGAGAAACCAGCTTGTCCGTATCAGATGAGCATAAAACCCCTGCCTCTAATATAAAGACATAATACGTCCGTCAAGTTGTCCCATCTTCTTAACACCCCCACCCAGATCAGGTGTTCTCTCCATGAGAAGTTGCACCCTGCCAAACACATCAGTGGTAGTTGCAAGGTAAATGTAATATTTCTAATGAATGGCTGAATACGTAATACATGGTCGGGTCCGTCCGCCAGAGTGAGCGCTGCTCTATGTTAGCGGATCTTCACTCTGGCTCAAAGAGTGGGGTCACTGAGCAGGGGACTCCTCTGCATAACATCCATATGTCCCAATGGAAAGGTGTTGTGTTAAAGAGACAATCCAATTAAGGGGTTAGGTGATCATTTTCTGATCGCCGGGACCCCTAGCGATCGTGAGAATGGGAGTCCCAAATCCCCCGTTTCTTCACACTGCTCGACCGCAATGAGGAGGACATTGAATGGAACGGCGATCGAGCATGTGCGCTACCGGTCATTTCAAAGCCTAGGGGAATGATGGAAACAGTCAAGTACAGTGCTCGACTGTTTGTTATTCTCATAGATATTGAATGGAGTGGCAGGTGCATGCTCGACCGCCGCTCCATTCAAGCTCCTCCTCACCTGGTGGGAGTCCCAGTAGTGGAGCCCCCAGTGATCAGAAAATTATCACCGATCCTTTGGATATGTGAAAATTTCGAATTCTGGGAAAAACCATTTATTTACCAGTAATGCTTTATCAATATCACAATATGTAGGAAGTATGAGATGTCTCATGTAATGAGGAGCATAGTCCAGGCTTTGATGGTCTCTTCTGTGGCGCTCTATGGATGTGAAAGCTGAACAATAGAAGAGGAAGGAGAGCAGGGAGAACAAGGCGCTATACAACTTTGGCATTGCTGGTGGCCTTCTCAAGGCTTCACCGCCAGGAAAACTAGCGAGGGGGTCCTTGACTAAATCAGAGATCTTGAACTTGAAGCACAAATGCAAAATATTTTAAAGTAGACTAAGCTCATTGGAAAAGACCTTATGACACGACAAAAGAGGACAGCCAGAAACTAGACTGATAAAGACAGTCCCATAAATCATGAAGACAGCATTGAGAAGCCTTAGGGTATGTGCACACACACTAATTACGTCCGTAGTTGACGGACGTATTTCGGCCGCAAGTACCGGACCGAACACAGTGCAGGGAGCCGGGCTCCTAGCATCATACTTATGTACGATGCTAGGAGTCCCTGCCTCTCTGCAGGACAACTGTCCCGTACTGTAATCGTGTTTTCAGCACAGGACAGTAGTTCCACGGAGAGGCAGGGACTCCTAGCATCGTACATAAGTATGATGCTAGGAGCCCGGCTCCCTGCATTGAGTTCGGTCCACTACTTGCGGTTGAATTACGTCCGTCAATTACGGACGTAATTAGTGTGTGTGCACATACCCTTAAAGAAGTTGTGCAAAGATAGATATTTATCTCCTATCTCCAGAGCAGGTTATAAACGACTGATCGCTGTGGGTCCCACCACTGGGACCCCCACTGATCACTAGAACAGAGGTCCTGAGCTTCCAGTTCCTCCTTTCTGCACGAGAACTTTGAATGGATCGGCAGAGGTGGATCATGAGTGCCGCCGCTCCATCATTCCCATAGACATTTGCAGGGCACATGCTCAAGCACCGCTCCATTCAAGCTCCTCCTCACTGTTCGTGTGAAGTTATGTTAAGTGTCCATCGAGGAGTAAATGAGACCTGGGTGTCAACCCGTTTGGGACTAGTACTGGCATCCATGCTGGTTGTCACCGAGAGTGAAAAACAATTGTTTACAAATATGAAATTCACAGATACCAAAGTCAAAATTTATTTGCGTTTTAACCAGCGCAGAAAGCGGAAAACTGCACCCTGGATACTAAGGAAGACTCCAGACTAGTAAGGGGTTAATGTGCGGCTATACTGTTCACATAAGCAAAAATATTATCAGCTATTGTACAAATACTCCGGAGAGGATGTTTTCAATTCATAAATAAAGCTCACCCCCCCCCCAACCATTGAATAACCGGCTAATAAAATATCAACATTAAGCCGAGGGAGCCGGGGCATCGGAGAGGGATTATTTATAGTACGCAGAGACACCGTTAATTCCCCAGCGCCTTAATTATTCAGTGCACGGCCGGAAACTGCCTTCTGGTTCAGATTAATGCAAGGGAGATATCAACTGACTGACATCATTCTCTGCGCTTCTGATATTAAAGACACAGTAAGGACACACGGGACATGTAAACCATTAACTTCTGTTGTATGAACTAAAACACCATTATAAAAGACATAACAAATCTTACAATCTCATTTTAAAAACAAAAAAAACAACATTTAGCATAATCTGTTCATCCAGAAGAAGGCAACACATTTAAGGCCCTGTTCACACGGCGGAATTTTTGCAGCAGAACCAGCCGCAAAATTCTGCCTCCTATTCATTTCAATGGGAGTCATACGCTTCTTTTTCCCGCTAGCTGATAGAAGAAGCGTCCTGTTCGATCTTCAGGCGGATTCCGCCCGAACCTCAAATTGAAGTCAATGGGAGGAGGAATCTTCCCCTGCCGACGGCAGAAATAATTCTGCGGTGGATTTTGCAGTGTGACCCGCCACGCAAAATCCGCAGTGTGAACCGACACTAAAGGGGTTTTCCCATTTTAGAGATTTCTTTCCTATCTTTGGGACCCCCACCAATCAGGAGAACGGTGGCCCCGTAACGATATTGTGGCGGAGAATGAATGGAAACGTGGCCGTGGGCTGCGCTCTCCATTCAAGTCCATTACACAGCTGAGCAACATGCGTGACCACCTCTCCATTCATCCTCCGTGTCGATGTAGCAGCCAACTCGCCTAAGAAAACAGGTGTCGGATGACCCCCATTTTCCACATCGGTGGTTGTCCCAAAAGTAAGACCCCACGATATCCTATGGATATACCATAAATGTTGGAAACAGCCCATTAAGTATTGTTTGATCTTCAGAATATGATACAATTGACATTTCTGATAAATGTAGAATTATAAATTAAAAGAAATGATTATAGCCAGGAATATATAATAAACTGGCATGGAGAATACACAGCCCCTGGTAGGATTAAAAAGGGTTTTCTTACAGGATATGTCAATCATGAATGCACTTAACACGTGGCTGGTGGGTGTCCTGCCACTGGGACCACCACCAATTCCAAAAACAAGGACGTTACATTCCCCATTGATGTGAATGTGAGTTATGGAAAGCTCTGAAGGATTCAGAAGTTTCCACATCGGTCATTCATTTCAATGGAAAGTCACAGCACGTGCACAGCCACATCTCCACCCAGAAATAAACTCACTCATTATCCTTGTTCACAGGACCATTGGGGGTCTCAGCAGCAAGACCTCCACTAATCACAATTTTAGGACACCACAAAAGTCATACATTAATCCAAATTGTGAGTTGTGTTCTCAGGTCACAGCTGAGGTGGTATTTAATACTCATGTAGCGATACATCCGAGAAACCCAAAATCCATCATCGCGTACATTCAGTAACCAGTTAGATCAGCCAAAAAAAACACGTAGAACCCACGTAAGAAAGTGACCAGCTTCCTGCGACTCTCCCGACATGGTCATAAGTGGACAATGTCTGGGACTACTATTCATCCATACAAGTTCCCAGGTTCAGAGATCCTATATACTGCAGGTGAGATTTTTCTTACCTTCCACATCTTGCCCAATGGAGAGACCAGCCCATTTTCTCTATAGAAAAAGAAGGAGAAAGCAAAAACAGACCGTAGATACGGTAATTATTCTACTACAGTAACCGACAGATGGAGAAATTCGTATTACAGAAGATTAAAGAATCTGTGTTACTGCCTTTTCTTGCAATGCCCCAAGTGTCCTCTGCAGGCTGTTTAGTTCAGGTTGCCTAGCAACTGCTTGACCTGCCCTCTGTGTGACTACTATTTAGGCACGTGTAAGCTACATGTACAGAAGTGGTCACAGCAATTTTTATCTACTATAGAATTATAATAAGCGGTCTCTACGTGCTACAGGTGTTTGTTTTAGGTCAAAAAAAGCGTGTATATATATATATATATATATATATATATATATACCTTCACGTTTCTTTGGTCTACGTATAGGTGATTGACTCACGGTCATAAAAGAGTGTTGTCTAGATGGGACAATCAATCCCTTTAATCTCGAATTAGATTATATCACGTTAAAGACAATTGTAACAGATATTACTAAAGATCTTAGATATTAATAGGGCTGCAGAACTAACAGGATATTATTCATTACAAGAAGACAGAAGTTAAACAGCAAAGCTCATACAACAAGAGCTAAATTTCTGCCTATTCCGTATCATGAAGAAACAGGAAATATTTAATATGTTGGTCTTACCTGAGGGAGGCTGAAAGCAATATTGCCTGGCAGGACAGTGTGGTGAGTCTTCACGGTGAAGATATAACGATGGTTTGGTGTTGTCCGAACGTTGACATGCCTGGAAGCAGATGACGGTGTGTGAAACTCAAGTATATACTGTGAACACAGCATTTTTTATGTCTCATGTTTAAGCCGGTCTTATATTCTATATATACGGTACATATAGGAAATGGTATAGACTATTGGTGGTCAGTCATACCTCAAATATGGCCATTGGTTCCATCAGAAGGCTGCCAATCACAACCGAAGTATCCCCATAGCAGAGCAAACTATAGTGCCCCCATAAAACAGCCACAGCAAAATACACCCACATGCCTTGGGGCCAAGGACACATGGGCTACAAGGGTGAGTATCATTAATATAGAGGGGTCTGCACCCACTCAAAATCCATCAGAGCCCCAAATGTCTCCGCAGAAAGCTTCTAGAAAAGGGCACTTTAAAAAATTGTACATGACAGAAAAAAGTGAAGTACTGAAAACTCTGTTCTTGGGGTTTCTAAGGCTATGTTCACACGGAGTATTTTGGGGGAGGAATATCTGCCTCAAAATTCCGTTTGGAACTTTGAGGCAGATATTCCTCTCCCTGCACGCCGATTTTCGCGGCAATTATCGCACCGTTTTTCGCCCGCGGCCATTGAGCGCCGCGGGCATAAAACAGCGAGAAATACGCTTTCTCCTGCCTCCCATTGAAGTCAATGGGAGGTCGGAGGCGGAAGCGCCCGAAGATAGGGCATGTCGCTTCTTTTTCCCGCGAGGCAGTTTTACTGCTCGCGGGAAAAAGACGCCGACGCCTCCCATTGAAATCAATGGGAGGCGTTCTCGGGCCGTTTCTGCCGAGTTTTGCGACGCGGTTTCCGCGTCAAAAAACTCGGCAAAATACCCCGTGTGAACATAGCCTAACAGTTCCCCTCAGAAGACTTATCAGCTTGGAAAATAAAGGTCCCACATCACCATGAGGTTGGAGCCAAGAAGTGGTGTGGTTTTCCGTACGTATGAGAACTTGTCATTGCTGCTTTGTTACTAATGAGCGGGGGCTTTACTACGTTCAGGAATCCTCCAGAATTATCTTGAATTGTTAACACTTTCACAGTTGAACAACTTGTTCTGTAAATGTTCTGATCCGAAAAGCACTTTAAAAAGGGGTGATCTGGTCTAGAAAACCCATTTTAACAATATTGAAAAGGGGGTCCTCCGAGAGGGTCTTCATCTGTTGGCCAGCGGGGAGGACCTGTCATGTCGTTGCATAACACGGTCAGCGAATTATTTAAACGGAAACTGTGTAATGCTTCACTTACCCTGTGGGGGAGCTGCAGAGGAATGTAACACTTCCTGCCAGTTTCCCCCCCACAGATTACAATTTATACTGGGATCCCATGCGAAGGACACCACGTGATGAGCTCACTGACATTCTGGTGTATGGATTGCTACCCAAATGCTCCATACAAAACAATATAAGAAAAGAAATAAAAACTAACAGTTCTATACTTACTGTCCAGACTGGAAATCCTTCTCACTCACCACAGCGCAGTTTGTGAGGGAAAGCTCGTCTGTAGGACAACGCCCCGCTTGCATCGTCTGCCGGGAAAAAAAAATAAATTATTATTTAATTATAACAAGATGATGATGATAATTATCTATGAGCGCCAAGAGGCAGACTAAATAAAACCATCAGTACAGGGAATAGTGTTGTTGACTATAAAGACAGGTCCACATTTGTAACCATACAAAAATTTTATCATTATTAATGTTGTGCTAATGCATCTAAAGTGAAAAACGAGGCAACTTTGCTTAATTTGGACTTTCCTACTATTTTCTGTATACAGCTCCTATGGAGACCTATGTGTCCCCATGGTAACAGACTGCAAAATAAAGCTATACAGAGTTTGTTTGTAGTCATATTTCCACCAATCTGTCCCCTACTTCTTGCTAACCAACTAAATAGAAGTTGGTAAGAAGTAGGGCACAAATAAAAGAGTATGACTGCAGAATCAGACTGTTCAGCGTTTGTTTGTAGTCTGTTACCATGGATACGCATAGATCTGTGTAGGAGCTGTAGACGTAAAACGGTAAGATATTGTTAATAGAGAATAAAAAGATCATTTCGGATGCATTGGAGCACAAAAAAAAACACTCTTCCCTCGAAGGTGCCCTATTTGTAGAACAATTTTTTAATCTGTAGGGCTAGCACATAGCAAACCTAAAAATGGGCCCCAACTATGCTAGACTTCTAATAATCCTACTAAATCTGAAATGTCCCGAAAAGACGAATATAACAAGACTGACCTGCTGCCGACAGACTGAATTTCCAGGCCATGCTCTTAACATCCCTGACACTTTATCTTATTGATGCGGTAGCAAAAAAACTGCTGAAATCAGCAACACTTCCGATTATTTCTTTATTTAGAGCGGTGCCAAATTTCAGGCTACAGAAAGCGAGATCGAAAACCATCAATAAACCTGAATATTTGGAGCCAATCAGAGCCGCAGGGGCGCAGTGCTCAGCTAAGCGCTTCCACCCCATCGATCGAACCATAAGTGGGAGTTTCGGCCTCCAGTCCTCCAAGATCAAAACTTCTGACATGTCATAGTAAGGCGCTGTTCACATCTGCATCAGGCTTTTCCCTTATTCCGCTGTGTCATAGAAGCAGAACAAACTAAAGATCAGAGTCGCCAGATCCGTCGCATGGCGAACAACAGCGCCCAACAAAACGTATTGACTTAAATTGGATCAATCAAGTTACGGTGTCCGTAGTCTTACCGGACAAAATAGCGTAGCAAAAAAAAAAACAAAGAAATCTAAAAAGGCTTTGAACGGAACCCAACAGGTCAGAAGATTTATAACACGATAGCGACACTTTATAACGCAGATCCTTTTATCTGAATGACGCCTCGAAACCCCTCTCTGAAGAATTCCAATTAAACTCTATAGAACGAGATGACAAACTTATTAAAATAAGTAAATGGTTGTGATCTCCTAATACAGCTCTACCAGGCAGCGCAATGACACCACAAGACAGTCCCCAAAGTGCCAAGCAGGAGGAGGTAAGAGCCCGGGGGCAGCACAGATCAGAAGACTACAACCAGCCCTGAAACAGCAGCATGGCGCAAGCAGTGCACCAATACCGCCCGGACCATCTTCTGGGGAGGTATGTTGTGCTGCACCGCGGTATTTGGTGCTGCTGGGGAGGTATGTCGGGCTGCGCCGTGGTATTTGGTGCTGCTGGGTAGGTATGTTGTGCTGCACCGCGGTATTTGGTGCTGCTGGGGAGGTATGTTGTGCTGCGCCGCGGTATTTGGTGCTGCTGGGTAGGTATGTTGTGCTGCACCGCGGTATTTGGTGCTGCTGGGGAGGTATGTTGTGCTGCACCACGGTATTTGATAATGCTGGGGAGGTATGTTGTGCTGCGCCGTGGTATTTGATAATGCTGGGGAGGTATGTTGTGCTGCACCGCGGTATTTGGTGCTGCTGGGGAGGTATGTTGTGCTGCACCGCGGTATTTGGTGCTGCTGGGGAGGTATGTTGTGCTGCACCGCGGTATTTGGTGCTGCTGGGGAGGTATGATGTGCTGCACCGCGGTATTTGGTGCTGCTGGGGAGGTATGTCGGGCTGCGCCGTGGTATTTGGTGCTGCTAGAGTGGTATGTTGTGCTGCGCCGTGGTATTTGGTGCTGCTGGGGAGGTATGTTGTGCTGCGCCGTGGTATTTGGTGCTGCTGGGGAGGTTCGTTGTGCTGCACCGCGGTATTTGGTGCTGCTGGGGAGGTATGTTGTGCTGCACCGCGGTATTTGGTGCTGCTGGGGAGGTATGTTGTGCTGCACCGCGGTATTTGGTGCTGCTGGGGAGGTATGATGTGCTGCACCGCGGTATTTGGTGCTGCTGGGGAGGTATGTCGGGCTGCGCCGTGGTATTTGGTGCTGCTAGAGTGGTATGTTGTGCTGCGCCGTGGTATTTGGTGCTGCTGGGGAGGCATGTTGTGCAGCGCCGTGGTATTTGGTGCTGCTGGGAGGTTCGTTGTGCTGCACCGCGGTATTTGGTGCTGCTGGGGAGGTATGTTGTGCTGCACCGCGGTATTTGGTGCTGCTGGGGAGGTATGTTGTGCTGCGCCGTGGTATTTGGTGCTGCTGCGGAGGTTCGTTGTGCTGCACCGCGGTATTTGGTGCTGCTGGGGAGGTATGTTGTGCTGCGCCGTGGTATTTGGTGCTGCTGGGGAGGTATGTTGTGCTGCGCCGTGGTATTTGGTGCTGCTGGGGAGGTATGTTGTGCTGCGCCGTGGTATTTGGTGCTGCTGGGGAGGTATGTTGTGCTGCGCCGTGGTATTTGGTGCTGCTGGGGAGGTATGTTGTGCTGCGCCGTGGTATTTGGTGCTGCTGGGGAGGTATGTTGTGCTGCGCCGTGGTATTTGGTGCTGCTGGGGAGGTATGTCGGGCTGCGCCGTGGTATTTAGTGCTGCTGGGGAGGTATGTCGGGCTGCGCCGTGGTATTTGGTGCTGCTAGAGTGGCATGTTGTGCTGCGCCGTGGTATTTGGTGCTGCTGGGGAGGTATGTTGTGCTGCACCGCGGTATTTGGTGCTGCTGGGGAGGTATGTTGTGCTGCACCGCGGTATTTGGTGCTGCTGGGGAGGTATGTTGTGCTGCGCCGTGGTATTTGGTGCTGCTGCGGAGGTTCGTTGTGCTGCACCGCGGTATTTGGTGCTGCTGGTGAGGTATGTTGTGCTGCGCCGTGGTATTTGGTGCTGCTGGGGAGGTATGTTGTGCTGCGCCGTGGTATTTGGTGCTGCTGGGGAGGTATGTTATGCTGCACCGCGGTATTTGGTGCTGCTGGGGAGGTATGTTGTGCTGCGCCGTGGTATTTGGTACTGCTGGGGAGGTATGTTATGCTGCACCGCGGTATTTGGTGCTGCTGGGGAGGTATGTTGTGCTGCGCCGTGGTATTTGGTGCTGCTGGGGAGGTATGCTGTGCTGCACTATAGCGCTTGGTGCTGCTGGGGAGGTATGTTGTGCTGCACCGCGGTATTTGGTGCTGCTGGGGAGGTATGTTGTGCTGCACCGCGGTATTTGGTGCTGCTGGGGAGGTATATTGTGCTGCACTATGGCATTTTGTACTGCTGGGGAGGTATGTTGTGCTGCACTATGGCGTTTTGTACTGCAGGGGAGGTATGTTGTGCTGCACTATGGCGTTTTGTACTGCAGGGGAGGTATGTTGTGCTGCACTATGGCGTTTTGTACTGCAGGGGAGGTATGCTGTGCTGCACTGTGACATTTGGTGCTGCTGGGGAGGTATGTTGTGCTGCACTGTGGTATTTCATGCTGTTAGGGGGTATTATGCGTGCTGCATGATAGTATTGGTATTAAGTTGGCCCTGCTGGGGTAAATACGGGCGCTGCGTGGTGGTATGTATTCGCTAGTGAGGCCACGGCATCATTATGGACTAACTGGTGATGCCAGAGTAGAAAAAGTTTGAGAAGCCCTGATATAGCAGACATCTTACAAGTACAGCACGAACAACCCACCCAAAGGCCCAATACCCGCAGAACTAGGTTTTCGCTGGTTGACAACATAAAAACCTGCCGGGCTTAAAAAAAACTGCACAATTTGCACCCGCAGCTGACAAGAAAGAACTTCCTGGTTATGTGGAGTCACATGATGTATCACCTGATCTCACAGCCAGTCAGAAGAGAAGAGATCATATGACATACAATGCTGCATCACGTGATCCTTTTAAGACCTGCTGACTGGCTGAAAGGAATCATCTGATACCCATGTGACTCCACAGAACCAGTAAGGGCTTTCTTTTCAGCCCACTCCCCTGTTTGCCACTTTAGGGGGCATTAGCGTAATAATTCTTTGCAGATGCCTGTAACAGCTACATGTATATACTTCAATTATGCCGGTTATATAGCTCTGCTCCATTAGATCAGTGACTGCAGCTTAGTCGCATAATTAAGAAGCATATTAAGCAATTGCCACATATATACTGACCCACAGGAGTCGGGGTGTAAGTACCATAAAGGCAGCCTATGTGGCCATTAGAGAGAGAGGCCCAGACCCATTTCGTCTATGTATTCACGGCAGAGGAACCTCAGTAAGGGGTAGCCTGGCATACGTTAGGGCCCTTAGGACACTGGGGGATAGGCGTCATACAGTAGTCCATACAGAGACATGTTTCGGATGAACGGTGAAGCAGCTTACACCATGAGCGGAGGACATGAAGGCAACCTGTCGACTTCAGATCAGCGAGCAGAACATAAATCACGTCGATCCTATAGATATATGAACAATGGTGCTCAGCTGTCATCACCCCTGCGCCACGGCCCATCATGGAATTATTTTTCTCTTATTCTGCACAAACCAGCTCGTTGATGTATTGATTAACGTCCGGAATATCTGACAGACGGCAGGGGCCACGTGCCAGGGATGAAGCTTTCACAAGAAATTCAACCACAGATTGATAGAAGAAATTATGTAAAGTGGCAACAGATGATGCAAATCAAACCCCGATGAGGGTACGGTCCCACGTAGCATGCGACCGAAACCACGCACATTTGCAGCAGCCAATGGCCACGTGATTTTGGAAGGTATTAACGGCACCACATGTGGCAGTGGTTTTGGCTGCATGTGGACCACACTACGTGGGACCTTACCGTTGGGCTACCAGATAAAAACCTGAAGATCCCATGTTAGGCCGGGTTCACATATTGCATATTTATTGCAGAATTTCGGTTGCGGTTTCTGCGACGCAATTTTGCAACAAAGTACAGTACAATATAAGAGAATGTGGTCTTCACAAACCCATTCACTTACAGCATAAATATGTATACGTTTTTTCTTATTATTACTTACGGAGACGCACAACGTCAAATATAGCACTAGGCCTCGTGCACACGACCATAAGGGTTTTTACAGTCCCCAAATACAGATACACATACGTAGCCGTCCATAATTCCGGAAGCGCCTATGGGCGAGTCCGTGCCTCAATTGCAGACAAGAATAGGACATGTTCTATATTTTGCGGATCATTTCTACGGCCCGGACACACATCCGTGAATATATGGAAAGGTATCCGTGGCCTATAGAAATGAATGGGTCCGCAATTATCCATAATTACCCGATCCATAATTACGGGTGAAAACTACGGTCGTGTGCATGGGGCCTTAACGGCAAATGTTCCCTTTGATAAGATGATTTTGGGGCTCAAAGGGTTAACGTAAGGTCACATACAGGAACACAGGTCAGATCATCCGCTTGCCCACACCCAGAAGATAATCCCTAAGGCTTTAGATACATTTCTGTAATCCGCTGACTGATTAAGACCATAAACTCATCAAACTGGGCACCATATCTCTTTTTTTTTTTTTGGTCCCACTTTATAGTCTGGCTCCACTTTGAGCAGTTTACATAGGATTGGCTGCTGTACTGATCTCGGATTGTTGTAGGCTGACTGATCCGAACAGCATAGCCCGGGACCTACAACGCAGTGCTATCCGCTGCATCGTATCATGGAATAAAGATTTTCTTCTATATGGGTATGTTGGGTTTGTTTGTTTTCTTTCGTCTTTTTTGCTGCAAATTTCCTGGGAAAAACACTTTTACAAAAATGACGCGGTTTTGGCACAATTACAAAAATTTGCACCGAAAAAATAAATAAAATACACCCTGAGACTACTGCACTACCAGCAGTAATAAATACCTCCAAAACAAAAGGACTTGCTCAGTACAGACACTGAATCAGCAGGAGGCGTTGGGACAGGTGAGCTCAAAACTAACGCCTCATGCACACGACTGTTGTGCCACTCGGGCCGTTTTTGACGGCACCCGATAGTCTTCACGGACCCATTCACTTTAGCGGGTGAACCAGGTCCATGAAAAATGATCCGGGTTTCCGATCCGAGGAAAGATAGAACATGTCCTATCTGTCCTCGGATCACTGACGGGACTCGGCCGGCGCATGAGGCGGCGTTCTCTCCTCCCCAATCCAATCCTTTGTCACAGTAGTCTCACACAGGAGCGCTCTCTGGCGGTATTATTTGTCACTATTATGTTGGCACTTTTATTTTGGCCCTGTATGGGACTAGTATATAAATTATAGAAGCCATATGACAAGGTTCCTTGTAAATGGCCGTCTGTGTCGACCCCCATGGGTGGTGTCTATAATACACACTGTAAAATTTCTTTAACCTGACATCAATAGGACCGGATAAATACCAGAATATCAAATATTCCGGATTATCAGATGCTTGAGTAAAGGAAGATCACTTTTTTGGTGAAATTAGGTACGCTTTTTATTTAGTATTGAAAATAAACTTTCTACGGCATTAAATGAATCAATATAACCCAACACTGATGTAATCAGAGCATATGCATGTCATAGAGGGGGGTCCCGCTCGGAGCCCCTTTCCTAGGAGTCAGAGCTGAGGGGCGCTAAGCAAGAGTGACTCCCGCCCAGGCAGACTTCATTTGATCGGCCAGCATGTAATACTACATTTCCCCTGCAGGGGCCACGGATTATTTTCCCCGGAGGTTCCAGGAGCCGAACCAGCGGTTATTCGGGTTGGGGTTGTTTTACACTTCATGCCCAAATATCTTTACTCCTCCTTTGTTGTGCAGTTGTACACAATCTATTGTTCCCTGTTATCCACCATTTCAAGCAGGGGACAGGCGGTCTTTTAATGGGAAAACTAATAGTGCATAAAACCCCCTGCCTCCATGACCACGGTTTTACCACCTCTAGACCTGCACCGCGGAGAACCTCCCGACACATTTACGTACAGAAGTGTGACTGATACTTATGGGTCTTTCCATAAACTGTCGCAGACTTGGGCTATGTTCACACAGATCAGTTGCGTGCGGCCAGTTGTTTTTAGGCTGGGCCGAATACAATTGATGAAATATCGCACACCAGTCCGGCATCCATAGCGGGTCAGGAAAAGCGAAGCATGCAACATTTTTTCTCCGGTGAAGGCAGACACGCGGCGTAAAAACGGATGAAACTGATGCGAGAACTGCTCCCATACGAAAGAATTTGATAGGTTCTGGCATCAGTTTCTCTCCGTTGTTTCTGCACCACGCCGGAGGGTAACTACGCCGGATCATCAGATATATAAGAACGAGGCCCTAGGGCCAGTTCACATCAGCGCCGGCCTCCATTCATCTGTTCCGTTCAACCTTTCCGACAGAAGAACGGAAAGCCAAACGGAAGCAATCGTTTCAGCTTTCATAACCTTAGATTTCAATTGTATTTTTTTTTCTTTCAGCTGACATCAGTTTGCCACGTTACGGTTTTTTTCATGGAAACAATAGCGTAGTCGACTACGCCATTGTTTACGTGAAGGAAAAACGTAAACAAAGCAGAACGAAGGCAAACAAACACCAACGGAAATAAAAAAAACTATAATGCAAACGAAAGCGATAGTTTTCGTTTGGCTTTCCGTTCATCTGTTCCTCTGACGTAAAGGTTGAAGCGCTGATGTGAACAGGTCCTTACTAATCAGATTATATAGGCCTGGCCCTGCTCTTATAAATCTACAAAATCGTATGTCTGTTTAATTATTTGCATCTCTTCCCAGAATTCCTTTGTGTAGAGACGTAATCCTGTATTTTCTGCTTGTGAGGAGAATTGCTGACTTGGCACGGACGTGTGAACAGCTTTTTACTGAAATTCAGACATAGAGGAGGAAATGAAAGCGACCTTCACTGTAACATGAGCAATGCCAAGCAGTGCTCCTCTGTAACTACGCCTGGCACGGAGAAGGTGTCAGGATACCTTAGATAGAACCTCATTGTTCAACGTCTCAATAGGCCCGGATAACATGTACCTCCAGTGGCCACATCCCACCCGTTCTGACACCAGGCGTGGGGAGACTATACTTTGCGCTGGGCTGTCTTATTTTTCCACGGATCGGAGAGTCGGGCCCGTTTTCATGCACTCGATTCACCCACTAAAGTGAATGGGTCCGTGAAAACTATCAGGTGCCACTCTGATGCTGTGAAAAACAGCCCGAGTGGCACTCTGTCATGCGCAGGAGGGCTAAGGCCTCATGAACACGGCCGTGCCCGCTATTGCAGGGACGGCCGGCTGCAGGCCGCATTTTCGCGCTGTGCTCCCATTCAAAGTATGGGAGCACGGCCTGTAAAAAACAAAAAAGTAGGAAATGCTCCATAATTCCCGGCACAGTTCAACAGCACGGACACCTATCCGTAGCGATACGGAAAGGTGTCCGCGGCCAATAGAACCGGGCGGGTCCGTAATTGCGAACCCTATTACGGTCCGCAATTACGATTTTTTTTTACAGTCGTATGCATGGGGCCTAAATCAGGGCATGTGGACCGTTATGCGGTCACTCCTAGTGTAAGAATGCCATGATGCCATCACAGTCACGTTACGATATGGCGTGTCATCGCTGCTACCACATAATCAAACACCGGCGGGGAACCAAGGAAGCATCGACGCTGGATCGCGGAGGGATTGTACACGCGATTGCCTTTTTTGTTATTCTATCACATATTATATAACCTTTCAGAATACAAAGAAATTTATTTTACGAAAATGGAACACCCCTTTAAGGTTTACACGCAAGTCTCTGGCTTGAGATTTTACAGAGATGTCAGGAGATAAATAATGCAAACTGCTTCCAAACCCAGAATGTTCTTCGTGCTGAAACAGAAATAATTCAGCGACTATCAGGACAAAACCCAAACTCCCTCCCCCGTAGATCCTGCAGCAGCACAGAATCCAGGTCACACAGCGCTTCTCCGTCACATCAGGAGGTTTTAATGAGGAATCGGTGCCTTATGCTAAATCTGGAAATCACTGCAGATTCCCACCCTACCAGGGAAGGTCTGTGCCCACATCAGCACCACGCGGCGCTCCTCTTGATGGATCTATACCATAATGATTCCTGCCGTCACACATATCATCCTTTTACATGCCAATGATGAATATTTATCCAGACACAATGTAAAAAGACTTCACACGGCGGCAGAGGTAGGGAGGGAATGTAAAAGGAGCAGAAAGATGCTGTGATGAGAATGTGGGAGACTACACCTCAGCTACGGGCATTAAAAATACAGGGTGCAGGAAAGCAGCGCAGCACGTAGACCACGTACGGCGAGTAAGACCGCAAGTGGGCATCATCAGAGATCACCCTGGATGGCACTAAAGTGGCTCCAAGGGGGCACCATACTACTTAAAGTGTTGTCTAGTTTAGAAAACCCATTTAATTAATTGGGGAAAAGGGTCCTCTATTCAGGACCCTCAAGTATTAGCCAGAGTGGAGAGCAGCTAAAAAAAGAGTCTCCTGTTATGGAGGACCCAGAATGTCCTTGCAATACACAGACAGCCCATTTATTATAATGACACAACTGTGTAATGCTTGATTTCTCCTGTGGTGGTGCTACAGGAGAATCATACACTTGCTTCTAGGTTCCAGCACAGATTTTGGGCGATCACTGAGGGTCCCAGCAGCAATATATCCTGTAATTAGTAGGGTCTCCTGACGATGTGTTATGAAAAAAGGGATTAGTCAAAGCAGACAAGGTCTTTAAAGGGCTATTAAGTCTGCAGCTTGTAAGGCTGGGTTCACACCACCATGTTACGTCCGTAATGTACGGAACGTATTTCGGCCGGTAGACCCGGACCGAACACAGTGCAGGGAGCCGGGCTCCTAGCATCATAGTTATGTACGATGCTAGGAGTCCCTGCCTCGCTGCAGGACAGCAGTCCCGTACTGTAATCATGTTTTCAGTATGGGACAGTAGTTCCACGCAGAGGCAGGGACTCCTAGCGTCGTACATCACTATGATGCTAGGAGCCCGGCTCCCTGCACTGTGTTCGGTCCGGGTCTACCGGCCGAAATACGTTCCGTACATTACGGACGTAACATGGTCGTGTGAACCCAGCCTAATAGAAAACGAGCCGATAACATCATTTACATACATGCATAGAAATATTTCTAGGGGTTATAGAACTAGAGATTTGTGAGACGAGATAAAAGCAGAGATCATGGGGGCAAGGGTTTTTCTGGATTTTCTGTCAGTTATCACATCAAAAAGCACAGACATTAGGTTTCATGAGTCCTTAATATTCTAAAATGTCAATAATATTGTATAAAAGAGGAGGTCAGGTTTACAAGACCCTTTCTCAAATACTAAATTTGCCTTAATAGAGGCGGCAGCCTGGTCTGGACCCCTTCTAATAGCCAGAGAAGTTATAAAGAGAGTCTCTCATTTTGGAGGACCCGGCATGTCCATGCAATACACAGACAGCGCGTTGATTTCAATGGGAAGCATGTAATGCTTCATCTCCCCTGTGGTGGTGCTGCAGGGGAATTGAACACTTCTTGCTGGGTTCCTTCACAGATTACAGCTGATCACTGGGGGTCCTAGCAGAGATAAACCCTGTGATCAACTTAATATTGGAGGACCCTCCTAAAAGAATGGAATTGTCCAGAGTGGACAAAACGTTCACGTATGAACATCATTTGAGAGTCTGGATGTATTCACAACATATCATCCTACAGAGGACCGGCCACCGTTTCTTGTTTGTTGTTGTTTTTTTTTTTTTTAAAAGCACATGCCTCCCCTTATTCCTCGTGCTGTCAAATTTTTTTGTTATTGCCCCCAGTGTCCCGTTACAGCCTCCCACTCTGTTTGGCGCCTAATATGCTAATTTTGAGTAAAGGTACAGAAAGGAGGAACCCTCATCTCTCCTCCTGCATCGCTGTGACGACATCCAATCAGGCATCTATTCGAAAAGAGGTTGTTTGCAGGAGATGGCTTCTCTGGAGTTTCCTGGCAATCCCACGTGAGCCAAACACAACAGCAGCACGAGTCTGAAAATCTAATAATAGCATTTCTGTACTGTTACACTGTAACGAAAAGCAGCTGTGTGGGTGAAACACCCTCTGACTGTTTGCATTCACTGATGGAAAGCAGTGATCTTGAAAATAGCGTGGAATAATTGATTCATTATACAACAAGCTTTACCCGCATAAAATCATACAACCCCATTGAGGCTTTTTTGTAGTGAGATTTTGTTGTTTTAATTATTGACCTACAGCTGCTGTCCAGAAGCAACACAGTGCACCGTGGACTGCAGCTGTCATAGGTAAAATTAGAAAATCTCACTACAAGAAGACATTTTCTTAAAAAGGTTGTACGTCTTGTGTGTAGAACTCATTGTACAGTGAAAAGTTTAATTCCGCACCATTCTCAAGATTGCTGCTTGCTGTCAGTGAATGCAAGTCAGTGTGAAGGCCCAGGTGTAAGTGGACAGAAGGTTCCTGAATTTCCCCTCTTTTTGAAGAGTCTGCTTATGTTATCGCCACCAGTCCCCTACAGAGGTCAAAAGGGAAAATTGTTTAGAAGGGCTATTAAAAGTAGTAGCCACAATATGTTTGGCCTTGTTGCTTAGCAACTGATGCCGGATCCGGCAGGTGACACCACCAGCTCTCTATGCCCTCGTGGAGATGCAGTGAAGTCACTCAGTGTACTGGCGCAGGAGGTGGTGGCACATTGGTATAGATAGGGCATGTAGTAACCTGCAATGTGTATCTGAATGGGCAGGACAGTGCTGCCATAACAAGAGCAGGGCATGAGCGGCTTCATCAGCAGTATATATATATATATATATATATAGATATAGCTCGGCAGGCGGAGGGCTGCGTCTGGACACAATGAAAACTAACCTGCAAGAGAAAGTAGTCCTAACGCTTCACAACCTACTGTACAATGCAGAAAATGCCTGATACATTGTAACAAACCCATCAGTTCTGCAAGCAGAAGAAGGTGTGCCGTTCACATGGTGCATTTTTATTGTGTTTTTATGTTTTGGTAGATAAACTTCCATGTCTCTCAAAGGGAGTTCATTATAAAAAAAAAAACCACAATGTGAACCCAGGTTAAATGTTAAAACCAAAATAAAAAATATGCAACTGACTGCAAACAGAGATATTGAAAATGGTGAGGAACGGAAACAAAGTGCATCAGAAAGTTTATTACGCAATGATTACGCCTCATTTGCATAATACTGGACCCCCACTGAGAAAAATTCTGGCATAAAATTCAGCTAAATATCAGTGTAGAAATAGGCAACGTTCGAAGGCCCAGCGGCAATTGCCCCATTTGCCCCTCTTATAATCCCCACCCCTTAATAGACCATTCCCACATAGTAGTGCACATGCAAATGTACCGCGGGCAGCAGAGAAGGCCCCAGTGCCGGAGAACAGCCTGCTCATCCAGGGTGACTGAAGTGTTATCATGTTCCCATTAACTACTTTACAACGTTTTGCCAAAACTACATTTCTGGAATGACAGCTCTGAGGTAAGTAATGCTGGCTCAAAGTCTGCTACATCTGTAGAATACACGTCTATGGAGAATTTCCACTATAGTGTATGTAAACAACATCTGTATAATTTAGAATTAGCAGTGTACCCCTCAACACCCCGACACGCTCCCATTTGTGCGACTTGGAGACCTATCATGGTCACACATTTGGAGTAGAAGGTATACCACCCAAGTGTAATATTATATGGCGGCCACTCATATGTGCCGGGTCCGCCAAAGTTAGTAGCACTCGCTCTGGTTAAAAGAGGGGTGTCACAAGCCAGGGACCCCCTCTATGACGGCCATATACCCAGAAATGGAAAGGGGTTGTCTTGATTTCGGAAAACAGATTCGGGGTATATTCACACGCAGCAGATTTGTTGCAGAAATTCCATCCCATCCATGGGGTTATTCATGGATTTCTGCAATGAATGGGACAATCGCAGCAATTTCGGTGACATCTGCCGTGTGTGAATATATCCTCACTGTGCCGCGTAGTAAGATAAAAATACTTCAAATATACTCCACCACCAAGGACGACGCTTCTCCGCCACCGAGTGACATTTCATCCATAGTCATGTCACGTAAGCATGGCAGCCCACCATGGAACGGAACTGTGACATGCATCCATAGGCCCGCTGCCAAGTCATGATTGGCTACCATGATCACGTGACATCCCAGGCGTTCTTAACCGAGGACAGGCAGCAGGGAGCGGTCATTTTCCAAAAAGTGCATGTGAAAGGTTTTTATTGTTATGTGCAGGACACAGTAGATGAATTTTTGGAAATGTACCCGAGTTATGGAAAACCCCTTTAAATTTCTTACCCAGAATGCATCTCTCTGTACTGCACAGTAATGAACGCAACACACAGTGGGATTATCATTTATGGCTTTCAATCCATTTCCAGCCCACGACTATTGACGTTTATACTGCGACTGACACAACCTGGAGAAACGGCAAGCAATACATAACAATGTAGTAGGCACATCCACGGCGGGCACGTCTGCAATGCCATCGCCAGCAGTGACCAGGGCGGAGGGCGGTAACACAACCCACAGCAGTGAGAAGTCTCTGGTCTGTGTTTCCATCCCTCAGCCAGGGAAAGGAAAAACATAAAAGGATCTGATTGAGACGCCGACAAATCACACAGGAAAACCAGCGACACAGCAACAAATTACAGGAGGTGAACGGAATGTAAATCATAGTCTGTGCCCTGCAAATCACTGACACACTGCAGAACCTGGGCATCGCCGGAGACAGATAAACAGGACTGCAGGAGAATGTGCAGTATACAGACATCACATCTATAGATAGCTGCTAACCGTATACAGCACTACCCCTCCCCCGACTAATACAAAGTCAATAAGTAAAGGAATACAAGCCGATAATATGATATTACACCCCCCCCCCCCCCGTGTGAATGCAAATTAAAATGATTCGGTATATAAATATATATTTATTATGTACGGTTGTATACTATATAGTATGTATGTGTATATATGCGGTGTACTAGTTATGTGTATATATGCCGTGTATGTATTATGTATGGTTGTATACTATATAGTATGTATGTGTATATTCTGTGTACTAGTTATGTGTATATACTGCATATTATGTATGGTTGTATACTATATAGTATGTATGTGTATATTCTGTGTACTAGTTATGTGTATATACTGCATATTATGTATGGTTGTATACTATATAGTATGTATGTGTATATTCTGTGTACTAGTTATGTGTATATACTGCATATTATGTATGGTTGTATACTATATAGTATGTATGTGTATATTCTGTGTACTAGTTATGTGTATATACTGCATATTATGTATGTCGTATACTATATAGTATGTATGTGTATATTCTGTGTACTAGTTATGTGTATATACTGTATGTATTATGTATGGTTGTATACTATATAGTATGTATGTGTATATATGCGGTGTATCAGTTATGTGTATATACTGTATATATTATGTATGGTTGTATACTATATAGTATGTATGTGTATATTATGTGTACTAGTTATGTGTATATATACTGTATATATTATGTATGGTTGTATACTATATAGTATGTATGTGTATATATTATGTATGGTTGTATACTATATAGTATGTATGTGTATATATTATGTATGGTTGTATACTATATAGTATGTATGTGTATATTATGTGTACTAGTTATGTGTATATATACTGTATATATTATGTATGGTTGTATACTATATAGTATGTATGTGTATATTATGTGTACTAGTTATGTGTATATATAATGTATGGTTGTATACTATATAGTATGTATGTGTATATATTATGTATGGTTGTATACTATATAGTATGTATGTGTATATTATGTGTACTAGTTATGTGTATATATACTGTATATATTATGTATGGTTGTATACTATATAGTATGTATGTGTATATATGCGGTGTATCAGTTATGTGTATATACTGTATGTATTATGTATGGTTGTATACTATATAGTATGTATGTGTATATATGCGGTGTACTAGTTATGTGTATATATGCCGTGTATGTATTATGTATGGTTGTATACTATATAGTATGTATGTGTATATTCTGTGTACTAGTTATGTGTATATACTGCATATTATGTATGGTTGTATACTATATAGTATGTATGTGTATATTCTGTGTACTAGTTATGTGTATATACTGCATATTATGTATGTCGTATACTATATAGTATGTATGTGTATATTCTGTGTACTAGTTATGTGTATATACTGTATGTATTATGTATGGTTGTATACTATATAGTATGTATGTGTATATATGCGGTGTATCAGTTATGTGTATATACTGTATATATTATGTATGGTTGTATACTATATAGTATGTATGTGTATATTATGTGTACTAGTTATGTGTATATATACTGTATATATTATGTATGGTTGTATACTATATAGTATGTATGTGTATATATTATGTATGGTTGTATACTATATAGTATGTATGTGTATATATTATGTATGGTTGTATACTATATAGTATGTATGTGTATATTATGTGTACTAGTTATGTGTATATACTGTATATATTATGTATGGTTGTATACTATATAGTATGTATGTGTATATTATGTGTACTAGTTATGTGTATATATAATGTATGGTTGTATACTATATAGTATGTATGTGTATATATTATGTATGGTTGTATACTATATAGTATGTATGTGTATATTATGTGTACTAGTTATGTGTATATATACTGTATATATTATGTATGGTTGTATACTATATAGTATGTATGTGTATATATTATGTATGGTTGTATACTATATAGTATGTATGTGTATATTATGTGTACTAGTTATGTGTATATATACTGTATATATTATGTATGGTTGTATACTATATAGTATGTATGTGTATATATTATGTATGGTTGTATACTATATAGTATGTATGTGTATATTATGTGTACTAGTTATGTGTATATATACTGTATATATTATGTATGGTTGTATACTATATAGTATGTATGTGTATATATTATGTATGGTTGTATACTATATAGTATGTATGTGTATATATTATGTATGGTTGTATACTATATAGTATGTATGTGTATATTATGTGTACTAGTTATGTGTATATACTGTATATATTATGTATGGTTGTATACTATATAGTATGTATGTGTATATTATGTGTACTAGTTATGTGTATATATAATGTATGGTTGTATACTATATAGTATGTATGTGTATATATTATGTATGGTTGTATACTATATAGTATGTATGTGTATATTATGTGTACTAGTTATGTGTATATATACTGTATATATTATGTATGGTTGTATACTATATAGTATGTATGTGTATATATTATGTATGGTTGTATACTATATAGTATGTATGTGTATATTATGTGTACTAGTTATGTGTATATATACTGTATATATTATGTATGGTTGTATACTATATAGTATGTATGTGTATATATTATGTATGGTTGTATACTATATAGTATGTATGTGTATATTATGTGTACTAGTTATGTGTATATATACTGTATATATTATGTATGGTTGTATACTATATAGTATGTATGTGTATATTATGTGTACTAGTTATGTGTATATATAATGTATGGTTGTATACTATATAGTATGTATGTGTATATATTATGTATGGTTGTATACTATATAGTATGTATGTGTATATTATGTGTACTAGTTATGTGTATATATACTGTATATATTATGTATGGTTGTATACTATATAGTATGTATGTGTATATTATGTGTACTAGTTATGTGTATATATACTGTATATATTATGTATGGTTGTATACTATATAGTATGTATGTGTATATATTATGTATGGTTGTATACTATATAGTATGTATGTGTATATATGCGGTGTACTAGTTATGTGTATAAATGCTATGTACAAGTTATGTGTATACCTGTAGACAACTATAAGGCATTAAAATATAGGATGTGTGTACACACACACACACACACACACACACACACTCTAAACAGCTCCAGGCAGACACTGACATCACTGCGGCCAGCGACAATGATGCCACCAGTGTGACAAGCAGGAACTGGCAGAGCTTGTGGCGTCCATTCAGTTACATGGAGACTACCACACAGGTACATGGACGGTGTCTACGTAATAACCATCAACACCCGGGAACAGAGGAGCAGCCCCCGCTGCTGTATGAAGGATGTCACCAGGACGCCGGCTGCTGTCACTTACCCGCCCCGCCATTGCTGCTTTGTCCCCTCACACCGAGAGCTACCGGCTACACAGGCAGACGCACCAGCTCAGCACTAGAGCTCAGAGCTTCTCCGGGGGAGGGGCCTGTCAGGTCACATGACTGCTGTCAAGCGCGTAAGACGTAAGAGCGCAATCCCGGAAGTGACCATTGCTTTATGTGGAGACGTACAGGAGCTGGGAAGACATGTTTATGGTTATCTTCACAGTCTCTACATTTTCTTACACATATAATTAGTATTGATTAAAAAGTAGTAGTAGTAGTAGTAGAATTAGAGAAGTAGTAGTAGTAGTAATATTAGGGAAGAAAATTAAAAAACAAAACAAGCCCCATAGAACTGTGATGTCCATTCTTCATTATTTCCGCTGGTTTGCTTTGGGTAATAAGTAACTTGAATCATCTATAAATCATAGTTACCCTCTTCACAAATTAGCTTTTAGGGAGACATCACAAAGCCCCGCCCTTCATACTGACCACACCTCCATAGTGACAGCCAGAGTGACCCATAAGTGGCAGCCACGGCCGGCACTGATGGTGGCCTCTATGGTGGTGTAGACTTCTGTGGCTGGTAGAATGTTATGGGGCATCTGTGGTTGGCATCTATGTGGGATATTATGAGTCCAACACTTATCCGGGGGGTTCTACCTATTTCTGACATTTCAGTGGTAACCTTTGAACCACAAGTCTATATGTCTTCTTTTAACCCTTTATGGGCCTTTTATAGGTGCCCTTACCTAAAATGCCACTGTGCTTGTATAGGTTTCCTCTGCTTGATCTGCTCTTTCCTTAACTCCCATAAACTTCAATGGAGAGAACCAGCTCCACACTGATTTCAATGGTAAAAGCAGCTGTTGACGTTAAATCGGCGGACGGGGATCACAGGACCCCTGTTCTCTGGATAGGTAAGGGACCTGCACCCATCAGGCATTTATGGCAGAACCTATGGATTGACCACGCTAATCTTAACATTTTGATCCGTCATATTGAATTTTTGGCAAATAATCCACAATAATCGTAAGATTATGGTACAATAGACATAGCAAACATTATCAAAAAGTTGTTTTTTTTCCAAACTTACAGAATTTATGATGGAAACTAAAAACTGAGAATGTAAAGAGAACCTCAATGCCACTGACACATGTGCAGGGAAGACAGCCAGCCCGGCACCTTATTACTGGATCACTCCTGCAGCTTCTAGTGAAAATATCATATTAGGTCATTGCTGTTTTAGCAGCTGCAATCTCAGTCATTGAACTACATGTTGAGAATTATCACATTTTCCACCTTTTTTTAATCTATAATAGTAATAAACTAAGTAAAGCATAACAACGAATCAGTGATTAAAGACATAATTTGAGACGGGCGGACGAGGCCGCGCCATTTATACTGCAGTAGTGCTGCGTCGTTGTATTGCGATGGAGAAAAGCTCCCTCTAGTGTTCAAAAGAGGATAATAACTGAACAGTTTCATTAACCAGGGTACCAATAGAAAAAAATATCAGTCAGTTGATGTTATTTTTTACTTATATTACTTAGATATAAATAAAGCCTGCCGTACACATTGGATGCCGGCTGATGTATAACGGGGGTCTCTGGACAGATGTCAGGGGAAAGAAGGATCAGGCATGTTATATCAGTGGCCTATTCCTCCCTCTCCATTGAAAAAAAACATTCATGCTCGGCTAAGGCCCCATGCACACGACCATAGATTTTGTCCGTAATTACGGACCCATTTATTTATTCCCGTTTATTTAGGTGTAGGTACCGTAGAAAGGCTCCACAAAAGATAGGACATGTCCTATTTTTTGCTTTTTCCGACTGTGCTCGCTACTTTTTATGGGACCACGGCGGGTGGCTGTCCGTGGCCGTTAGAGGCCTGCCGCATCCGTGATTACGGGCATGTTCATGTGCATGGGGTCTTAATGTGTATGGCTAGTTGTCCAAGGTTAGAAAAACATGGCTGCTTTCTTCAAGATACAGCGCCACACCTGTACATGGGTTCGGTATTGCAGAACAGCTCAACTAAACTAAATGGGGCTGCGCTGCAATACCACACACAACCTGTGGACAGGCGTGGTGCAGTTTTTGAAGAGCGTGGCCATGTTTTTCTAATCCTGGGCAACCCCTTTGAATAGGGCCTGTCACCTTTCCTGACTTGTCTGTTTTAGTAAAAAATTGTATTACCCATGAAATAACCATTCTGTAGCATCTTTTCTTTACGCTGTGCTGTTCCTCTGCTATTACTCCTAGAAATTTATAAATGAATTGACAACTGGGTGTTATCCGTTGGGGGCGTGTCTTTACACAGACTGACACTGTCCAATCAGTGCTGACAGAGTGAGACTGTAGGGATACGCCCCATTGACAAGGGGAATGGTAACACCCAGTTGTCAATTTATTCATACATTTCTAGGAGGAATAACAAAAGAATTGTGCAATGTAGAGATCTTAGAAAAGTTGCCCCAGAATTGTTATTTCATAGGGAATACAATTATTTTCTAAAACAGTCATGTCAGCAGAGGTGGCAGGACCTCTATAAAGGCTATGTACTCCTTTGAAATAATTTTTTTTCTTTTATATAAAAATGTCTATCAGTGTGTTTGGTGCAACTTTCTAAATACATTTTATTAAAAATTATTTTGACTTTTTAAGATACAGCTGCTTTGTATCCTGTATATAGAGCAGCCGTGTTTAGCGCTGAGACCTGAATCCGTCAGGTCAGCGGGTCGAAACACGCAGGATCCACCTGTTATCGTTCACATCTAAGTTATGGACTTAGGCCTCATTCACACGGCAGGGTTTCCCGGCCGGGTGCCGGCCGTTCATAAATCGGCCGGCACCCGGCTGCATTAGGAATAATAGACCCCTAATGGGGCTATTCACACGACCGATTTTTTGACGGCCGGGAAAACCGGCCGTCAAAAAATAGGACATGCTCTATTTTCGGCCGGGTACCCGGCCGCCCGGCTCCCATAGAAGTCTATGGGGCCGGGTAATACACGGCCATCACCGGAATGTGTCCCGAGTGATGGCCGGGTTTTCCGGCGCTTGCGCTCTATCTCCTCCTCCTCACAGCGCAGAGTGCATGTGAGGAGGAGGAGATGATGCCATTCGGACGAATGGCTGTACACTGTGTGGCAGGGCCGGGGTGTACAGCAGGTGGAAGGGAGCGCTGCGCTGGCTCCCTTTCCCTGCTTGTTTTAAAAGCTCCCTGGCCCGGCGACACCTTCCACGGCGCCGCTAGCAGCTGCAGCTGCGGCTGCTACTACTGTAGCGACGCCACTATAGCAGAGCAGGGAGGTATCTCCCCGCTCTGCTATGTGCTAGCTCCATTTTAGCTCCCTGAAGGAGCGGAATCCCCGTGTGTTCGGGGATTCCGCTCCTGGACAGAGCGCTTGATGTCTCTGTCCATATCTGGGCAGTGACATCAGGGGAAACTCCTGAAGCGGAATCCCCGAACACATGGGCATTCCCCTTCAGGAGTTGCCGCTGATGTCACTGTCCAGATCTGCCCGGCCTGGAACGGATGCAAAAAAAATTTTACCGGCCGATACTTGGGCTCGGGCGGGACCCGGTCGTGTGAATCCCGCCTTAGACGTGATTGGTCACAGCTCGAACCCGTCAGTGCCGCTGATCTGATGGAAACAGGTTTCAGCGCTAGATACAGCTGCTCTATATACAGGATATAAAGCAGCTGTATCTTAAAAAGTTAAAAATATTTTTAATAAAATGTATTTATAAAGTTGCACCAAACGCACTGATAGACATTTTTATATATATTTAAAAAAAACTATTTCAAAGGTGTCCATAGCCTTTACCGCTGAGTCATTTCCTATTATGTTATCTAAAGTTTAATGTGTTGTGCAAGTAGCCTGTAGAAAGGAGCCACCAAGTACTGCAAGTTGCCGTCCTATTATTAGGTGATATACTTTACACTGCGCTGTGCCCCATCACTGACATTGGTGGCATATTGCTAGACTTCAGCTCCGTTCATCTTTTCCTAGGCGGCTACATGTTTGGCCATTGACTATATAATCCCCCACCGAATGGCAGCTGCTCCCCCCAATTCCCTCAAAAACATGTACACTCAGATCAGCAGGCATATTTATTTCAGAAGAGGGGAGAAGTCACCACCAGATCCCCCTGACAGCACTGGCTGTCTGGCTGCCACCCAAATGACCAGGTGAAATGTATGCCTAGATGGATGCGGCTTCCCCCTACAATAACAGCTGATGTCAGGACCTAGAGAAGCCGGACATGCGTCTGTAAGGCTGGATTCACACGACCATGTTACGTCCTTAAAGACGGAACGTATTTCGGCCGCAAGTACCGGACCGAACACACTGCAGGGAGCCGGGCTCCTAGCATCATACTTATGTACGATGCTAGGAGTCCCTGCCTCTCCGTGGAACTACTGTCCCGTACTGTAAACATGATTACAGTACGGGACAGTTGTCCGGCAGCGAGGCAGGGACTCCTAGCATCGTACATAACTATGATGCTAGGAGCCCGGCTCCCTGCACTGTGTTCGGTCCGGTACTTGCGGCCGAAATACGTCCGTCAATTACGGACGTAATTAGTGTGTGTGCACATACCCTAAGAGTGGGCTTCAGTATTGGCAAACCCGACCTGTCCATATTTTTCATTTGCCCATTTATTTAAATGGCTGGCATGTTATTCTACATTTCCCCTGCAGGAGAAATGTATAGCCAGACGCGACTTACCCTAGTGATAACAGCGAGCTGATTGCTGGGTGTTAGAGAAGCCAGACCCCGCAAACATTGCAGAGGCTGGTCAGGCAGGACCAAATAATAAGGAGCAGGCTAGCGACATAAAATAAATGGAATCATATATTATTTAAAGGGCATGTGTAGCGAGATAAAACTGATGGCCCATTCTCAGGATAGGCCATCAATATCTGATCGGTGGTGGTCCGACCCAGCTGTTTGAAGCGGCTGTGGCACTCCACGCTCTCACACTGACCCGCAATACAAAGATTCTTATGATTTGTAGCTTATTGAATAGTTTCTTTTGTCACATGGGAAATTCTTCGCCTATTGTAACAATAACGACCAAAGCCCTAAAATAATATTATCAGTCATTATTTTGTGACGAGACAGGGTATAACCCTGTAATGACCTGGCCACTTTTCATGTTTCCATTTTAGTTTTTCCTTCCTCGACTTCCAAGAGCCAAAACTTTTTGGTTTTTCCATTGCCATGGCGGTATGAGGGCTGATTTTTGCGGGACGAGTTGTAGATATTCATGGCACCATTTAATGTACTGGGAAACTTTTGGAATAATTTAGAAAAATTATTTTGTTGGGTGGAATGGAAACAAAACGGCAATTTCCTCATTGTTTGTTGAGTTTAATGGTTTACGCCCTTCACGATTATGGCGATACCAAATTATAATTATTTTTATGTTTTACTACTTTTTCAAAATAAAAATATTTTATTTGAAAAAAGATGTTTTGTGTGGCCATATTTTGCCACTCATAACTTTTTTATTTTCCAGTTGATGGAGTTGCGTCAGTGCTTGTTTTTTTTTTTGCAGGTGGAGCCCTAGTTTTTATTATTCGTATTTTGGCGTCCATATGACTTTTTGAGCACTTTTTATTCCATTTTTTGTGAGAGACAAGGTGACCAAAAAAACAGCGATTCTGGCGTTTCCCTTGATTACATTTTTACGGCGTTCACTACGCAAGTTAAATAAAGGTATATTGTAACAGTTCAGACTTTACGGACACGGCGATACCAATTGTCTATTTCTTTTTGTTTTACATTGCCTTTGCGGATAAATAGGGGGAAGGATTTTTTTCTTACTTTAAGGGCAGATTCCGACGAACGTTGCGTTTTTGCGTGCGCAAACAACGCTGCGTTTTGCGCGCGCAAAAACCATTTGACAGCTGCGTGTGTCATCCGTGTATGATGCGCAGCCGCCATCATAGAGATGAGGCTAGTCGACGCCCGTCACTGTCCAAGGTGCTGAAAGAGCTAACTGATCGGCAGTAACTCTTTCAGCACCCTCGACAGTGAATGCCGAACACAATATCGAGAAACCTGTTCAAAAAAAAGAAAAAGTTCGTACTTACCGAGAACTTCCCGGCCGTTGCCTTGGTGACGCGTCCTTGGTGACGCGCCTCTCTTGACATCGGGCCCCACCTCCCTGGATGACGCGGCAGTCCATGTGACCGCTGCAGCCTGTGCTTGGCCTGTGATTGGCTGCAGCTGTCACTTGGACTGAATTGTCATCCCGGGAGGTCAGACTGGAGGAAGAAGCCGGGAGTTATCGGTAAGTCAGAACTTCGTTTTTTTTTACAGGTTCATGTTTATTGGGATCGGTAGTCACTGTCCATGGTGCTGAAACAGTTTAGCTCTTTCAGCACCCTGGACAGTGACTATCTCCTGACGTCGCGTACCGGAAATTTTTTTGCCGGGTTCGGCCAAAACGAGTTCGGCCGAACCCGGTGAAGTTCGGTTCGATTGTCCGGGTTCGCTCATCTCAAAGACACTCCATTTGGATGTTTGGGAACAGAAAAGCACGTGGTGCTTTTCTGGTTACATTCATCCTTTTGACAGCTGTTGCGCTGTTTCAGTCGGTTCGCACGGAAGTGCTTCCGTGCGACCTGCGTGGTTGTCACGCACCCATTGACTTCAATGGGTGCGTGATGCGCGAAATACGCGGAGATATTGAACCTGTCGCGTTTTGTACGCAGCGAACAAACGCTGCGCACAAATCACGCACTGTTTGAACTGCCCCATTGACTTCTATAGGGCTGTGCGTGGCGCGCGAAAAATACGCGGCCTGCACGCATGAAAATCACGCTCGTGTGAATCCCCCCTTAATCATTTTTTTTTTATACAAAATAAAACGTTATTTTTTTTTAGTCCTCCTTGGGGACTTGAACCACGATTGTTGGCTCGCTTGCACAATATACTGCAATACTAATGTATTGCAAAATTGTGTTTTACACAGGCTCCTTTACAGGAGACAAAGATGTCAGTTCTGGGGGCCTTCATTAGGCCCCCGGGCTGTCATGTCCATCATCACCCCACGATAGCATCGCAGGGGGAGCGATTGGCTGTTATAGGGGCCGTCCCCTCTTTCCAACGGCTTAGAAGCCGCGGTCACTATTGGTGGATAAACTCTTTATGTGATGCAACGGCCCCAATATCTGCGTACACCTAAGGACTTGTTCACGTCGGAGGCTCCGATAGATCATCATGGAAACATCACTGAACCCATTAAAGTCAACGGGTTCTATCAGGCGACGTTGGTGACGCACATTAAGACTCGCCCGCATTACGGACACATGAAAGCGGCGTTAGGCTCTATTCACACTTGTGTTCTGTTGGCCATGACGCCAGTAGGGGGGGAAAAAAAAGTCTAAAAAAGTCCCTCCATATATCTTACCCTAAGTCTGCAAAGTTTATTGGGTAGACAAGAGTGAACTATGGTGGAACAGCAAGGCCCGACACTTCCTGTTAGGCAATACCAGGCTTACTCAAGACCGGCTCAGCCACACTCCACCTCACTACATGAGTCTACAAGCTAAATATAGTAAAGAGGAATCCCCAAGTTTATATAGTCCATAGACAGAAGCCACGCCCACACAGTATGTCAAACGAATCAGAATCCAATTGGTAGTCACATAGCGTGGGTGTAACCGGAACAATGACATCTTCAATTATGATTGGTCAAAATACGACAGTCGCCATCTTACTACACCCTCTGGTAAGAATGACGAACAGTAACCATGGAAACTGTACGACACCTTACGATGTCTTCCTTAACGTCTCAATTGCTATCAACTCTCTATATTCCGATCCACAAGGAATATATAACGATAACATATACAGTAGAGCCGCTGTTTGACTGGATAGGATAGGTAATGGAGAGAGAAATGTAAAAATCCTCGTTTCCTGGATGGGCTGTCGTAAAGTAGAGTGAATAACGTTAGCAAGATGGCCATACTTTAGCTTCCTGCGCATGACGTAGGCTCTTTTGATTGGCTGCGTCGCTGACACGTGATTAGAGCACGCCTACAGATCTGAGAATCGGGGCTTGAGCATGCGTACTCGGCAGAAGTTCCGGCACTCTTCCTTCGGTGACGTCAGCAACCGCCGCCATTTCGTGTGACCGATCGGCAAGGAAGAGGTGGCGAGAGCAGGAAGTCGGTGAAGGAGAAGCACTGGTAAGAGATATGTTAGAAATCCTCGTGTTTTATGGGGTAATCGATTAGTTGGTGGGTCGGTGTGTGGCCATGTTGTCCGTATACGGTGGGGGCTCAGTCCTTGCTTCGCATAATGCCGATCCCATATCCTGTGTGTTCTATGTAATGTAAATCAGGGTGAATTATTCTTCACAAAGCTTCTTCTAATGTCCTATAGATTAACATCCTGTGTAAGACTTTCCTGCCGCTGAAACTAATATCCGATCAATATCCTAAAGTAAATCGCTTGTCTTTTTGAGTCACATGACCCCTTCGCTATTGCGCAGTCCTCCCTAGTTTCCATTGAATTCTACGTTATGGGACGGTCTGCAACAAAACGGCGTCGAAACGTGCAAAACCATTGCATCCGACCGCTTATTTTGGCATTAAATACTATGAGTCGCCTACGTTATTAGACTTGGCGCACGGCTCTGCTATGTAACACATCGTCAATTGTACGTGAAACCTTTCGAAGACGTGAGATTTAAAATGGCCGTCATATGCGCCACCAATTGGGCGAAACTTGAGGCCGGTAATCCGCTATGGAGGGAAAAGTCACTTGACACATTTTTTACAAAAATTTGGCGACGTCCTAAATAAGGTTGACAAATCCCAGGGGCTAATGGCGGAGATGTACCGGGACTTGGTTACCCGTAGCAACCAATCGGATTCCACTGCTCGTTTTTTTCAGAGGTAGTTTGGAATATTGAAGCCGTGATGTGATTGGTTGCCATGGACAACTGCTCCAATTTTCCCATGCGCTAGTTTCGACATCTCGCCAGTCTTGATGTCTGTTGTGGATGAACATGTCATCTATTAACCGTAAGGCCTTTCAGATAGATAATGATTCAATTCTAGGCACAAAACGCGCCGTGGCCGTAATACGGACACCATAATGTGAAGGGGGGGCTCATTCTAGTGGTTGGTGGGAATTCCTGTTCTCCTCCGCCTCCTCAGATACTTCAGTGACCAGTCGGAAGATGGGTAGAGTAGTGCTCTGTTGTACTGTTACCTCGAAGGTCCTGTTCACATCAGATCCGGTGAGAAATCGTGGACAAAACATTGCAGCATGCCGCGCTATTTTTTCCTATAAACGAAGGACATCATGATGGCGCCCGTTAAAGTTAGTAAATCGTCGGACGCTAATGGAGTTCTTCGTGCGGCGGATCTGGTTCTCTGTTTTTTGTTCTCCTACGACAGAGCAGACCGTGGAAAACCGTAACGCAGATGTGAACGAAGACTTACAGAACGTTTGATAGACTTGTCCGTATGAATGACCCATAAAACGATTGCCCCTGTGGTTCGCATTGTTCCCTCCCTGGTCGGCCATAGGCAGACGTCTAATCAGGAATATCAGGATCTTCTTGCTCGGCCTCGGGTGAAATAGATAAATGCGGTGACTTGGACTGCGCTACTCTGAGATGAGGCCGTTCATGTGTGTTCACACCCGGGCGGGTAGATTTTTATTTACTTAGAAGAACGTTTCCAGGACTAGTCCACGTGTATATTGACCAGTCGTGAGTTTATGGAAAAGGACCATGTTTGTCCTCTCAACGGAAGGTCCTGCACATGGGAAAGGGCTCCTGGGATTTTCTGTAATCCATCTGGACAATCGCTTACGCGTTTCATTCTGTATATCCGTATATTACATCCGTGCTGTTTGTGTGTCGTCCGTACTTCAGGGCCTGCAAAATAAACCCAACTGGAAACACCCATAGGAAAGTCACGTGATCCAATTTCCCAGGCGTTTCCCAGCAACGTATCCGCAAAATGCGGACGGCTTCCGTGTGCGGTCTGTTATTACACGGCTCCGCAAAGACTGATAGGGACAGGACTTGTTATATAATTTGCTTAATGGAACTGAAAAAAACGCTGATATGTGCATCTCCCTATAGAAATGTACGGGTCAGTGTTAAACATGCGGATAGTACGCTGAAGAAAAACACGGTCGTGTGTGAGCGCTAATCTGCGTGTAACACATCCACGTTTTGCTGTGGAAAAACTTCTGTGTCTGAATACAACCTAAGAGGGCATGAAGATTAGAGGAGACGCAAGCCGAAGGTAAATTTTTGCTGTGACGGGTGGAGTAACCGTTATACCACGGCCACCTTCAGTTTGGGGGTGTTCCCATGTTATAAAGTGATGGCATTTCGCCTGATATACCATCATTGTCATCAGTAGTGTCCAGACCTACAGGACCCCACAGATTCTGAGAACGAAGGGGCCGTAGAACTTCTTTAGCGCTGCGTCCTCTTCTAAGTTTTCCCTGCACGGAGGCGTCCAGACCACCCGCTACGCAGGGAACGGAGCACCGCGGCTTCCCGATTCCTGATGTGTCGTATCTCAGTTTGGATGTTCTCATGGGCCTTTGTGATTGGCTGAATTATTGCTTCTGTTATACAACTACAGTCTTAGGCCCCATGCACACGACCGTAAAAATTGTCTAATTGCGGACTGTAATACGCAATTGTCCGCAATTACAGACCCATTCAGTTCTATTGGCCGCGGACACCTTTCCGTATCGCTATGGATGGGTGTCCGTGCCGTAGAAATGTTCACATAATTATGGAACATGTCCGTTGTTCTGCATTTTCCGGCTGCGCTCCCATACTTTATATGGGAGTGCGGCCTGAAAATGCGGGCAGCCGTCGACCATGTGCGTGCCTTAGATCTTACTATATGGCACCCTAAACATAACGTGCAGATGGCGGTGCAGTAAGCCGTGGTGTCTCCGCAGTTGTGACTCTGACGTGGCTCCTGTGTTCTCGGCAGATTCTGGTCACGTGATGGGCACTCCAGGAAATGAGTTTCAGGAAGAGCTGCGGTGAGGACAGGACCTGCCAGCGTTTCTGGCTCCAGCTCACCAGACGCTCTCCGCTCACCTCTTATTGTTCTCTGTGCATGATTGTGGCTTTCTAGAAGACCTCGTTCACACACTGCAGATTTTGCATGTATTTTTTAAGCCACAACCGGGAACTGAACCTAAACAGAAGAAATATATAAAACAAGGCCGTATAGGACTGTTCTACTGGATCCAATTTTGGTGTGGGATAAAAAAAAAAAGCATGCCAAATCTGCGCTATGTGAACAAGGCCTAAAGCTGCTTTCTATTCTGAGACTTGATGGTCTCCTACTCTTGCGATAAATAGTTTGCCGTTTTATACGATTGGAATAATTAACGCATCGCAGGTTGGAATGTGCTAGCGATCAGTTATTAGACATGGATAAAGCGCTACAATCCAGTATGTCACCTGCTGGTCATGTCATTGGGCCGCTGCTGGACAAACCGCATGATGTTTACCTATAAAGGGGGTCCCCATTTGAGTTTTAAAAATCACCTGTACTTTGTATCAAGATACAGCCCTACCTGACATCAAGCGGAGAGGGACGGCAATAAGGGTATGCTCGCACGGCAAATCCGCCATAGATTTTTTTTTATTCATTTTCTAATAAAATTTACGACGGCTGACACTGATTTCTGCTCCGGATTGGTTCGCAGATCCGCACACTGATTGGCCCCATCATAGTTCAGAAGCAAATATGCGGCTTTTCAGGATTTAGATGTGAACTTAGTTGAACATGCACGCAACAGTGTTGTTTTTTTTAGTTTTTTCTTCCCTTGTACCAAATAGATTACAACGGATCTGTTTTGTGGACCGCAAAATCACTGCTGTGTGCATTAGGCCTAAGGATAGGTTTACGCGGCTTATTTTCAGCCGTTTCTTTGGGCGTAAACTCCCCGGAAAACGGCTGAAAAGACGGAAGTTGAACGCCTCCAAACATATGCCCATTGATTTTCAATGGGAAGAATAGGGTTTTGTTCTGACGGGGTGTTTTTTTTAACACGACGGTTTGTAAAAACGGCACATAAAAAAAAACCACTCCGTAAGCACGGCCTGTAAAATACAAAAAGTAGGACATGCTCCATAATTCACGGCACAGTTATATGGCACGGAAAGGTGTCTGCGGCCAATAGAACTGAACAAGTCCGTAATCGCGGACCGTATTGCGATCCGCAATTACGGAGATTTTTTACGGTCGTGTGCATGGGGCCTTAGGGAGAACTTGCTGAATTAGGGTATGTGCACACACACTAATTACGTCCGTGACTGACGGACGTATTTCGGCCGCAAGTCCCGGACCGAACACAGTGCAGGGAGCCGGGCTCCTAGCATCATACTTATGTACGACACTAGGAGTCCCTGCCTCTCCGTGGAACTACTGTCCTGTACTGAAAACATGATTACAGTACGGGATAGTTGTCCTGCAGCGAGGCAGAGACTCCTAGCATCGTACATAAGTATGATGCTAGGAGCCCGGCTCCCTGCACTGTGTTCGGTCCGGGACTTGCGGTCGAAATACGTCCGTCAATTACGGACGTAATTAGTGTGTGTGCACATACCCTTAAGAAGATAATCAGAAGTCTCGAGGCTGTAAAATACTGTGTTGCCTTTTGTGGTTGGGGGGGGGGGGTTACAGCATTAATCCGTAATTTAGAGTATTTTTCGCTTAGTGACCCCTCAAAAACCGGTAATTTTACAACTATTCTCAAAGTTTTGGTTCTGTAGATCATGAATTTTATTAGAGGATTACGTATAGTCCATCAGTTGTATTACATTCTTTTTCTCCTTAACCCTTTGTTTTTCTCTCTCTCCCCTCACTTAGACCACATTTAGACTCTTTTTCACACCTGCGCTTGTATTTCCATTATTCCGTTTCGTCATCTGAGCAGAATAAAGGAAGTGCACCCACTTCTTAGCGTTTACGCTTTCGGTTGGATCCCTGTATCTCGCGGGAATGGTAATTAGTAGGTGTTCATTCATCCACCGGTATAGCGCTGTATGGTGACCGTACATAAATAAAAATGTTAAGGAGTTTGTTTTTTTTTGTTTTGTTTTTTGTGGTATAGAAATCCTCCTACACATCACCATACGTTTTCCATCTTCATCACATCTTCCTGCCCCCTCGTTTCTGAATCATCAATAATTCTTTGTGCGTTGCTCATGCACTTTGTGTTCTATAGGCAGATTTATCCATGTATTTTATCATGCCAATAGAAGTGTGTGGGCAGGAGCTGTGCCGTGTGTGGGCTGCATCTGGGCACGGGTACAGCTTCATTGATTTTTCTCCCCTTCTTGTACACGTCCTGTAGATTATGCTTTTGGTTGACAGCTGAATAAAATAACGCTGCTGATCGATAATGACCCACATCCCGATCGACATGCACACTCGGCTCAGCTACATTTAGAAGAAAGGAGGGGCAGCTCCGTGGCTGGCGGTGTTTTCTTGCAGCATCGGGGGTTCTGGGTTCGAATCTGACCAAGGACAACATCTGCCCGGAGTATTCTCGCCCATAGAGTAGTTGACACCCAAAGGAGCCCTGCACCTGTTCTATTGTTGGCTGGTTTCTGCCGATGGGAGAAAGATACAGAACTAACTTGGCCTTTTATATATTAAGTTTTGAACACAGAGCCCCAAATATCCAAGGGCCACCAATATAGCTACCCGCAGAGGTGAAGCAGTCTAGCCATGTTATCAGAAGCCTCCGAAATGGTGAACATGCTTTCTAAAAAGACTGGTAGGGTATATGCAGTTGGCCCATGTCCATTGTTCTCCACTTAATGAGGCTGTCTCATGAACGCAAACCCTTTTTAGAAAGAGACGGGTGATCGTGGGTCTGGCTTCTCTAAATGCAGAGCTGGAGTCTTTCTTATGCAATGGCTGTCCTGCACATAGAGGGGGATTTTTTTAAGTTGGGAACCCCCCTCTGATTACATATACCCTAATATGGATAGTAGTTGACCTGTCACCTCTCCTGATTTGCTCTTTTGGTAAATTCTTCTATTCCCCCATGAAATAACAATTCTGTAACATATTTTCTTAGAACTCTGCCTTTTGCCATTCCTCTGTTATTCCTCCTAGAAATCTGAATAAATTGGCAGCTGGCTATTGCCATTCCCCTTTGTAAAGGGGCGTGTCACTACAGTCTCTCTGACCATGTCCAATCAGTGCTAACAGGCTGTGTAGGGACACGCCCCAAATAGCTACACCGGGTTGTCAATTTATTTATACACTTTTAGGAGGAATAGTAGAGGAACCACAAAATGTAACCTTCTAAGGAAAGATTCTCCTCCAGAATTCTTTCGTGAGGGTATACAATTCTTTACTAAAACCAACATGTCAGAAGAGGTGACCGGTCCTCTTTCAATATAATTTTTTTACTGATGTATGGTTTAAAAGACCGGAAGAGGGGGGGATAGACTTAAACAGAGTATACCCCCCCCCCCCAACATCTGCCTTGCGCTAAAGACTTCAGCGTTCTAAAACCGAATGGTTACCATGAATGTGCTTCCTGACGGCTCCATAGCAATGACTCGTAGTTAGGCAGCTTATCCCTAGCAACCTGTCATGTTAGATATGATCGGTTGACTCAGCAGTTTGGCTCAAAGCTGGATTGCCATTGTGCTGACAGCGGAGAGGAGGAAAGCCGCTTAGCAGCAGTCACACCATGATATTTCTAAAGGTATATCGAGCTGGAGAACCTCTAACTGCAGACAAGCCCCTATAACCTCTGCTCTTCACTTAAGCTTGTGCCTACAATTGACATTCTTGCATATTCCTTGTATCCATCATACAGGTGACCTGGGCTCTTCTCCGTACCACGCCGTGTCGTCACATGCAGTGATCGGGGGCTGTCAGACTGTCTAGGCTAATGGCAGCTGCCGCCTGCACAACGCTGCTCTGTGCTTCACCAGTCAATGGGTCTCATGTATGAACGCTGTCCCATAGCGACCTCTGAGCTTTCTTCTACTAAACTGCGCTTTAACAAGGTCACTTTATCTTGTTTTTATACTCGAGGCCCCTTGTTTAGTCCGTGTATTAGCAATTGGGGTTTTGGTTAGGAGATACGGACTCTTAATAGCTCCGCAGCAAACAGTCGATTAATGGTTAAAGGTGTTTTCAGAGTTAAAGAGGCTCTGTCACCAGATTTTGCAACCCCTATCTGCTATTGCAGCAGATAGGCGCTGCAATGTAGATTACAGTAACGTTTTTATTTTTAAAAAACGAGCATTTTTGGCCAAGTTATGACCATTTTCGTATTTATGCAAATGAGGCTTGCAGAAGTACAACTGGGCGTGTATTATGTGTTTTACATCGGGGCGTGTTTACTACTTTTACTAGCTGGGCGTTCTGATGAGAAGTATCATCCACTTCTCTTCACAACGCCCAGCTTCTGGCAGTGCAGATCTGTGACGTCACTCACAGGTCCTGCATCGTGTTGGCCACATCGGCACCAGAGGCTACAGTTGATTCTGCAGCAGCATCAGCGTTTGTAGGTAAGTAGCTACATCGACTTACCTGCTAACGCCGATGCTGCTGCAGAATCATCTGTAGCCTCTGGTGCCGATGTGTCCTCGCTCGTCTGACACGATGCAGGACCTGTGAGTGACGTCACAGCGTGATCTCTTGAGAACACGGCTGTGTCTGCACTGCCAGAAGCTGGGCGTTCTGAAGAGAAGTGGATGATACTTCTCGTCAGAACGCCCAGCTAGTAAAAGTAGTAAACACGCCCCGATGTGCGCACATAATACACGCCCAGTTGTACTTTTACTTTTCAACACGCCCAGTTGTACTTTTGCAAGCCTCATTTGCATAAATACAAAAATGGTCATAACTTGGCCAAAAATGCTCTTTTTTAAAAATAAAAACGTTACTGTAATCTACATTGCAGCGCCGATCTGCTGCAATAGCAGATAGGGGTTGCAAAATCTGGTGACAGAGCCTCTTTAAGGCTCATTCAGATGAGCGTGAATCTCGTCCGTGTGACGCCCGTCACACTGACTCGTAATTAAATGGGGCTGTTCACACGACTTTTGCATCAGAGCGTGTGAAGGGTCAGTGAAAAAAATAGGACACGTCCTATTTTACTGCGTATCACGCTTCCCTCCAGAGACTAGTTTATGGGGGAACCGTGACAACGTGCCCCCCCCCCCCACGGGTGCACATTGGACGTGAAAAACGTCCATTTTTTTTTTTTTCCCGCATATGGGGTTGCCAACGCTCATCTAAACATAGCCTTACACGTTTATTTGGCCACTATATCTAACCCCCCCCCCCCCACACTGACTTTGGAAAGAGTCAGTAACTTCCAAAGTGCCTCGTCTTGCCCCTCACCACAAGACCTCTCGTGGCACGTTTCCAATAGCCTCTAGTGACGTGCCGTATACACATCACATGGGCTAGGAGTCGATAGCCCTTGCCCAGTATACAGCGCATCATTAGTGACATTTCATTTTGGAGGTGTGTATTTTCGCTGGGGGGGAAACGCGCGGTCCCCGTGTTACTTTTCATTTGACCTAGCCAGGAAATAGAGGGAGGAGCCTAGGGCGTGCAAGGCATTATGGGACATGAAGTCTCCGCATGAAGCCGAGTGAACACGCGTTGAAGACAAGCGGTGCACCCCAGGAGTGTGAATATCAGTGATTTACACTTTTTTTTTTTTTTTGTGTATATAAATATTCTCATGTTTGTTACTGTAGAAGAAATGGTGTTCATTTTTTTAATTTATTTTTCTGGAGTTGGACAGAGTATAGCAGGCTAAGGTCTTGTGAACGGAGCATGTATGGTGGCATACCTAACGGCCACTGTATATCCCTTTTTGTATTCATCTAGAAGCAATAATTCTTCTATGGGAAGAAACCCCCCATAATACAGCAGGAGTGGAGCATGCTACTTGTTTTTTGGGTCTCCAAATTGGAGCAACACGCAGATATATGGATCCCTAACTTGTCAGAGTTCATGAGGCCACTAGTTAGACCTTTCCAGGAGCCAGGTTTACTTTTAGGCCTCCTTCACGCTCACAATTTCTGGCGTTTTAACCTGCATCAAAAATACTCCTAAAAAAAAGCTAGCGTTAATAGAATGAAACCTGCATATTTTTTTTTATTTTTTTTTTCAAGGCTATTTAGTGGTGTTTTTCATCTGGTGTTCTGTACATATGTTTTTTTTTTTTTTTTTTTCTCTGTCCTCAAGTCCTATAGAGAAGCTTATGTGGAAAAAAAACCCACCACTGACCACAAAATTGGCTCAAACCGAAGCGCAGTTGTATGTAGTGCGTCTGATACTTTAACATGGACTTGAATGTAACGTCTGGCCGCACTTCAAACTGCTTGAAGAAAACAAAGCCACGGAAAACGCAGCATCCTGCTGTGCGTGTGAATCCAGCCGAAGGCATAAATCTGAAACCAACCAATAGTTCGGTGCCATCGATGATTTTGTAGGCACGTTCGCTGCTGGGATTTGTCCAGCCTTGGGTTAAATATTATTTCCCAGATTGTGAGCGTGTATTGAAGTGACAGTGCCGATAGTCTGCAGTGTGATACTCTGCAGGTAAATGTAGTAGAAGTAACCGATCCGGCAAGCTAGGAACGCTATATCCATCTCTCCTGTCCCTGACCCTTTGTGTTAATGTAATATTAGGCTGTAATTGTTTCGCCCGCTTTATGTTACACCCCCTCTCCTCTTCCCGCTCGCACAGTACGCTGTCAGATGTCTATGGTTGCCATGGTGACTGTTCCTTCCTCCTACTGAATCTTCCTCACTTGTAATAGACAGTGAAGGACACAGGCACTTGACAGCGGACCAAAAAAAAAAGATGAATTTGCAGGAAGTGGAGGAGGGACTCATGAGGACTTTATAATGATATTACCGTTCAATCGTAAAAGCATCGAATGCCGTTATTAGCTGTATTCTGTTACCATTCTGATAGCGCTGTAAGTCTCTGTTCACATCTAGGTTGTGGCTTCTAGTCATAACATAACGCTGTGATGGATCGGTCACCTGACGGACCACACAGACTTATTATGGGGTCTGTCGATTTTCCGATGAGGTGTCAAACGTTTTGACGGTGAAAAATAGCGTTGCATGCACTGGTGTTTTTTCCATAAATTATGGAATCTGCAACAGAGGTTCTGAAAGGATCCTCCGCCGTAAATGTGAACAGGGCTTTAGTCCATGAACAATGCTCTCGTTGACTTGAATGGGAATGTATCGTTGGAAAAGCTGCAGTCCCAGCCCAATTCCAGGGGAGTGACAGGAATATGTAGTGCGCAGCAGCTGGTTTAAAGGGTAACTGAACTTTCAAAAAACTTGACAAGTTGTGATCGGTGGAGACCCAAGCATGGAGACTCCCACCGATGGCTAAAATGTAGCGGCAGAAGCGCTCGAGTGAGCGCTATGCCACTCCGTTTCGGATAGGCTTTCCTCTGTGTCCGGACTCCTAGACTTTCTTTTCAGACCATACACCGCTCCGTGGCTAGCCGAGCAGAAATTAAGCGGCACAGCGCTCACCAGAGCACATCTGCCGCTACGTTTTAGCGATCGGTGGGAATCTCAGTGCTCAGACCTCCACTGATCAACTTTTGACAAGCCAAAAGTTTTTTTTTTTTTTTGTTTTTTTTATGTTTTAGTTGCCCTTTAAGCAATGTTCCTCAACTGTAAAAGTGTTTAGTGATGTACTACCAGGTTACCATGAAAAACCTGCCACATCGTGACACGGGACAGGGTTTGCTGGGAACACTCTCACATGATGGCTTAAAATTATTTACAGTTCGCTTTGATCTGTAAGGCCTCGTGTACATCGCCGTGCCCGTAATCACTGCCCGCACAAAGTATGGGAGCATGGACCGTAAACATCAAAAGATAGGACATGTCCTATCTTTTGCGGAGGCTTTCTACGGCCCACAAATACAGGAAGGCGTCCGCGGTCAATAGAAGTGAATTGGTCCATAATTGCTGGCAAATTGTACGGTCGTGTGCATGGGGCCTAAACCAGCAAATGGAGGGAAGACACCGATTGTCATTTTTATTAAAGGTTTGTAAATTCTGGTGCTAATTGTCAGATCTTCTTTTATTACCAGGTGAAAAGGAAAACCACCCACAAACACTACAATGGGGAACATGTTTGCAAACCTTTTTAAAGGCCTCTTTGGCAAGAAGGAGATGAGGATTCTTATGGTGGGCCTGGATGCCGCCGGAAAGACGACCATCCTTTATAAGCTGAAGCTGGGCGAGATTGTGACCACCATTCCTACAATAGGTATACAATGCTCCTTCCCTTCGTTCGTGCGTGAGATATGAGGCGCACTCCTAACCTTTATTAAAACGAATAAAAGAATACCACAAATGTAAAGGTCACGCCATTAAATCATAAACTTCCGCACATGGGAACCCTCGCCATGCAATAAACCGATAAGTCTTCGCTGAATGCGTATAATAAAGACCGATAATATAGCCAAGAAATACAATTGACTTTATGAAGACCAACACGGTGGTACAAGCCACTTGTAAAAACATAGTAGATAAATGTGTATAACAGGTCCGTGTATTAACGTAAGGCAGGGTATACGTGGGGGTGAAATAAATCCAATCACTAAATATCATATGTTACCGGTCACGTGACCCGTTCATCTCTTTTCAGGTTTTAATGTGGAGACTGTAGAATACAAGAATATCAGCTTCACTGTGTGGGATGTCGGTGGCCAGGACAAAATCCGACCACTGTGGCGCCATTATTTCCAGAACACTCAGGGTATGTATGTGTTTCCACTGCATGATTCATATCGGACATGATGTAACTTCTGCCAATCTGTGGTGTTCATCTTTGCTATCAGCACAGTGACCATTCAGCTCACGGATAAACAGCTAAGTCCCATTTGACAGTCTGGTTGCTAGGGACATATTGCCTAACAACCACAACCTTTTCAGTGGAGTTGTTAATCTGCTTCTCCCTAACAAGTCCTCGGTTGTCCAGGTCTTCACCTCAATGAAAGAAGTGCCACCAAACTCCGGGCTCCATGCTCATTAACCGTTTTCATGAAAGTCTATTAAAATGTAGATGAAGATCTTCGAGGTTGGACAGGGTTGGAAAATAGATATACATTTATTTATTTTTTTGCAGAAAACACGCCACTTTTGACCGACAATACCAGACACCGCCTATAGACAGATGTGGCGCTGTTTCTGGGGGGGGGGGGCAAAAAAATAGCAGATTGTTGGTTGCCACTGAATTGATTAAAAATCGTTTACAATTGTTGGTGATTTGGACTTTTGTCTTGCATGCAGGTCTCATCTTTGTGGTTGACAGTAATGATAGAGAGCGAGTCAATGAAGCAAGAGAGGAGCTAACCAGAATGCTGGCGGAGGATGAGCTGCGGGATGCAGTGCTACTAGTATTTGCTAACAAACAGGTAAATTCATTTTTACGTTCACATCATCCAAAAAAAGTTCTGAACGTTGATTTATGAACGTATTAGATAAGTAGCGGAGATACAACTGTTTAGAATCTCTGGAACCAGCAGAATAACCCAGAAGATCAGGATGCTGTAAAAGTCGTACAAAAATAGTTTACATCTGACCGTCTGCAGCGTTTTATTTAAATAAGCCTAGAGGATTAAAAAATACCTAGGGGGGGGGGAGGGGAATGCTTTAGGCGGGATTTACACTTCGCGTATTTGTTGCAGGATTTGATAGCAGTTTTTTGTTTTTGAACCAAAGCCAGAAGTGGACACAGGAGGAAGGAGACATATGTTTTTCCTTTAGATTTCCCATTACTTTTAAAACTACTTCTGGCATTGGCTCAAAAATCTGCGATGTATGAATCCAGCCTTAGAGTAGAAACACGCACAGCGTGTTCATGGCGGATACGCTGCTTCAAGCTGCGCGGCGTATCCGCCCTGAAAATCACAGGGAATGCCGTCAGAAAAATTGCACCACGTTTTGGTGCGTTTTTCCGGCGGAATTCCCTCTTCCCTGCGCGCAGTCCCGCCTCCTGGGATGACGTTGCAGGTCACACGGGATGGATGAAACGTCATTCCAGGAGACCAGACTGGAGAAGAAGCCGGAAACTCTGGGTAAGTATAACTTTTTTTTTTTTTTTTTCTTACGATATTTGTGGTGGAATGGCTGTGATTCCGCAGCATATGTCACAACACGCATCACTTTGTTGCAGGTTTAAGCAGCCCATTGTATAGATTCCGCAGCATTAATTGACATGCTGCGGTTGAGGAAACCTCACCGCACGTCAGTTTGTGCGGTTTTGTTTTTTTCGACAGCTTTTTCCCGCTGTGTGGGGACGAGAGTTGTTGACCTCTCACCCACACTGCTGCTACTGTGATACGCTGCCAGTTTTCTGCAATGAATCCGTTGCGACGTACCCTTTTTCTCGGGTGGGGGTTGCAACAAGACAGAATTTTTCCCTCCAAAATTCAGACTGGCATAGACCTGGGTATGAAGTCCATTTATCGACCGCACTGTGAAGCAGTCTTTATAAAGGGGAGCTCTGTCGTACTGAAAGCCGCACCCCCCCCAATTCACCTTACACCGACCCGAGGTGGAGGCACGCTTTTATACACAGTGTTTGGTGTCTTCAGAAATGCTTATACAAAATGGCACTTACATAAATAAAATAAAAATATATATATAATATTTTATTAATTTTTTTTTAAAGGCACATAAGCGCTTGAAACACAGACTTTTTAATTTTTTTATTTTACGTGCATTTTAAAATGCAGAAAAAACAAAGCGTGTGTGCAGCAGGCGTAATAGTTTCTATGACTAAGTTATTATATGTTGAAGGCTAATGACAATCCTGCGACCAGGGCAGCAAATTCTCCTCCACATTTAACTTGGATTCCTGTATTTTTGTAGGACCTCCCGAATGCAATGAACGCTGCAGAAATCACAGACAAGTTGGGTCTGCACTCCCTACGTCAGAGGAACTGGTACATCCAAGCAACCTGTGCAACCAGCGGGGACGGTCTGTACGAAGGCTTGGACTGGCTGTCCAATCAGCTGAAAAACCAGAAGTGATCCCATCCTTGAGTGAACACCACCCTCCCTCCGCCCCCTCTTCCGCCTAAATCCCATCCTGTTCAGCATCTTGGCAGGGCTGGCCAGCGCCTCTGCTGCCTGCCAGGCGGGCACGTCATTTCCGCGCACATCTGTGTCGTGTGTTTGTCTGCACGCCTGTGCGAGTGGGAGCAGCAATCTCACACTGTGCCTTATACATGCTTAGCAGTATTAACTCCCCCCTCTGAACAAAACACTACCCGCCACGTCAACCGCCTGCGCGTCTCCTTCCACCCTCTTTAGGCTTTATAATCTGCACCAGGTAGACGGATATAATACAATTTCATAATGAGATGTATGGCCTATCCCATGTCCTCTCTCCATTGCAGCTGTATTGTGCTGCTACAGGTTATATAGAACTACAGGCAATTAATTTCCTAAGATTGTATGTTATCCGGCACAATATACAGCGAGTGAGCTAGACCGTAGAGGGCTAATAAATATATAATTTTTTTAAATTTTTTTTTTTTATTTGAGACTAGTTTCTCAAGAGGTCGTGAGTTGTGATATTCATGAGCTCGAGAGGGTTTGTAGTTTCTATTACAGCATTATGGCGAGGTTTTGTGCGACCTTCATATAACTGCTAATAGTCTACTGAAGTTTGATTTATCATTTGTGGATTTTTTTTTTTACATTTTTTTTCATTCTTTCCTGACTCGGTTATATTCTGGAGACTGGACTGGATGTATGACAAGGCACACCCATTAAATGCCCACACTGGAGAGATATTACAGGGCAGAGGAGAATGCATATATTGGCACAGGGCTGGCAAGCCATTCTAGATAACCTGTGATCATATCTATTCTATATACCTCAACCTGTTTCCACTCCTCACACAGCCATATCAGGCAATGGCCGGTTTGTAACCCCCCCCCTCCCCTCCCCTTCCACTTGTACTGACACGCATGTAACTTCACCAGCCTGGACGCTGAGGCTCCTGAGATGTCTGCTCCCACTCCTAGAATTATTATTTCTCCTTGTTTTTGGGTATCAAGCATGATATGCCGTACCTGTTTTGAAGGAAGTCTGTACAGTAATATTTTATTCTAATCTACTACTAACTTCACTTATATTCATCCACACTCATCCCTATCATCATCCCTGGCCCCTTGTCTAATTGTCTGATAGACCAGTGTATGGTTATGTAAGAAGGAAGGTGCAGAGGGAGGTGAGTGGTGGTATACACACGAAAGGGAACATTTCTTTAAAGAGCTGTCTGGTTTGCAGACACTGCAAGTGACTAGGATTTTAAACCGGAAAAAAAAATCTTGTCCTGGGTCCACCCCGTTGTGGTCATGGACTCATCCGTACAGAATACAGACTACAAGGACAGTGGACATTACATCACCCGGATGTATTATGAATGTAGGAGGAGTCCTTTAAATTATATGAATATAGAATTTTCTAAGTACACTGAGTAGTATTAAATTAATATGGCGTTTGTTTAATAATTGATCAAAGGAAATAAGAGATAATCCTGTACTTTGTATCCGACCTTCCTGTACCCTGGCATTAAAGGGGGGTACTCACCAGCAATGTGACTCTAAATCCTGGGTAATGACTCTCCCAAATTATAATCTCCTTGTCTCCTGCAGCGCCACCTGCTGATGATTTGCTGGGAGCTAGTTAACTGTATCGCGCGTGTAAAGGCCATGGCAGCACACGGCGGGATTGCATTTATTATTTTTTTTTAAATCTGCGTCTAAATCTTTCGGTTTCTGTTTATTTTGTGGGGATTGGGTTGTAGCTCTTATCAATTTTAAATAGCTATATATACTTCAGTCTGTAAATGAGACAGTTTTCATATCATGCATAAATGGCATCGGAGCTTTAAAGCAAATATTTTTTTCTTTTCCTGTATAAAACTGATTCAAAAGCGTGAACTATGTGATGTACAATTGGACCGAAATTGAGTTTCTTTTTTTCATTTATTTTTTTTTTTCTTCGTTTTGTTTTCTAACCATGTTGTAATTTGTCTGAAATACTCTATATTAAAAGAGTTCTGTATTAAAGTAACCAGCTCGTGCTGCGTGTTAACATTTTTTCCGTCCATCTGTATGTCGGGGACTGAATGGAGAAATGGCCACCATGTGTCTTTCTATGGGAGCTATGGAAATGGCTTCTCGCCATAGGTGGAGGTCCCGTCACCTGACGGAACTGTGGAAATACCATAAATGTGTAAAATGGATAAACCAGACCCACTTGTGCCCTTCATTATTGGATACCCAGTAACGGAAGATACCTGCAATTCGGGGACACACACACACACACACACACACCACCCCCCCTCCTCGTGTGACCTCCTTTTTTTAAACGTGCGTAACACAAGTGAAATACCCTCGTGTGAATAAGGCAAAAGTCTTTGGAAAAATATCCTGCAGTACGGACAGGTTGCTCTAGTTCTTGTGTTGCAGAATGTCTATACTGCAGGATTACATCGTAGTTTTCTGCTGAGCAAATACAATGCAAGCACGCAACATGTGAGCGTAGCGTTATGGTCCCAAAGATCACATCTAAGGCTATGTTCACGTGTGTGTTGGGAGCCGCTCACAGATCTGGCCAAGAATTATGGAAAAAAGTTGCGTGCTGCTTTCTCTTGGTAAAACAGACCCCGTGAGTGAAACCGACAAACTATAAAAGTCAATGGGTTCCGTTGGTGTCCGTCATGCGACCGGCACAGCGCTTCTATGTGTTCGCTCTGTGGACAGACCAGAAAACCGAACGCAGATGTGAACCCAGCCGAAGTATGTTTTTTTTTTTTTTTTTTCAAAAAGCATGACTTTTAACTCAACCCTTAAAATGGATTTAATGCAAAAGAAATATACAGCATGCTATATATTCCTTTGCGGGGTTATCGGCACTGAAAAGCAGGTGTAAACCCAGCAGGTATGTTGTTGCATGGTGCCCCCCCCCCCCCCCCCCTCTGTATATGGAGAGGACATTCTTGGCAGACATCTGGTAAGTGGGGCCCTATGGACCGGTTTGGCATATGCGCTGGGAGCGTTCTCAACGTATACGCCAAACGTATACTCCAAACGCAGCATGAACATCGCCTACGATGTGTTTCAGTGGATATTGGCTGCCGCTCCAGCAGATACCACAAATTTTGATCTGCGAAGACGTGACTGCACCTCTGCAACAGTGGACGTGAAAATGTATTCCTAGATCCGGCATATAATAGAGGATAACCACCTTCACCGTGACCAAATACCGGATGATCAAACGCTCGGCCAATCCCACCCCCGATAGAGCCGGAAAGTGCAGCCCACGGAAGATGAATTGTTCCACTTCACATTCTTTTGGACTGAAATATGAATATGATATGCGCTCGATCTCCAGATCTTACATCATAACCATATTATGCTCGGTGCTTATCGCCCTATTGTTACTTATTAGGGGTTTGAATGAAATTGCAATTGTACATGCGCTGGTGATTTTGCAATTGAAAAAAAAATATAGAAATGTGATAAGATTGTTAGGAGTGCATGGAAGCGCATGTACACATTCTATCTTATTCACCCGCGTAGGTTAAAACAACACTAGACAAAACTGATACACTGTGTTATGTCTTGTCTAGAGCCTTAAGGGATGGGGCATGACAGCGAATCAAAAAACACCAAAGACAGAATGCCGGTGTCATGCTCCGCCTCTTCAGGCCCATGATATCAGTTTTTCGGAGTGTCCCTTTAACACTAGTGGCGATAAGATTGCGATCTACCATGAGTAAACCGCGTAATAAAATGTATATTCAACCACTTCTCTATTCTCAACGTAGCCAGGACACCGCTGTGATCAGTGCGGATCTAAAGTTCAGACACGCTAGAATTTTATGACATATGTATTTGATATTCTATAAGTCTTTCGTGAGAAACTCCTTTTCCTCTAATATTTTAGTGTCAATACCCCAGTCACTACATTACTATTGAAAAACGATTAGGATTTGTTACATCTTCTTATTGGTTATTTATTCACTAAACTCCATCAGTAAATCAGTCTCTTCATAATCTACCAGGAGAAGAGTCCAAAACGACCAAGATTTCATTCAATACACAGGCCAGAATGCAATGCCCAAAACAAAAATGGCCACTACGGTTTAGACGTCATTGATGACGCTATGGTTACGGATATCACATGACAATTCAAAGCGTTCTGATTCGCTAAAAGTTAAAATAAGCGGGTCCGAGTTTTTCGCGGCGCGTACAAGGCTGCCACTGGCAAGTATCGTTACCGGGTGATGGAGCCCGAAGTTCTGACGTTTACGATCCCTATAGAAAGTAATAAAATCGTCTTTGTGTGGAACATCACAGCGCAGCTACCGGAGGGAGAGATTTATGTGAGTCTCATCTACATTGTATCAGCTCACACTATGTATTAAACGACGTACGCACTCCCGTAGATGTGTTCTCTGTCACGCACGTTGTATGTATCCACTATTCCCTGGAAAATTCAGTCCAGAAAAAGGAAGATTGCAGCTATAGACGAAGCTTCATGCTCAAAAGTACTGCTACTCCACAGCTTTCTTTCACACTGTTACAGCCCTTAAATACTAGTACTATCTGACCAGTCAAATAAGCAAGTTTTGTGGTGAAATTTCATTAAAAATGGCGTTAATTGCAGGCACATGTATGAAAACGGTTATTGCCCATAGCAACCAATCACAGCAAAGCTTTCATTTTACCAGACAAGTTAGAGAAATGAAAGCTGAGCGCTGATTGGTTGCTATGGGCAGCAAAGCCAGTTTGTCAGACAATTTCTGTAATATTTCTTTTTTTTTCTCACCGTTTCATGTGTAATTTGTGAGAGAGAAAAAATTGTATGTTTCATCCCATGCCAGATTAGGGCCTGCTCACATCATTGTTCGCTTTCCGTTCCGGGTTTCCGTCGGGTGAACCCCGCATCGGAAAGTCAAACTGAAACCACAGCTTCCGTTTCCGTCACCATTGATATCAATGGTGACGGAGACATCGCTAATGCAGATTTCCGGTTTTCCGATGGAATCAATAGCGCAGACGAACGGAAACCATTAGCAATTTTTCCGTCACCATTGCATTGATATCAATGGTGACGGAAACGGAAGCTGTGGTTTGTTTCACTTTCTGTTGCAGGGTTCACCCGACGGAAACCTCCGATGGAACACCAGAACGGAACGAACAGGCCCTTACTCTGGTACTTCCCCTTCAAGCAATGTTTTAGGGAGAATAAGGTTCCTTTGGGTGGCACATCCTTAACCCCTTAATGACCAGGCCATTTTGCACGTTAATGACCCAAGGATTATTTTTTATTTTCTCACAGTCGCATTCCAAGAGTCGTAACTCTTTTTTTATTCCATCGACATAGCCGTATAAGGGCTTGCTTTTTGCGGGACGAGTTGTATTTTTCAATTGCGTCATTTTTGGATGCATATAAAATATCGATTAACTTTTATTAACTTTATTTTAGGAGAGAATTGAAAATAAGCAGCTATTCCAGCATTGATTTTCACGTTATAAATTGACACAGTTTACTATGCAGCGTAAATAACATGTTAACTTTATTCTACGGGTCGGCACGATTACGGGGATACCAAATATGTAGAGGTTTTATATGTTTTCCTACATTTGCACAACAAAAACCCTTTTAGAAAAAAAATTACTTGTTTTTGCATCGCCGCGTTCCAAGAGGCGTCACTTTATTTATTTTTCCGTCGATGTGGCCGTAGGTGGGCTTGATTTTTGCAGGCCAATGTGTAGTTTTCATTGGTACTGTTTTGGGGTACATGGGACTTATTGATTAACTTTTATTTTTTATGGGGGGGAATGGGAGAAAAGAGGGAATTTTGCCGTTGTTTTTTTGAGGTTTTTTCTTTACGCCTTTCATCCGGCGGTTTAATTAATGCGTTCACTTTATTGTTCACATCAATATTGCCAAAGGACAAAAGACGATCCCTTGTTTCCCAGGTACCTATTGAACGCTTACGAATATTATAACGTATAACTTTATTGTAAATGACTATTAAGCATAGAAATGAAGATTAAACGTCCAATGTGAACTGAAAGTCCCTATACAGTAATGCTATCGTTGCTGTGTAGTCTGTACTGAGCGCAGGGTCAAACCACCACCTCTGATGAGCGCACTGCCTGTGTGACACAACTATAGTTAGCGGCTGCAATTCGCTTAGGAAAGGACTTAGAATTAGCAGGAACACATTGAATTTTAAAAGGAGAAATGCCCCCCCCCCCCCCCCACATGTTTCACCACCGTAGTGGCGTCCTAAGGGGAAAATGGGGCGGCGAGCGCGGCCAGGTCTCCCATTTATGACCTCACTCGTGACGTCAGCTAAACTGATGCTACCCATCGAAGTAATCCTCATAAGACAAGCCCCTAGGTGGAGAGATTTGCTCCAATCACGCAGCGCTAACGCCCAACCAATAAAGGTCTTGGCTTTTGCTCCTGTGGTTAGAATGATTGACAGAAGGGTGCTCTAACCCCGCAACGCTAGCACCCAGCCAATAGGGGACGCGCTATCGCGCCTGCGTAGTAGAAGGAGATTTCACCGGATAGATAAGTGTAGAATCCAGTTCACTACGCATGTCAGTGAACTTAGAATGATGATGAAACAATAAATCACAGATGTACCAAGTGTAAAAGGAAGAAAGTCACTGCGCATGTCAATAGACTTGGATACAGAAAGGCAGTGGAAGACACAAATTTAAGTATGTTAAATAGATGGATTATAATAAGAAATACAAATATATTCCACTATCCGTTATTCTGTATCAATATCCATCTACTTGGTAGAGTATCTTATAATTGTTAGTAAGACCGTGTACAAAAAATATATCTAGGTGATAGGAGAGCTGTCAAGGATGGAAAGAAGAGATCACTACATATATCCGTGAGCTTGGACATTGCTCAGTAATATTAACCAGATCACCAGTAGGTTAGGGCATATAAATGAATTCGCAAAAAAGTTTTTTTTTTGGTAAATGTGTATATATATATATATATATATATATATATAATTCTGAAAAAATCTGAGAATAACTTCAGAAAATCGAGACATCAGCAATGTGTACACATATTTAGAGACAAAATATTAGTAAAAATAACATGCGAACGCGACCATATCAGGATGTATTTGTAAGGTTGAATCAGTATTGACCGTATTTAAGAGGACAGCGATTATTAGGAAGTGCAAAAATGTCTGCAAAGCTCATAGGGGGTTCAGGATCTACAAATTACTTATATTCACAAGAAGGCCACAAAAGTGAAGCCTCATGGAGTCCACCAGGACTAAGGCTGTCTAGGCGGTAAATCCACCGCGCATCCTCCTGTAACGACCTACGGTCTAAATGACCTCCTCTGGGACCAGGTTTCAGCACGGTGATACCCCAAAATTGGATGGATCTGATATCATTCTCGTGCACACATCTCATGCGTCTGGACAGTGGAGTATCTTCTCCTCGCTTAATGGAACTTAGATGCTTTGAGATTCTTCTTCTAAATAGTTGAATCGTTTTGCCTACATAAACTTTAGGGCATGGGCATTGTGCAATATATACAACCCCCGCACTCTGGCAGGTAATAAACGGTCTGATCTCATAGGACTTCCCATTAGAAGGATTGACAAATTTCTTCATTTTTGGCATAAAAGGACAGAAGGAACAATGTCAACATGGATAGGAACCAAAGGTAGGTGAGTGGAGCCATGTATCACGTGGTATAGATGGTTTTGAATAGTGGCTATGAACCAAAAATTCTCTCAAATTTCTACTCCTACGATAAGTTAAGCTTGGGGTACTAGTTTGCGCCTCATGTAGATCAGGATCGGCCCAAAAAATGGGCCAATGTTTTTCTAAGATGGTTTTCATTCTCTGGGAACAAACGTCATAAGTCCAAATGCATCTAATGTTAGTACTAGTTTCTCCCGAGTTTTTAGTTTCATTTACAAGAAGATCTATTCGATCTGTCGCCCTAACCCTGGCATAAGCTCTATGTAAACGTTTTTTGGGGTTGCCTCGTGCTCTAAATTTTCGATATAAGGTGTCACGTTCTTTTTGAAAAGCAAGATCGTTGAAGCAGTTCTTTTAGCTCGTAGGTACTAACTTATAGGGATTCCCTTCTTCAGGCTCGGTGGATGATCGCTATTCCAATATAGAAAACTATTAGTGCCAGTAGGTTTACGAAAGATGTCAGTATGTACACTGCCACCAGGATCCAAGGAGATTCTCAGGTCAAGGAAATTAATCTCCATTTTATGAATTTCGTAAGTGAACTTCATACTAATGGTTTTATTGTTAAGAATCGTGAGAAAATCTGAAAATATTCTCCTTTCACCATCCCATAAAATAAAAATATCATCAATATAACGACCCCAAAACAAAATGTGAGAAATGTAAAACAAGATCTTCAGAAAAAACGTGAAAACATTCCCACCACCCCAAAAATAAGTTTGCATAAGTGGGTGCAGAAACTGTGCCCATCGCAGTGCCTTTTAATTGATGGTAAATGTTACCATTAAACGTGAAATAATTGTGTGTTAAAAGAAAATCAAGAAGTGTAAGGACAAATTTGTTGTGTGACTGAATCTGAATACTTCTAGAGCTGAGAAAGTGTTTTACGGCTGCGAGTCCAAAATTGTGTTGTATATTAGTGTATAACAATTCTACATCGATACTTGCTATAAGAGTAGTCTCTCTGTTACATGAATTTCGTGAATTCTGGTGACAATGTCCTTAGTATCCCGCAAGAAGGATGGAGGGGCAGTGACAAAGGATGATAACATTTTATCAACATAAATGCTGATCCCTTGTGTTAAAGGGGCTCTGTCACAACATTATAAGTGCCCTATCTTCTACATAATGTGATCCGCACTAACGATAATTTTTGACGGAGTGATCACCTATTTTAGCTTTATGCTAATGATTTTCTTAATAGACAACTGGGCGTGTTTTACTTTTTGACCAAGTGGACGTTGTGTAGAGAAGAGTATGACGCTGACCAATCAGCGTCATACATTTCTCTCCATTCATTTAGTCAGCACATAGTGCTCTTACTAGATCACTATGTGCAGCCACTTACACACACAGTAACGTTATTGAAGTGTCCTGAGTGTTAATAGACATCATTACCAACCAGGACGTGATATCTATTCAGAATCCTGACACCTCGGTAACGTTTGTGTGGGAGTTACAGCACAGCAAGCGTAATCTCGCGAGATTACGCTGTAAATGACAGCCCAGCGTGATCTCAATGTTCTGTGCTGTAAGTCACACACAAACGTTACTGAAGTGTCAGGATTGTGAATAGACATCACGTCCCGGCTGGAGGTGAGGTCTATTAACTCTTAGGACACTTAAGTAACTTTAATGTGTGTGTGTATGTGGCTGCACATAGTGATATCGCTATATGCTGTGTAAATGAATGGAGAGAAGTGTATGACGCTGATTGGTCATTGATTGGTCAGCGTCATACACTTCTCTCCACAACGCCCACTTGGTTAAAAAGTAAAACACACCCAGTTGTCCATTGAGAAACTCATTAGCATAAAGCTAAAATAGGTCATAACTCCGTCAAAAATGATAGTTTTTCTTAATAGAAAACACTGGTGTAATCTACATTACAGCGCCGATCACATCATGTACAATATAGGCCACTTATAATGTGGTGACAGAGCCTCTTTAAGTTCTCATTGCCTGAGACTATAGGTCTGCCAGGGACAGGGTGAGAGGCCTTATGGACCTTCGGGAGTGCATAAAAAGTAGCCAAAGTAGGTGCAGGGTTAAACATTTGTTTGAATTCATCTCGTGTGATAAGAGCTTTAATTTTAGTTTCAAAGTATATTCCGTTGTTGAGATAGAAATTTATCAGTAGGATTACTATCCAGAATTGTATATGTGGTGGTGTCACCAAGTAACCTCTGGACCATACTCACATAGTCAGTGCCGTCCATGATCACTATGATCCCACCTTTATCTGATGGCTTAAAAATGAGATCTTCATTCCTGGATAATTCTTCCAGAGCTAATTGTTCACTTTTACTGAGATTATCAAAGACTCTAGAGCTTTGTTCTGAGTTGTCGTAAATCCGTACTGACCATTTTTACCAAAGTATCTATGTGCGAGTACTGTGATAAAGGAGGTGTACTCTTAGATTTAGGATGAAATGAAGAAAAGGGACCAATTGCCTCACTCGCTGGATATTCGTTCTCATCATACAAATCCTCCAAGGCCCTAAGGGCCCTCCTCTCTCTACGATCAATATCACCATTATCCTGTGACTTTGCTTTGTGATAATTATGTAATGCAAGTTTTCTGGCGAACAAATTTATGTAATCCATAAAAATTCATCATATGCCGGTGTTGGGGTGTAGGACAAGCCCCTACGTAAAAGATGCTGTTGATGGAAATCAAGTTGGTAAGTAGAGAGATTGAAAATTTGCATTTCATTTTCTATTGTTTTATCCCTTGTTACATCTCTTCCTAAAGCTAATTGTGATTGGGTCCCCATCGTAATGTTGCTGGTTTTAAAAAAGGATTGGGGGGAACTGTAGGAGTTCCTATTGAACATGGGATGTTCGTACCGGTTTGATTTACCATCGATCCGATAGAATTGGATGTCATGGCTGATGTTGAAGAGGTAAGTGAATTGATAGATAAGGATGGTGCTGTAGAGGTTATAGGTGCCCCCCCCCCCATACGTTGGATTCTGTCTGCATGGTGCAGCGTTAGAATGAGTACTACGGTTATGCGTGTACTTGTGATCTGGATGTCTCCAAGGGACCTGATGTTTTTTGCGGGCAATATAATTAAGTTTTCTAATTTTATGTTTGGTCCCTAGACTTGTTCGTTTAATTGTCTTGAATCGTCTGTACCTGAGAAATCCGTTTCCGACTGATCGGTATATCTCGTTTCACGGTTATATCTTGTATCTTGATTATAGGTGGGACATGGTCTACGAATGTACACTTGTCCAGTATCAAAATCTCTCCGGTCTCGTACGTATTTCCGATGTTTCCTATCCTTAATTTCCACCTGTAGATTTTCTATATTTTTTTTTGGGAATCGGGATTCACATACCGGTAAGGAATTTAGTGATATACAGGTACTTAATTCCTTACCGGAAGTCACGGTATGTGAATCCCGATTACAAAAATATCTGGGAAATTAAGGATAGGAAACATCGGAAAGATGTACGAGACCGTAGAGATTTTGATACTGGACAAGTTTTCATTCCTAGACCACGTCCCACCTATAATCAAAATACAAGATATAACCGTGAAACGAGATATACCGATCAGTCAGAATCTGATTTCTCAGGTATGGACTATTCTAGACAATTAAATTAACAAGTAAGACTAGGGACCAAACGTAAAATTAGAAACCGGAATTATATTCCCCCCCCCCAAAAAAACATCAGGACCCTTGGAGACATCCAGATCACTAGTACACGCATAACCGTAGTACTCATCCTAACGCTGCACCATGCAGACCAAATCCCACGTATGGGGGGGGGGGGGGCACCTATAACCTCTACAGCACCATCCTTATCTATCAATTCACTTACCTCTTCAACATCAGCCATGACATCCAATTCTATCGGATCGATGGTAAATCAAACCGGTACGAATATCCCATGTTTAATAGGAACTCCTACCGTTCCCCCCAATGCCTTTCATTTTTAGGACCAGCAACATTACGATGGGGACCCAATCACAAATAGCATTCGGAAGAGATCTAACAAGGGGTGATACAATAGAAAACGAAATGCAAATTTTCAATCTCTCTACTTACCAACTTGTTTCCATCAGGAGCATCTTTTACGTAGGGGCTTGTCCTACCCCCCAACACCGGCATATGATTAATTTCTATGGATTAAAGACATAAATTTGTTCGCCAGAAAACTTGCATTACATAAGTATCACAAAGCAACTTCACAGGATAATGGCGATATTGATCGTAGCGAGAGGATGGCCCTTAGGGCCTTGGAGGATTTGTATGATGAGAATGAATATCCAGCGAGTGAGGCAATTGGTCCCTTTTCTACATTGCGTCCTAAATCTAAGAGTACACCTCCTTTATCACAGTACTCGCACATAGATACTTTTGTAAAAATGGTCAGTACGGATTTACGACAACTCAGAACAAAGCTCTAGAGTCTTTGATAATCTCAGTAAAAGTGAACAATTAGCTCTGGAAGAATTATCCAGGAATGAAGATCTCATTTTTAAGCCATCAGATAAAGGTGGGAACATAGTGATCATGGACGGCACTGACTATGTGAGTATGGTCCAGAGGTTACTTGGTGACACCACCACATATACAATTCTGGATAGTAATCCTACTGATAAATTTCTATCTCAACAACGGAATATACTTTGAAACTAAAATTAAAGATCTTATCACACGAGATGAATTCAAACAAATGTTTAACCCTGCACCTACTTTGGCTACTTGTTATGCACTGCCGAAGGTCCATATGGCCTCTCACCCTGTCCCTGGCAGGCCTATAGTCTCGGGCAATGATAACTTAACACAAGGGATCAGCACATATGTTGATGACATTTTATCATCTTTTGTCACTTTTATCCCTCTTGCGGGATATTAATGACACTGTCACCAGGTTCACGAAATTCATGTAATAGTGACTAATCTTGTAGCAAGTATCGATGTAGAATTGTTATACACTAATATACAACATAATTTCGTATTCGCAGCCGTAAAACACTTTCTCAGCACCAGGGGGATTCAGTTTGTCACACAACAAATTTGTCCTTACACTTCTTGATTTTCTTTTAACACACAATTATTTCACGTTCGATGGTAAAATTTACCATCAATTAAAAGGCACTGCGATGGGCACAGTTTCTGCACCCACTTATGCAAAGTTCTTTTTGGGGTGGTGGGAATATTTTCAATTTTTTCCGGAAAATCTTCTGTTTTACATTTCTCACATTTTGTTTTGGGGTCGTTATATCGATGATATTTTTATTTTATGGGATGGTGAAAAGACAATATTTTCAGATTTTCTCACGGTTCTTAACTAATACCATTGGTATGAAGTTCACGTATGAAATTCACGAAACTGAGATAAATTTCTTGACCTGAGAATCTCCTTAGATCCTGGTGGCAGTACATACTGACATCTTTCGTAAACCTAATGGCTCTAATAGTTTTCTATATTGGAATAGCGATCATCCACCATGCCTGAAGAAGGGAATCCCTATAAGTTAGTACCTAGGAGCTAAAAGAAACTCTTTTAACGATTTTGCGTTTCAAAAAGTATGTGACACCTTAAATCGAAAATTTAGAGCACGAGGCTCCCCCAAAAACATGTTTGCATAGAGCTTATGTCAGGGTGACAGATCGAATGGATCTTCTAGTAAATTAAACTAAAAACTCGGGAGAAACTAATACTAACATTAGATGCATTGGGACTTATGACGGCTGTTCCCAGAGAGTGAAAAACATTGGCCCATTATTTTGGCCGATCCTGATCTACATGGGATGCTAACTAGTACTGTAGAAAAAAATCCTCAGCACATCCGCATTAGAAAAATATAAAAAAAAGCTTTATTTCGACATAATATAAAAGTCCATAAGACATTGCATGGGACGTGTTACCACTAACGCGTTTCGAACAGAGTGTTCTTACTCATATCATAACGTAACACACTTAGGACATGTGTTTTAAAATTAACATTGACCAATCCCGTAACATTTAAGGTCAGAAAGGAACTACCACTTTTTTGAAAAGCAAGTTAATTAATCTGCAGGTTTGCTGCAGCCGCACCTGTACATAGAAGCTTGTACACAGTAGTCTAGGTAAAAAGATATGCGGTATTACACAAGTTTATGGAAAGAAACCCATAGCACACATTAATTTGATGGTATAAGGGATATCAGACATAATAGAAAATTACAAAAATATACATATGGCATAGATCGATGTTTAATGAAAAACACAAGTAAAAATGCAAAGTTTCTACCATTCAGTGCATTATTTTTGCGCTTTCCAACTTTTTCGTTTGCAAAAATTTTTCTTAAACTTAAAATAGGAAGTTTGTTGCTGTAGTAGAATTGATTGTAGAAAAAAGATTTAAGCAACCTGGGAATTGGCTGTGATGTTGGGCAGCGCATTGTGTGTACAGGAGCGCTACATACACACATCTATACAGTATAACAACGTTGAACAAATGCAATTGTGTGATTTTTTTCTTTAGATGATTTTAGCAGAGATCATATGCACTAGATATATATGTGAATTTGCTCATAATATACTTAGGGTCTTATCTGCACCCTAAAACAAGGGGGCGGACTAGGAGAACTAGAAGACAAATCTGGCTAAAAGACATAAATATAAAAGATCTCCCCTCCAGTTTAATCCTTCGGGGTAACTGGTTTCTATTTGGAGAATCCAAAAGGCTTCCCTGTTGTGGAGATGATTTCTCCAATCACCTCCTCTAACTGCTTATTCACTTCTATACCATGGAATCTAAAATATTCCAAAGAACTATTGTGTATCCATAAAGTGTTTGGCTGCTCCAGATGTTTTGACGGAAGTTTTTAGGATATCTGATGTGTTCTGCAATGCGTGTTTTTTATTTTCTAGTAGTACAGCCAATATATTTGAGGTTGCACGAAACGCATAAGATGTAAATTACATGATGTGTATCGCAGTTTATAAAATAATTTATTGGATGGATTTTTCTGTTGGGTAAATTAAATTCTTTTGTTTTTGTGCTATATTTACATACATTACATCTATTGCCACCACATTTGAAAAAAACCTTTTTGCGATAACCATATCTTACTAGTAGTGTTAGATGTAAAAACGCTCGGTGAAAGTAGATCACCCAGACTTTTGCCTTTTTTTAGACACATATTTGCATCCTTGGCTCAAGATTTTGGACAATATATTATCTTGATTAAACATAGAAATATAAATGATATTAGTGATCTGGGTGTAATTCGAGCTGCGTGCAGTAGAGAAAACGATAGGGGATATTAATGAGGAATCTATTATCCTTCTGTTATCCTAACTGCGATTGTTGTGATTTATTTTTAACAAAATTCCAGCCTTTTCTCCGCATTCACTTTTCCTGGCTTCTGTGTGACCGTCTCTGCTCTAGATCCTTGCATTGTATAGAAAAAGACAGATTGTCTGAACACGCTCTTCTAGTTCTGATTAGTTCACCTTGCGGTATTGCTTTCACAGTGTGACTAGGGTGACAATGGATGCAAGTAAAATAGTATTTCCTGCTAAGGGTTTACGGTATAAACACGTGGAAAAAAGTTTGTTTTGTAGATCCCCATTTAGAAGTAAGTCCTAAAATGAAGTTTCAGAACTGGAGGTATTAAAAGTAAATTTTAAATTCAAATTGTTGTCATTGATGAAATGTATGAAATGTGGTGTTAAAGTTACATCTCCAGCCCAGACCAGGAGCAGGTCGTCAATATAGCGCCCAGACCACATGATGCTATACGGGTTAATTTCAGAGAACATGTATATTTCTTCCCACCAGGACATATAAAGATTGGCTAGAGAAGGGGAAAATTTAGAGCCCATGGGAGCGCCTTCAATTTGAATGAAAAACTCATTGTCAAAGCTGAAAAAATTGTTACTCCACAGACCTCAAAATGAACTCCTGTAATTCTGGGGTATAGGTACTAGATCTGTTTAGATGAAATTGAACAGTAGATTGTGGGGGATAAAGAAGACATCGCACATGAGCCAGGAAAAGTGAATGCGGAGAAAAGGTTGGAATTTTGTTAAAAATAAATCACAACAATCGCAGTTAGGATAACAGAAGGATAATAGATTCCTCATTAATATCCCCTATCGTTTTCTCTACTGCACGCAGCTCGAATTACACCCAGATCACTAATATCATTAAAAAAAATATTCCTATGTTATATCAAGATAATATATTGTCCAAAATCTTGAACCAAGGATGCAAATATGTGGCTAAAAAAGGCAAAAGTCTGGGTGATCTACTTTCACCGAGCGTTTTTACATCTAACACTACTAGTAAGATATGGTTATCGCAAAAAGGTTTTTTCTAAATGTGGTGGCAATAGATGTAATGTATGTAAATATAGCACAAAAACGAAAGAATTTAACTTACCCAACAGAAAAATCCATCCAATAAATTATTTTATAAACTGAGATACACATCATGTAATTTACATCTTATGCGTTTCGTGCAACCTCAAATATATTGGCTGTACTACTAGAAAATAAAAAACACGCATTGCAGAACACATATCAGATATCCTAAAAACTTCTGCCAAAACATCTGGAGCAGCCAAACACTTTATGGATACACAATAGTTCTTTGGAATATTTTAGATTCCATGATATAGAAGAAGTGAATAAGCAGTTAGAGGAGGTGATTGGAGAAATCATCTCCACAACAGGGAAGCCTTTTGGATTCTCCAAATGGAAACCAGTTACCCCAAAGGATTAAACTGGAGGGGAGATCTTTTTCGCCCCCTTGTTTTAGGGTGCAGATAGACCCTAAGTATATTATGAACAAATTCACATATATATCTAGTGCATATGATCTCTGCTAAAATCATCTAAAGAAAAAAATCACACAATTGCATTTGTTCAACGTTGCTATACTTAATGTTTTTTTTCTACTAACAAACAATTCTACTACAGCAACAAACTTCCTATTTTTAGTTTAATATAATTTTTTGCAAACGAAAAAGTTGGAAAGCGCAAAAATAACGCACTGAATGGTAGAAACTTTGCATTTTTACTTGCGTTTTTTCATTAAATATCGATCTATGCCATATGTATATTTGTATAATTTTTTATTATGTGTGCTATGGGTTTCTTTCCATAAACTTGTATAATACCGCATATCTTTTTACCTAGACTACTGTGTACAAGCTTCTATGTATCGGTGCGGCTGCCGCAAACCTGCAGATTAATTAACTTGCTTTTCAAAAAGGTGGTAGTTCCTTTCTGACTTTAAATGTTACAGGATTGGTCGATGTTAATTTTAAAACACATGTCCTAAGTGTGTTACGTTATGATATGAGTAAGAACACTCTGTTCGAAACGCGTTAGTGGTAACACGTCCCATGCTGTGTCTTATGGACATTTACATTATGTCGAAATAAAGCACTTTTTATATTTTTCTAATGTGGATGTGCTGAGGATTTTTTTTTATACAATTCTTAATTTCTCTGGATCCCTTGCCTGCAAGCCCCCTCTTCCACTCCAACTGAGGAACTACAGAGCCCAGGACAATCTATTCGGTGAGCACACCTGTGGCTTCCTTTGCTGCTATTTTTTTTTTTGCTAAAAATGTTTGAGAATTTTTGGTTCATAGCCACTATTCAAAACCATCTATACCACGTGATACATGGCTCCACTCACCTACCTTTGGTTCCTATCCATGTGGACATTGTTCCTTTGGTCCTTTTATGCCAAAAATGAAGAAGAAATTTGTCAATCCTTCTAATGGGATGTCCTATGAGATCAGACCGTTTATTACCTGCCAGAGTGCGGGGGTTGTATATATTGCACAATGCCCATGCCCTAACGTTTATGTAGGCAAAACAATTCAACAATTTAGAAGAAGAATCTCAAAGCATCTAAGTTCCATTAAGCGAAGAGAAGATACTCCACTGTCCAGACGCATGAGATGTGTGCACGAGAATGACACCAGATCCATCCAATTTCGGGGTATCACCGTGCTGAAACCTGGTCCCAGAGGAGGTCATTTACACCGTAGGTTGTTACAGGAGGATGCGCGGTGGATTTACCTCCTAGACAGCCTTAGTCCTGGTGGACTCCATGAGGCTTCACTTTTGTGGCCTTCTTGTGAATATAAGTAATTTGTAGATCCTGAACCCCCTATGAGCTTTCCTAATAATCCCTATCCTCTTAAATATGGTCAATACTGGTTTAACCTTACAAATACATCCTGATATGGTCGCGTTCGCATATTATTTTTACTAATATTTTGTCTCTAAATATGTGTACACATTGCTGATGTCTCCATTTTCTGAAGTTATTCTCAGATTTTTTCAGAATTCTACATTATATATATATATATACACACACACACACACACACACACACACACACACACACACACACACACACACACACACACACACACACCCCCCTACTGGTGATCGGGTTAATATTACTGAGCAATGTCCAAGCTCACGGATATATGTAGTGATCTCTTCTTTCCATCCTTGACAGCTCTCCTATCACCTAGATATATTTTTTGTACATGGTCTTACTAACAATTATAAGATACTCTACCAAGTAGATGGATATTGATACAGAATAACGGATAGTGGAATATATTTGTATTTCTTATTATAATCCATCTATTTAACATACTTAAATTTGTGTCTTCCACTGCCTTTCTGTATCCAAGTCTATTGACATGCGCAGTGACTTTCTTCCTTTTCCATCTGGTACATCTGTGATTTATTGTTTCATCATCATTCTAAGTTCACTGACATGCGCAGTGAACTGGCTTCTACACTTATCTATCCGGTGAAATCTCCTTCCACTACGCAGGCGCGATAGCGAGTCCCCTATTGGCTGGGCGCTAGCTGACGTCACGAGTGAGGTCATAAATGGGAGACCTGGCCGCGCTCGCCGCCCCATTTTCCCCTGAGGACGCCACTACGGTGGTGAAACATGTGGGGGGGGGGGGCATTTCTCCTTTTAAAATTCAATGTGTTCCTGCTAATTCTAAGTCCTTTCCTAAGCGAATTGCAGCCGCTAACTATAGTTGTGTCACACAGGCAGTGCGCTCATCAGAGGTGGTGGTTTGACCCTGCGCTCAGTACAGACTACACAGCAACGATAGCATTACTGTATAGGGACTTTCAGTTCACATTGCACTTTTAATCTTCATTTCTATGCTTAATAGTCATTTACAATAAAGTTATACGTTATAATATTCGTAAGCGTTCAATAGGTACCTGGGAAACAAGGGATCATCTTTTTGCCTTTGGCAATATTGATGTGATTTGTTTGTACCTCAGCCCACCAGCTACCTGGGTCCTCCGTTTTATCTTTCACTTTATTGTTCAAAACGTTACCATCGCGGGGATACCATATACAGTGAAGGAAATAAGTATTTGATCCCTTGCTGATTTTCTAAGTTTGCCCACTGTCAAAGACATGAACAGTCTAGAATTTTTAGGCTAGGTTAATTTTACCAGTGAGAGATAGATTATATCTAAAAAAAAAAAAAGAAAATCACATTGTCAAAATTATATATATTTATTTGCATTGTGCACAGAGAAATAAGTATTTGATCCCTTTGGCAAACAAGACTTAATACTTGGTGGCAAAACCCTTGTTGGGAAGCACAGCAGTCAGACGTTTTTTGTAGTTGATGAGGTTTGCACACATGTTAGATGGAATTTTGGCCCACTCCTCTGCAGATCATCTGTAAATCATTAAGATTTCGAGGCTGTCGCTTGGCAACTCGGATCTTCAGCTCCCTCCATAAGTTTTCGATGGGATTAAGGTCTGGAGACTGGCTAGGCCACTCCATGACCTTAATGTGCTTCTTTTTGAGCCACTCCTTTGTTGCCTTGGCTGTATGTTTCGGGTCATTGTCATGCTGGAAGACCCAGCCACGAGCCATTTTTAATGTCCTGGTGGAGGGAAGGAGGTTGTCACTCAGAATTTGACGGTACATGGCTCCATCCATTCTCCCATTGATGCGGTGAAGTAGTCCTATGCCCTTAGCAGAGAAACACCCCCAAAACATAATGTTTCCACCTCCATGCTTGACAGTGGGGACGGTGTTCTTTGGGTCATAGGCAGCATTTCTCTTCCTCCAAACACGGCAAGTTGAGTTAATGCCAAGGAGCTCAATTTTAGTCTCATCTGACCACAGCACCTTCTCCCAATCACTCTCAGAATCATCCAGATGTTTATTTGCAAACTTCAGACGGGCCTGTACATGTGCCTTCTTGAGCAGGTGGACCTTGCGGGCACTGCAGGATTTTAATCCATTACGGCGTAATGTGTTACCAATGGTTTTCTTGGTGACTGTGGTCCCAGCTGCCTTGAGATCATTAACAAGTTCCCCCCGTGTCGTTTTCGGCTGAGCTCTCACCTTCCTCAGGATCAAGGATACCCCACGAGGTGAGATTTTGCATGGAGCCCCAGATCGATGTCGATTGACAGTCATTTTGTATGTCTTCCATTTCCTTACTATTGCACCAACAGTTGTCTCCTTCTCACCCAGCGTCTTACTTTATGGTTTTGTAGCCCATTCCAGCCTTGTGCAGGTCTATGATCTTGTCTCTGACATCCTTAGAAAGCTCTTTGGTCTTGCCCATGTTGTAGAGGTTAGAGTCAGACTGATTCATTGAGTCTGTGGACAGGAGTCTTTTATACAGGTGACCATGTAAGACAGTTGTCTTTAATGCAGGCACCAAGTTGATTTGGAGCGTGTAACTGGTCTGGAGGAGGCTGAACTCTTAATGGTTGGTAGGGGATCAAATACTTATTTCTCTGTGCACAATGCAAATAAATATAATTTTGACTATGTGATTTTCTTTTTTTATTTTTTATATAATCTATCTCTCACTGGTAAAATTAACCTAGCCTAAAAATTCTAGACTGTTCATGACTTTGACAGTGGGCAAACTTACAAAATCAGCAAGGGATCAAATACTTATTTCCTTCACTGTATGTGTTATTTGTTTTGACACTTTTACTAAATAAAACCACTTTTTGTGGGAAAAAATGTATTTTATTTAAACTGTAATCTTTATTTAATTTTTTTTTTATATATACTTTTAACTGCTTTACATTTTTGTTTTAGTCCCACCAGGGGACTTCACCATGCGATCTGCTGATCGCTTATATAATGCTATCAGTGTAAAACTGACAGGCAATCTATTAGGCCATGCCTTTTGGCATGGGCTAATAGGCAGATGCTGAATGCAGACCTGGGGGCCTTTGTTAATCCCCTGGCTGCCATGGAAACCAACGGCACCCCACGACTTCTTTGTGGGTGCCCCGATGGGGTGACAGAGGGAGCTCCCTCTGGCAAACACATTAGATGTCGCCGTTGAAAGCGGCAACTAATGGGTTAAACTGCCGAAATCGGAGCGCATTTCAATTCCGGCAGGAGCCTGGCTGTGTATAACAGCCGTGCTCCTGCCGCTGATCGCGTGTGTACACTGGCAGTACCCACGCAATCAGAGGACGGATATATGCGGGAACTAGCACCTGCATGGGATGGATATAGCCGGCCTTCGTCGTAAAGGGGTTAAACTACATGTGAGCGGTCACGCCTGTGCTGCAGCAATACAATACTTGAAGTCATTTTATGGGTGACCTGTTCTCACACACTTCTCTATTTGCAGTGCTCTTTACAAAAAGTATTTTCTCAGTTTGGACCTCAGTACTCATTGAAGCTTTTCCCGAATGCTGGTGTAGCAGAGCCCGGTTATTATGCCGTCATCAAATACTACTCCTCCCAAAGTGCCAAGAGAGCGCAGGCAGCGTGTGACAAGAAGAAGCTCTTCCAGGACGCCCCTCTGAAGGTAATTGCTGATGCTGGACTTTGGTGGTAGTCAACTGTCTGACCTGCCACAAGCAAGTACCATAAACCATCACTCATCACATGGGTCTTGTATGTTTAGAATATTCCATTACGTCTGGTTTTTATCTAAATACTCGGGTTGTGTATGTTTAAAATTGACCAACATCATACAGTTTGCAATCTTTTGACCGCATACAGGCTGCCATTAACAGTGACCTGTAGTTTATGGATCTGCAGGAAATGTGAATCCCACCCGCCAATCCTGCGTGATATCAGTTGTCATTTACACGTTTTGTGTACCTTTGTAGAAATGTTGCATTACATCTATTTCTGTGCAGACACCGAAGCAACAAGGAATGCCTGGAGATTTCTACTCTGAGGCTGGGTTCACACGAGCACATTAACGTCCGTAATGGACGGACGTATTTCGGGCGGAAGTCCCGGACCGAACTTAGTGCAGGGAGCCGGGCTCCTAGCATCATAGTTATGTACGATGCTAGGAGACCCTGCCTCTCCGTGGAACTACTGTCCTGTACTGAAAACATGATTACAGTACGGGACAGTTGTCCTGCAGAGAGGCAGGGACTCCTAGCATCGTACATAACTATGATGCTAGGAGCCCGGCTCCCTGCAGTGTGTTCGGTCCGGGACTTCCGGCCGAAATACGTCCGTCCATTACAGACGTTAATGTGCTCGTGAGAACCCAGCCTGAAGGCTGCAGAATTGTGATTACAGCGTCTCAACTTTTTATTGTGGATTAAAGAGGTTTTCCCACCAAATCCATTTATGAGCTGTCCACAGGATAACTGATTGCTTGTTAGGACTCCCACTCCCGCAGTCGAGCGTGCACAGTCCCGTAGACTTTGAATAGATCTGCTAGTGCGCGTATCTCCATCCAAACTCCTTTTTCTGCGGTTCGGTGAGGAGAAATGGGACTTAAAGGGGTTGTCCAAAGATTAAATGTTATCCCCTAAGTACAGTATAGGTGATAAGATGCTGATCATTCCTGCAAATGAATGGAGCGGCAGGTCGAGCGTGCGCACTGCCGCTCCATACACCGTCTTTGGGACTGCCGGAGATAGCCGAGTACAGCGCTTGGCTATCTCTGGCAGTGCTATAGAGAGTGAATGGAGCAGCCGCGTGCATGCTCGACCTGCTGCTCCATTCGGAGGAACGTAACTCCCGTTCTCGTGATAGGTGGGGTTCCGAGAAGTTGGACCCCCACTAATCAGCATCTTATAACCTATCCTGTGGTTAGGGGATAACATTTAATCTTGGAACAACGCCTTTACGACCACTGTTCTAGTGATCAGTGGGGACCCTGATGTATTTGGTGGGAAAATCCCTTTGATTCTGTATATGTAAACTACAATGGTGAACATGTGCTGTAATATTTTACTATAAGTAACATCAAGGTGGATCACATGTGGCTTGATTTTACACCACAGATTTGTCCGCAGCAAATTTGCCACAAAATCTGCATGTTTTACATGCAGATTTTCCTTGGATTGCTGCTGCATTGCAAAGGGTCAAATCTGCAGCAACTGTGTGGCCAGTGTGCATGAGAATATTCATACAGATACACACAGATTTTGTGGCGAATTCGCTGCAGCTTAATCAATGGCGTAAAAATATGTATGAAGCCATCCTAATTCTGTGTAATGTCTGCTTGTCTCTTCTCGTATGTGACTGTTTTTCTTGTACCTAGGTGCAAATGTGCGGCAAGCAGAAAAGATTTCCGTACAAGTCTCTGGAGTTGTACAGCAACAAATGTCAGGAGCTGGCGAACTACTACCTGGGGTTTAATGGCTGGTCCAACAGGATAATTGCTGTGAGTAATTGCAAACCTAATGATCCCCCTCCCCCGCAATTTTGAAGCCTCAGTACATATGCAGCAGTGACCTGATCATTTGCTTTTCCTCGCGGTTTTGATGCTCGTAGTTTGTAATAATGGAGATCAGGTCTCAATGCGCTACCTCCTGATGATCCTGTGCTTGGGGGAGGTACAGAGCAGTGGTCTGCAACCTGGAACTATCAACTCCCTGCATGCCCTGACAGCCGCTGGAAAAATTAGACATTCAGAGCTCTAGGAAAGCTGGGTAATGACCCTGTTGGAGCTTATTAGTGACTATAAAAGTTGTCATTCAGCTTTTCTATACACAACTGCACCCGGCTGTTTCCTTAAGTTTTATGAAATGGTAGCACACATGCTTGACCGCTACTCCATACAATCTACCCCTACCACGGTCATTAGATTGGGGGGTATCAGGGTCCCTATTCTAGCAATTGGTTGTTATTCTAGTGGTCAGACCCCCACCAATCTAGTATCTTATGACCTTTTCAATGTTCCTGACTGGAATGCCCCTTTAATGAATGAAAACTTATTTCCCTTTAGCTGCAGAATATAACTGGTGTGGATGAAGACCCCGAGGAGGAATCGGAACCACAAGAACAGGCAAAACTAACATACCTGTGTGTTGTTGAAGTGACCCTCCCGCATCATGGAGTTCGCAGCAGAGGAGTCGGAGTCGCAGAAGAGAATATTCAGAAGCAGAACGGTGATGATTCATTTTGAGAATTGTGGATTGTAAAGATATATTGCAACCCCTTTATTCTGCTTCTAAAATTGGGGTTAAGTATCTACTTTTTTGTTGTAAAATTATATTACCTAATTGCCAAAAGCCCAAAAAGCCCTATTTCCCAACATCCCATTATGTAGCAACTTTTTATTAAAACGTAACCTTTACTCAATAGCAAGTAACACACCACACAATTGTTAAAAAAGTTACGTCTTCAGGGGTATAGGTGCCAGTATACCCCTGAGGACGCTACTTTTGTACTGAAACACGTCGGGGGGGGGGGGGGGGGGGGAGGGGAAGGTCTAACCATGTTTTAATACAATGTAATTCTCTGGCAGTTAAATAGTCTATCACTGGTTAAATCGGATTGCAGCTGCTGATTTAGAAAACAAAGCGCAGCACTAGTCAGAATCGTAATCTGATATTACACGGTCCGACGAGGGCCGTGTAAACTTGTGCCAATCAGCGAGACAGCTCATTGATCGGCGCTCGTTACTCCGATCGCTCGTCCCCATACATTTCTATCGTATCGGCAGCACGTCTACGTGTTTACACAGGGAGATGCGCTGCTGACGATAATATTTTGGCCATTTAAAATGATACAATCTGTTCATCGGCTGATCGTTGCCCTGTCTACGCAGTGCAATTATCTGGAACAAGCTTTCTGTGAACATTTGTTCCCGATAATTTGCCGGTGTAAGTGTCTGCAATTCACCATTCTGCCAGTTTACATTGACCCTTTTTGATAATTCTGTGGTGTGCTACTTATTATTGAACAAAGGTTACATTTTTAATATTAATTTATATTTCATTTAAAATATTGCTATATAACAGGTAGTTGGGAAATAGTTATTTTTTTTTTTTTGCCTTTTAGCAATTAGGTCATATAATTATCAATTTTGCGCGCCAACTACCGGGGTCTTTATAAGAGTGTGTTCATACTTTTATGTTGTGACTGTAAATCACATTATGTGATGTTATTGGGATGTGAAGTCCCCACCACAATTTAACCATTGCAGATAAACTTGCACACCTTAGAAGTTAAAGAGGCTCTGTCACCAGATTTTGCAAGCCCTATCTGCTATTCCAGCAGATCGGCGCTGCAATGTAGATTACAGTAACGTTTTGTTTTTTTTAAAAACGAGCATTTTTGGCCAAGTTATGACCATTTTTATATTTATGCAAATGAGGCTTTCTAAAGTACAACTGGGCGTGTTTAAAGTTATGTACAAGTGGGCGTGTATTGTGTATGTACATCTGGGCGTTTTTACTTCTTTTACTAGCTGGGCGTTGTGAATAGAACTGTATGATGCTGACGAATCAGCATCATCCACTTCTCTTCGTTACCACCCAGCTTCTGGCAGTGCACAGACACACAGCGTGTTCTCGAGAGATCACGCTGTGACATCACTTCCCCAGGTCCTGCATCGTGTCGGACGAGCGAGGACACATCGGCACCAGAGGCTACAGTTGATTCTGCAGCAGCATCGGCGTTTGCAGGTAAGTCGATGTAGCTACTTACCTGCAAATGCCGATGCTGCTGCAGAATCAACTGTAGCCTCTGGTGCCGATGTGTGCTCGCTCGTCCGACACGATGCAGGACCTGGGGAAGTGATGTCACAGCGTGATCTCTCGAGAACACGCTGTGTGTCTGTGCACTGCCAGAAGCTGGGTGGTAACGAAGAGAAGTGGATGATGCTGATTCGTCAGCATCATACAGTTCTATTCACAACGCCCAGATGTACATACACAATACACGCCCACTTGTACATAACTTTAAACACGCCCAGTTGTACTTTAGAAAGCCTCATTTGCATAAATATAAAAATGGTCATAACTTGGCCAAAAATGCTCGTTTAAAAAAAACAAAAAACGTTACTGTAATCTACATTGCAGCGCCGATCTGCTGCAATAGGAGATAGGGGTTGCAAAATCTGGTGACAGAGCCTCTTTAAAGTGGTTCTCGTATCTGTACAATACTCCCTGCAGCCCCCTGACTGATGGAATCACCCACAATCAGCGATTATGACCAGGGGAAGCTGCGGGCTCCTGTAACATCATGCAGGAGAAACGTGTTAGATCACATTGTTCTTGGGTCCAAAGCAAAGGGCAACCCTTTATGAGGTCCATGTTCCCTAATAGAGTATCTGCACAGGGGTTGTTGTCTGGATTGGACAGCCCTTTAACAAAATTCACTATTACATCCTGATGCAAATTTGTGTGGCTGCAATTCCATGGTGCAGCCCATTGTGCAAATAAATGCACTTACGTTAAGCAACGGCAGGTACTACATAATCTGCTACACTATGTTATGCCGAGTGGAGGGCGATGCATGACACATGGGTCCAAAGTACAAGAAAGGGAGAATCCTTTTCTCGTGCACCCCCCCCTTCCTGGCCGTCACTAGACTTAACGCACTGGAGGAGGTTTACCAAGCAATGCACCGGAATTCTCGCACAAATTGCCTAAAAAAATCTTGCGTACATGCTGAGAGATAAATTTATTGTGTTTTAAACACTTTTCCTTCCTAGACCGTTTCGAAAAGTGTTCAAATTTATTATACAGCATGCGCCACTGTGATTAATTTGGCACCGTTTCTGCCTGTCTAGTCTAGTTTAAGACGAATAGGAGAAGGGGTTGTACCATTAACAGGTGACGATTTGAGGAAATCGATAATAGAGAACACCTTTTGATAATTCCTAAAGCACTAACAATATTTAGATCACCTGTGGTAATACTAAGGGAAACTTGGAACCGTGACCTGTTGGCGGTACTTGAGGTATCGAGTTGAAAACTCAGTCAGTAATATAAGACATAACACCCAAGCCAGAAACCCCAAAATAAACCCACCAATTTGTCTGGTTTTCTTTGTCAAAATATTTGTCTTTTATGTTCTCTTTACTGCTGACTAAAATGAGCGGTTCACCATATGACAAATTTTGTAGTACGGAGCCATATTTCCCTTGTATAAAACAATAGAGAGTGAAATAGGGATGTGTAGTAAAGTCTTTCCACTTAGTGTCTTGTATGCAGGAATTACGGCTCTGTAAATGACATCGTTTCACTTATTTCCTTTGCATGTAGCGCTTTATGCACCTCCATAAATGTCCTAGTGAAGGTGTTATGTGAATTGATAGAAAATGCAAGAGTATAATATTTAGTTGTATTTTGTATGGTGTTTAAGTGCTTGATATTAAATACATATTTTGTGTGTTTTTTCCAGATCCACTGGAATTTATATCAAAGACTGGGAAAGTACAGAAGTATTCTGAACAAAGGGCTTTGTCTAACGCTTTCCAGAAGATCCTGTTGGTGGTTTTTGGTAATAGTCATAACACTCACATTTTTGTATTGGTGTGTGTCTTACATAACATTTTGTAATATTCAATATCCCATTATCTCACTTAAGACATTGATGACATATCGCTACATTATAATATCAATGTCCCATCAGTGTGGGCCCCATAATAGTAAACCCCACCTATAGCGGATTGACCGCAGTACTAGGAAAGCGCTGGGCCTTTTGTCTCTTCTCTGCCTTTTCCGGAGACCATATGCTCGGCCTTTATTATTCTTCACCCTCTAAATGACCCCCGAAGCAGCTAAGAGGTGAGTGTGAAGTATTATAATAACATGAGTTACATCTGAGGGGGCTGTCTCGGGCCTATCGGAAGCACTGAGCGGGTTTACTCGCAGGCAATTAACGGGTAATTACCTCCGCCTTCTTGACGCTTCTTATCAGCCAAAAGGACTGGCTAATGTACAGTGCTCACTATTGCGCTTGCTTCCTTTATGTCTCCTCCTTAGGCTAAGCTTACACTTGCGTTGTATAATCCGTTACTCTGATCCGTTTTTAGATCAGAATAAAAATGGATCAGTTAAAAATCCCATTGAAATAAATGGGATTTTTAATTGTAATCCGTTTGCATCCTCTTTGTTAGTCATCCGTTGTTTTGACGGAGATAAAAGTGCAGAGTACAGGACTTTTACTCCAATAAAAAAAAAAACGAATGTCGAACAGGATGGTTATTTTTACCATTTGTGTCAATGTAAAAATGCTGCATTCACATCTGCATCAGGACTCCGTTCTGACGTTCCGTCGGAAACGCAGCCCTGACTCACACAAACGGAAACTAGAGGTTTCCGTTTCCATCACCATTGATTTCAATGGTGATGGATCCGGTGCAAATGGTTTCCGTTTTGCAGGGGTTTTGACGGAATGAATACCGTTGTCTACTACGCTATTGATTCCGTCAAAACGACGGAACCCCTGCACAACGGAGACAATTTGCATCTGATCCTTCACCATTGAAATCAATGGTGATGGAAACGGAAACTTCTGGTTTCCGTTTGTGTCAGTCAAGGCTCCGTTCCGATGGAAAGCTCAGACGGAACTTCGTAACGGAGCCCTGACGCAGATGTGAATTTATCCTAAGTCCTTTCTTTTAGGATAACTTATAGGTGACCCAAGTTAGTGTGGTCGGGCTGATGAGAGACCCTGCACTGGTGTGCACAATATATTGCAGCGAGACCCCATGTAGCTTACAGTTTTCTTCCAGTGAATTTCAGGAACAGAAATTGGGTTTGTGCGGTGTTTATTGCCCCTGTTAAGAATAATGGTCTTGCTGCAATTACAGGTTCCTTGTCTCTTCCTTTTAATACAGACAGTGGTAAAGTTGCTGTGGAATATGTTTCTGGCGAAGATGATACCGTGGACTGCCTAACAGAGAAAGAACTGCAAGGACTTATTCAGGTAAATAAGAAGACACCAGCGTGTATTGTATTACGTACTTTTTGGTTAAGTCACTATACGGTTTGTCATTTAACTCTTTGACCTGCAGACCTACAGTGTGTCAAAAAATTGTGATCTCAAGATGATTTGGGCCAAATGACAAACTCTGCACTTCTACACCTGAATGTTCTGCTTTTATCAATGAATGACTTATTTTATTAAATCCTCCAGGTTGCTTTTGTCGTCTTTTCTGCAGATCTTTATGTTTGGTAAATATGTTCTGTATTTTACAGGTAAATGACTTCACTTGGACACCACTGAACCCGGGAGAAGGAGAGGACGAGGAGGACTGGGCAGAGCTCACCTTCCATGAAGACACTTTGGTAGATTCATAAAAGCTTTTAAGTTATTTAGAATTTTTTTGTATGTTGTTTTTACATTAAATGTTTTTTTTTTGTGTGAAATAGATTATTTTTGTGAGCATTTTTTGATGAAATGGCAAATTCGAAACCGTTTTTGGTATTCCTAAGTGATTTATTTAAAAAGAAACTCCAGCAGATATTTGAGATAATTTCTACCACCCTGTAACATATGTCTTTCCTCTTCTGTCCGCCATCTTGATAGTAGAAATCAGTGTCTGCATGCTGTAGCACTGGTAACTACAATTATTACTTGACTAGGCATCACGTAGGGAGCTGTGACCAGATTACATGACATGTTTCAGAAGTTATATTTGTATAGATCGTTCTTGTTCTCATCGCAGATATGGCATAAATGTCCGATAGATGCGGGAGCCACCTCTGGGAGCCGCAGCTATCTCTAGAATGGGGCCCCTTGACCCCATCCTAACTTCTGTCGCTGGGCTCCAGTCACTGACTGATGAGGTGACCTGGTTTTCCGAAAATAGCAGGGCGTGTTTTGCTACGATGTTTCCAGAACGTGCATAAAAGTTAATTGGAATACCGAATTGCGAAAGCACATCAAGCTACACTGTTTCTAAAACTTTGGAGCCATGTAAACTGCGTAGCTCACTGTTCTATGCCGTATGCATAACATGGTATGGGTATGTACACACGGAGTGTTTTCAGACGTTTTTCGGGCCGTAAACGTCCTGAAAAACAGCTGAAAAGTCTGAAGCAGAGCGCCTCTAAACATCTGCTCATTGATTTAAATGGGAAAAACAGCGTTCTGTTCCGACCGGCCGTTTTTTTCGCACCAGTTTTTCAAAACGGCAGGTCACTTCTCCAGCCGTTTTTGCAGTTGTTTTTCATAGAGTCTATTGAAAACGGGCGTAAAAAAAACGTCTGAAAATCAGGAGCTGTTTTCCCTTGAAAACAGCTCCGTATTTTCAGACGTTTTTGAGTTTGTGTGTGAACAATACCTTCAGAGTTCCGGAAACAGCAGAGCAAAACACGCTCAGCCTTTTCCAGAAAACCCGGCCACCTTCTCACAGTGGCCAAAACCCAGCAACAGTGGCAGAAGCTATGACAGGGTTCAGGGGGGTCCCGTTCTAGAGATATGTGCGTGTCCCAGAGGTAGGACCCACATCTATTGGACATTTGTGGAGTATTCTGTGGATATGACATAAATGTTCAAATTGGAAATACCCCTTTAAGCACAAGTGTGTTTCTGACTTCTGACTATCTTGGACACTGTGCCTGCGGAGCTGCTGGGAAGTCACGGAGTCCTTGTAATGCATAACCATCGTGTCACAACAGGGGTGCGTGTCATTTATTTTAGTGTATTATTACTATAGATATGCTGAACTAGCCCTCGTTAAAGCTGTACGGACAGATTATAGGCACTCATGACCGAGGCTTCTGCATTTTATTCTTTTATTATTTTACAAAGTACAAAGACCTTTAAGAGACCAGGCATAACATAATACATCTGCAACAAATATTTTCTGGTCAGGAAGTGTAATGGTAACATTACATAAATTCTGATTTCCCCCCAAGCAACTGACGATAAAATGCAGCAGGTATCGGGGCGACTGGGAAAAGGGCGTCCATTTTCAGTATTCATTTTCTGATACATTTAAACCATACAGTTGCTCTCCACAAATCTTCGACACTTCATCACCTTTAGGTAAGTCTCCACTTTGTGCATGTCTTTCTTAAAGCAGGACAGGAGGCCATAGTTTTTAATCCGTGCATCATCATCTGTGTCTGGATGCGAGTCAAACTTGTCATACGTGAACGTCAGTAGACCGTAATTACGGGCGTTCCCGTCATCTAGTTCCTGGTGGTAGCAAAAAAAGATTCATTTTAATAATTATTTTCTTTGTAAGTTCTTTATTTTTATAGTAGGAGGGAGTTACAGAATGGAGGCTTTGCTGAATATAGTGCATTAGCACTTAATAACCAGCAGGGGGAGTACTCTGGTCACACTGAAGATTTTCACTTACCCTCATGAGCGCATATAATCCTTCTTCAAGGTCCCTCAGTTTTTCATAGACGGCATTCCCAAACACCTGGTTAGTAAAGAGTTTATTCAGCGATTGCACTGGAGTCATCCAAGACTGAATGAGGGTGAGGGAGAATCGCAGGAGTTCCATGTCCTGTAATAAGTGAATGCTAGTTAGGAACACTGCTAGCGGTGCGGCTACACAATATAATACATGTCGATTAGATCTGTATACGGCGGAGGAAACCACGTACTGATTTCTGGTGGGTGTTGTCCTTGTCAGTTGGAGCTGGGATGGTTTCTGAGTAGCAGAACATTGCATAGGAGTTTTTATTTGAATATCTCTTATCTTCACGAATAAATGTTCGTTCCTGGAAGAGAACGGTAGAATAACATGGCAGCCGGACATAGGAAGGCAATATTATGTAATAACTAGTTTACGTTCGGGGGTGCAGGGCAGCTTTTTGCAATCCCGTTGTGAAGATTTTCCGTTATATGTTCCATGAAAGATTTGGCGCGTGTACCGTTTTTAAAATTATTTTTTGGTGCTGGGTGCTTCCTTGCAGCTTCAGTTGAGCATTGCCATCGTAACCAAATTTGCATATGAGAAAACGGTGAACTTAATCCCCGCTCCAGATTAATCCATCCAGATTGAAGCCTATTGACCACTTGCTAACCCCTAGAATGAAGGGGTTGCGGTGCTAGGTTAAGCAATGCTGCTCCTTCAACTTTTTTCTCTGGGCATCACACCCAAGTGCGGAGTAGGAACTGCAATGCCACCCCATTCACTTTAAGGCTGAATTCACACAATCGGTTTTGCTGCATTTTTTGTGGCATTTTTAATGGCGTTTTAAGAGTTTTTGATGCATTTTTTTTTTAGCGTGGTCAGATGTTACATTAAAGTATATTGTGAAATAAACACGCAACTGCGGTTTGGTTTGTAGCATTTTTTTCTAAATGCTCTGGGATGGCGCTTTTTCAGGCATTTTTCCCGTCGGCTATTCTATAGGGTTTCAGAAACGTCAAATATTTGTGTGAAGGAGGCCTGATGGGGCCGTGTAGCCATTTTATGCATAGTGCCTGGTTAGTAGGAGCTCTGTGCCAGAAAAAAATAAAAGGGCCACAGCCCCTTGTTTTTACTCATTGGTGGTCCCAGCGGTCGTTTTCCCTATATATACAGTGGAGGAAATAAGTATTTGATCCCTTGCTGATTTTGTAAGTTTGCCCACTGTCAAAGACATGAACAGTCTAGAATTTTTAGGCTAGGTTAATTTTACCAGTGAGAGATAGATTATATATAAAAAAATATAAGAAAATCACATTGTCAAAATGATATATATTTATTTGCATTGTGCACAGAGAAATAAGTATTTGACCCCCTACCAACCATTAAGAGTTCAGCCTCCTCCAGACCAGTTACACGCTCCAAATCAACTTGGTGCCTGCATTATAGACAGCTGTCTTACATGGTCACCAGTATAAAAGACTCCTGTCCACAGACTCAATTAATCAGTCTGACTCTAACCTCTACAACATGGGCAAGACCAAAGAGCTTTCTAAGGATGTCAGGGACAAGATCATAGACCTGCACAAGGCTGGAATGCCCTACAAAACCATAAGTAAGACGCTGGGTGAGAAGGAGACAACTGTTGGTGCAATAGTAAGAAAATGGAAGACATACAAAATGACTGTCAATCGACATCGATCTGGGGCTCCATGCAAAATCTCACCTCGTGGGGTATCCTTGATCCTGAGGAAGGTGAGTGCTCAGCCGAAAACTACACGGGGGGAACTTGTTAATGATCTCAAGGCAGCTGGGACCACAGTCACCAAGAAAACCATTGGTAACACATTACGCCGTAATGGATTAAAATCCTGCAGTGCCCGCAAGGTCCCCCTGCTCAAGAAGGCACATGTACAGGCCCGTCTGAAGTTTGCAAATGAACATCTGGATGATTCTGAGAGTGATTGAGAGAAGGTGCTGTGGTCAGATGAGACTAAAATTGAGCTCTTTGGCATTAACTCAACTCGCCGTTTTTGGAGGAAGAGAAATGCTGCCTATGACCCAAAGAACACCGTACCCACTGTCAAACATGGAGGTGGAAACATTATGTTTTGGGGGTGTTTCTCTGCTAAGGGCACAGGACTACTTCACCGCATCAATGGGAGAATGGATGGAGCCATGTACCGTCAAATCCTGAGTGACAACCTCCTTCCCTCCACCAGGACATTAAAAATGGCTCGTGGCTGGGTCTTCCAGCACGACAATGACCCGAAACATACAGCCAAGGCAACAAAGGAGTGGCTCAAAAAGAAGCACATTAAGGTCATGGAGTGGCCTAGCCAGTCTCCAGACCTTAATCCCATCGAAAACTTATGGAGGGAGCTGAAGATCCGAGTTGCCAATCGACAGCCTCGAAATCTTAATGATTTACAGATGATCTGCAAAGAGGAGTGGGCCAAAATTCCATCTAACATGTGTGCAAACCTCATCATCAACTACTAAAAATGTCTGACTGCTGTGCGTGCCAACAAGGGTTTTGCCACCAAGTATTAAGTCTTGTTTGCCAAAGGGATCAAATACTTATTTCTCTGTGCACAATGCAAATAAATATATATAATTTTGACAGTGATTTTTTTTTTTTTTTTAATATAATCTATCTCTCACTGGTAAAATTAACCTAGTCTAAAAATTCTAGACTGTTCATGTCTTTGACAGTGGTCAAACTTACAAAATCAGCAAGAAATCAAATACTTATTTCCTCCACTGTATATGCCATTAGCATCTCTGATTGGAAATCCCTTTTAGTACGGAAGCCTTACTTTAAATATCAATAGGAGCTATATGGCAAAGGTTCCTATACTGACCTCGGGAGGTTCTTATTGTTGTTGTTATTATTGATTTATAGTTTTTCTTTTGTAACTTCCCAAATCCTGTATGCAGATCTTTACACTGAAATGGACACGGTACTTACATAGTCTCGGTATGTATCTGCCACCACCTGGTGAATGTACTGTGCCCTGATTACAGCGTTATTGAGGAGACTGGCCAGTGGTATCTGGGGGAAAGCACTGAACCCCGGTGGGCTTTGAAGGCACATGATGAGCAACAGTCCAAGAGAGGAGCATAGTCCTAGAAATAAAAGGCAGGTACTGACGTAAGTTACCACTAAATGCTGCACCTTCAGGCCCCGTGCACACGACCGTAGGTTTCATCCGTAATTACAGATCAGATAAATATGCATGAAATTGCAGACCCATTCTTTTCTATAGGCCATGGACACTATGCCGTATATTTACGGATGTGTATCAGAGGCCGTAGAAATAATCTTCAAAATATAGAACATGTCCTTTTCATGTCGTCAATTGCGGACAGTAAAAACCCTTAAAGTCGTGTGCATGATGAGGCCTTACGTCATCATTTTGTCAGAGGTCAATAATATTTCTGCATTACATTTGGTTTCTATTAGTCGATAGAACACATTTGTTTGCTTCTTACCATTTGTTGTCCACAATATTTTTGTTAAATAATGTTAGTTTTAGTTGCTCAGTTGGTCCTATTGAACAGTTCACATTATCCAGATGAGTATTAGGCCCCATGCAGACGAACGTGCTTTTGCGGCCGCAATTCCCCCGAAAATCCACGGGAGAATTGCGGCCCCATTCATTCCTATGGGGCCATGCACACGACCGTGGTTTTCACGGTCCTGTGCATGGCCCCGGAGCCCGGACCTCAGAAAGAACGGGCAAGCCTTATTAGGGCCGTGTTCTGCGGTCCGGGCTCATTGAAAATTTGTGGGTGGCTCACACTCCGTGGCCGGCCGACCCGGAAATCACGGCCGTGCACATGGGTACAGTTGTGTGCATGAGGCCTTAGAAAGATGAGGTTTACAGGAAACATAAGGCCCAGTTCACACTGAGATTTTTTACGCGGAAACCGCGCAAAAAAACGGCCGAAAATGCCTCCCATTGATTTCAATGGGAGGCGGACACTTGCAGGAAAAATAAGCGACTTGCCTTATCTTCTGGCGTTTATGACTCTGACCTACCATTGACATCAATGGGAGGCAGAGAAAGCGTATTTCTCAGCGTTTTTGACCGTGGCGCTCAATGGGCGCAAGTGGCAAACGGCGTGCAGGCAGATCAAAATCTGCCTGCAAAAAGCTCTGTGTGAACTCAGCCTTGGGCTTACATGTTTCGGATTTTATCCTTTGCAATGCTAAATGGTGAGATCTGTGTCAAATCCACGACGTGTGAACTTAACAATGTACAGGGCTTCTTTTCAGAGGGGTTGTATAAGACTAGAAAAAAGGGTTGGTTTTCTTTTTCTTTCTCAAACAGCGCCACCCTTGTCCATTTGCTGTGTCTGGTATTGCAGCTCAGCTACATGCAAATAAATGTGGGTGAGTTGCAATATCTAACACAGCCCGTGACAAGAGTGGCGCTGGGAAAAAAATATATACCTGGAGCACCCCTTTAAGTTCTGATCAGTCCACCAAGCTATTGTTTTGTATTAACCAAAATGAACAAACAAATGGTATACAACTTGTATCTTACTTTAAAATTCTCATGGAACATATCTGTGCACTTTTCCTACATTGACTAGCTTCTTCACTCCTTTAGGCCTGATGCACATAAGTCGTGTGTGAGATACTGTGCGGAGGCAAACAGAGTCCCTGTAGCTCCGTAATACAGACCTGTAGGCAATCTGATGGAGCATACCCCGATGATTCCACAATATGGAATCTTTTATGCATTCCATATTCTGGCTCAGTACCCAGAGGTTGTACGGGGCTATGATATGCTTGTGTGCATAAGCCCTTATATACACCTTTAGAGGGAATTCATTTATATACAACCTTAAAGTGTAAACGAAACTTTTGACATGTCAGAAGTTTTGCTCAGTGGGGGTCCAAGCACTGAGAACCCCACCAATCACTAAAATGAAGCGGCAGAGGTTAGCACTGTGCCGCTTCATTTTAGATTGGCTTTCCTTGGAGTGGTATATGTAATAGAAAGTCTATGAGCCCGTATACCGCTCCGCGGAAAATGGATCAGGAGCTAAACTGCACAGCGCTTATTCGAACTGCTTTATTTTAGTGATGAGTGGGGGTCTCCGTTCTCGGACCTCCACCGATCAAAACGTCTGACATGTCAAACGTTTTTTTTAAAATCTTAGTTACATCTTTTTCTAGGAAAGCTGGTTAATCAATATGTGTGCCATTACATCTCCCACAGAAGGTGACACCCAGCTTTCCCAGACACAACCAATCAAGGAACAATTGCCATTAAGGAGTCTGGGAAAGCTGTGGAACAGCATTGGAGCAGCAATGGCAATCACTGGTGTGTTAAGACCGATGTAACTAGGAATTTTTAAGGTCATCGCTTTGCTATCGGTCCACGGGTTGTGTGTGGTGTTACAGCTCTGCTATAGTCACTTCAGTGGAGCTGAGCTGCAGTACCAGACACAACCCATGGACATGTGTGGCACTGTTATTGGAAAAAATATCTGCAAAATCCCTTTATATTCTATTTGAAGACATACCTGAAGCCATTGCTTACTGGTTGTGGTCTCAGGAGGGGAGAGGTCCGCAGGTCTTCTTGAGTTTGAGGGTCTGGTCTGGTCGTGGCCACTTTATATAGGTAAAGTGATTAATAGGTATAAGGTTTATACGGCGGTCAGGTCACAACTAATACATGTATGAAATGTTTTTTGTGTGACACTTATTTAATATGGATAAAACAGCATGACATTTCTCCTCGAACAAACATCTATATGGATTGTCTGTCAGTATTTTATTTTTTTTTAAAGGCTCATGTTACCGGTTGGATTATACCATTGATAGAGTAGCTTGGCTGTGACGGAATACTATGGGGAAACTTGACTAAAAATAGTTAATTCCAGAATGATCCATTAACGCATGAAGTGACACCTATATCCTGTATATTAAATAGGTAGAAATCCATCTGGTCTTTGGCTACTCATCCATTGTGAATATTAAAGGGGACAGACGTAGAGGGTAAAGTAGATGCTGCAGGAGACCTTGCTTTAACCTCGCACCGATTTGTTGTTTAGAAGCCTCCATACACTTCTTTCACACTTTCCTATTATTTTTTTTATTTATTATGTAAGTGACTCAAAATAAAAAAAACTATTATAACGCTTTTCCCATCCAATTTCAGACACTCGTCATATATTTGGGTCTGTATTGCCGCTGCAACAGTCAGAACTCCCTGGTTCTATGGTGATCCGAGTTCAGGAGAACCACGCAGAGTCTTGTTATTGTCACTGTAATACTGACCCTAGTGTTCTGCCATATTACTGCTGTCTGGCATTAGCCCGAGGTCGCATCCAGTGGATCGTAACGCAATTGAAATTGGAATCATACAAAGTTACAATAGGCCAGGATCACACACCGTTTTGATGCAGAACTCAGAAGTGGATCCAAAAGAAAGAAAAGACTGCTGCATCTCCTTTCTTGTGTCCAGTATTGTTTGGCTCAAAAACTGCATCAGTGTGTGTGATCCTGGCCTTAAGTTTTATAAGGCCCTGTTCCCACAGCGTTTTTTTGACGCGGAAACCGGAAAACTCTCCAATATTCCCTTCATTAATTTCAATGGGCGGTAGAGACGTTTTTGTTTCCTGGGCGGTCTTTGTCCGCTTGCCGTAAAAAAAAATTGTCATGCCCTATCTTGGAGCGGTTTCAGTGTCTGAACCTCCACTAAAATCAATGGAAGGTAGAAAAAAATGTGCTGTTCGTATGGAGTGATTTTTGACGCGGTTTTAGCATTTGCTAAATTTTAAAAAGCGCCTACAAAAAAAAAAAAAAGCGTCAATTTGCAGATTTTCTTCTGCTTGGCATAAAATGCTGTGTGCACATGCCCTAAATGTGCCATATTAGGGTGAATTCACAAGCTGCGGAATTGCTGCAGATTTCACACTGATAATCGTAGCAGTTTATAGGACAATACCTATAAATGGGGTTTTAAAACCCCATCCGCATCTAGCGGAAATAATCTGCACAGAATTGAGGGCAGCATGTAAATTCTGGCGTGGATTTGCGCACTAATTTGAAAACATTGTGGAGGTCTTTTTTTCCCCCTTATATAATTGGATTAAACCACTAATTTAATTAGCGTTACTTGTGAATGTGTGAATACAGCCAGTGTCTTCTGTTTATGGACGCTGTTACCTGATCTAGTTAGCACATCTAATATGATGATCCGTCTAATGACTTGTAATATGGCTTTTCCACACGGGTGAAAAACGTCCGAGTTTCCCCGCGTTCGTGTGAATAAGCCCATCATTTCCTTAACCACCGATAATATCCCAGCATCCTCTTTATTGTATAGACTTGTGATGTCAGCTTTATGTTTTTATTTTAAACCCATACAACATATGTTCAAAGCCCTGCACAACTTTTACAGGCCCCAAAGGTTTATTATATTTTTGGTTACACAATCTATTGGTTTAAATACTTTCCGCTAAAGGCAAATGATTCTGTGAGTAATATATAATACATTGAAGTATAACAAGAGAGTAGCTTATTTTATTAACAAAGCTTTAGATCAGTGGTCAGCGACCTGTGGCTCTCTAAATCTGGTGTAACTACTACTCCCGGCATGCCTCGACAGCCCTGGAGTTGTAGTTTAGCCACAGGTTACAAACCACTAGTTTAGATAATGATGATACACCTTTACATATTGTTATGACATATTAGGGGTTACCCCTTTATAACTTAAAACCTAACCTGACATCAATTTTAATTATGGGAAAAATAAACCCTTTAAAGGGGAAATCCACTGGCAAACATCTTCTCACATGTCAGAGGATGCCACCATTAAGCTCATAGCCCCCAGTTCCTGTTGAAGGGACATGGTACTCAGTAAATAATTCATACTCCCTTTTAGACTTCTTTCTGTAGATTTGTCTGACACTATTCTCACCCCAGGGACCAGAGTGGTAATCCCACCCCACAAGCAAAGGGGGCTAGGATGCATTACTGGACTCTGCAGTCTTTTAACTATGGGCATTGACACCCACAATTGTCATATGTGACATGTTGGAAGAAATGTTTAAATGTATAGTTTAGAAAAAACATTTTCCAATTTGCAAATAGGGTATTTTAAGTTAATAAAGGGGGCTCCCTCATTTGAGACTGTAACAAGCCAGAGTAGGCAGCGGCTACAGAGATCGTCTCTAGAGGATCTTAAACGTCTGTACGTTATACACACAGACCATTGATTTCAGTGACCACCATGTAATGCTTCACTTGGCCTGTGGTGGCACTGCAGGGGAATTGAGCACCTACTGTCAGGTTCCCTCCCAATTTACAGCTGACTGTTGTGGGTCCTCAGCAGCGGGACAACCTGTGATCAGCCTATTTCTAATGGACTCTTATAGCCAGAAGGGATTGTCAAAAATAGACAACCCCTTTAAGATGGATTTCCCCTTTTAAGTAGTTTTAATCTTGATACAAGCAAAACGTCTGAATGATGCATGATAGATAGCTGTATATAGTACATATTTGTAGGTGGTAAGTATAGCCGATTATACATTGCTAAAGCTGGATACACGACCGTCCCACCTGACCCATTGGTTTGGGGGTAAAAAGAAGACAAGATCCCACAGTTCTTCCCTTGGAATGATCAGATGGATCACTAACATAGTCTTTCCCTCCCGTCCATTAGTGACATAGTTATCTTCATCATCGTGCAATGTTCAGTCACGATTTGGGTTCTAATAAGTTCTTTCTGATCTTGCCGGTTTCTTGGCGACTTTAATCCCAACATTTAGCAAGAAAGGGTAAGAACAGCTTTAATTTTCTCACTCCTACTCAAGGCATGGGTGCTCTCCCTCCATGGTCTTAGCTGCGAGGACTCGTACATTTTGGATGTCTTCATAGGTTGCTGTCTGATACGCCTCCAGACCCTGTTTAATGGACAAGACCGTTTCTTAGTCACACATACTAGATATGTCGGCAGCAAAAGATTATATATCAAACCTTTACTAATTCTACTGTACATATGGATCAGTTTGCACAATAACATTTTAAAGATCTGGTATTTAGTCCAGGAACTAGTTAACCAGCCATGTGGCTACTATAAAAGGTGGTCATATCAGTCATCGCCCATCTTTCCCAAAACACAGATCGAACAAAAGGTGATATTACACGGCCCGACCTGAGCTGTGTAAAGGAGCGCCAATCAATGAGACAGCTTGTTGATTGGCGCTCGTTTGCTCCTTTCACAAGGAGCTAGTATACGGACGAGCACTCGTTACTCCGATCGCTCGTCCCCATACATTTTTATTGTGTCTGCAGCACATCTCCCTGTTTACACATGATGTGCTGCCGACAACGATAAAAGTTTTGGCATTAAAAACAATGCAATCAGCCGATGAACAAACTTTTGCTCGTTCATCGGCTAGACGTTGCCCTGTTTACAGAAGGCAATTATTGAGAACGAGTGTTCTGTGAACGCATTTGGCTGTACTTCTCAGGTGTACTCTTTTTATTTGTTTTGTTTTGTAACTGTTTTAGATAAACCGTGTTGGGGGGTTGAAACATTTTTGTGTTTTCTTAGATCCAATTGAGGGTATATTCACACTGTGCTGTCATATCATGATCTGTGCCGCAACGTTCTTGAAGAGATTTGTGCCGTTCCTCTGTTATTCCAACTAGAAATGTATGAATAAATTGCCAACTGGGTGTTACCAGTTGGGGGTGTGTCCCTACACAGACTGATAATGTCCAATCAGTGCTGACAGAGAGAGACTGTAGGGATGCGCCCCTTTGACAAGGGGAATTGTAACACCTAGTTGTCAATTTATTTATACATTTCTAGGAGGAATAACAAAGGAATGGAATAATAGAAAATTATAAGATATGTTGTAGAATTATTTCATGGGGAATACAAGGATTTACTATAATAGGCATGTGAGGAGAGGTGACAGGTCCTCGGTATCCCCCGCTATTTGCCTGCGCTGCTAACTAAGATCGTCCCTCGCTTCAGCGCACTTGAATGCACATTTATTACATGGATGGTCGTCGTTTAATACTATGCAGACCTGCTTCAATCTAAAAAGGGGGAAAAATAATTTTAAATTTGGCAAATAAGATTTTTTTTATCTGATAAATATATACAGTAATTGTATTTGAGGTAATGCATGAACAACAGAGGGCAGCATCATTCTCAATTGAGATTTGATTGTGAAATCCTACGATGGGGATGTTTGGACAATGTGATTAGATCTAAATTATGGCTATGTATAGACCCCTATTAGGATATACAGTAATCTCTCAAATTCACATGTTACTCTTCTGCTCGTACATAAAGCTCCCACTAGAGATCTTACATTTTCTCCCCCTCCATTACTAAAAAAGACCAATCAGAATTTCATTGTAAAAAATGTGTAAAGTCCAGTTATAATGACTGTATTATTATTACAGATCCAGACATATTGTTATTAGGCTGCTGTTAATTAATTATAAATAAGTATCATTGTTCCATCTCCACCACCTCCTGCCATATTGTGCTATCGTAGTAAAAAAAAAAAAAAGATATAATACGGTCGGATGTTTTGCAACTTTTTTCCCCATGGAGCCGTAGTCTAAGGGATGGGGAGTGAGAATAATTCTGTCTTGTCCTAAAGCAGAAGGCAAGACATCCTGAGATTTGTAGTTCAACAGCAGCTGGAGGTTATCCAAATATCTTAAGGTTTTATAACTCTTCTTCAACATTTTTTTCTTTTTTCAGTCATTTGTATATATGGGCAATGGTAACATTGATTTGTTATTTCTGTATAGTGTTAATGTAAACGACATACCTCATATGTATGGTCCTCGATCTTCAAACTGCGTTTTTTCTTCTATAACATAAGTAAAATAACTACTATTAATACCGACTATAAACTGTAATATGTTGGTTTGGTTTTAATAATCATATTATCTGTCAAGATGCAAACTTATTACAATGGAATAGTACTTAGAGTGGATGACCTGTTAAATATGTCATCTATCCATAATTAAAAGGGGTTCTCCGGGACTATAAAGTGACCCTCCGGTCTCAGAATAAAATTCTAAATGTGATGGTGTATATGGAGTAATATTACCGGGTGTCCTCCAGTTGTGCCACTCTGCCGGTTTAGGGCCGGCTCTTTGTTGTCTCAAAATGACCACAGTGCTTCTCATAATGAGGCTAAGACACTCCCTCTGTTCACTGATTGGACAGAACAGTGGGTGTGTCTCAGACTCTAAGAAGCGCTGCAGCCATTTTAGGACCGCACAGAGGGGACCCGCCACCCTTCAAACATTTATAGCCTATTAATGCTAAAGAACCCCTTTAAGATGCCACATACGGTCAGTTTGATCATATATCTATTAGTAATTATTTGAATAGGATATTGATTTAACCAATCGTATTCCATTATCCACATTAGACTTACCATCTCTCTTAGAAGTGTAATAGGTATCACTACAAAGAGCACAATAAGGATCGTCTGAATCACTATTATTGCATCTTTCATTGTATTTCTTGCCTTTGCAGTATCTACTTTCCCGCAACCTGTAAATAAAGAATTTTAGTTTTTTAATGTTCGCTCTCTATTGACATTTTCTTGCTTTCTCTACTGCTGCGCTGCCATCTTGATTTGGTAGGTATTTCAGGTTGCCAGTGAAGTTGACTACAGACCCAATCCCATAAGTAGATGGGACAGTCAACAGACACTACTACTGGGCAGCTCCACTCTATAAGTAGCAGCATGGTGAGCATGGATGCAAAAGCAATGCATGCTGGGACTTATAGAAGAACCCGGAGCAGATGTGGTCACATGGCTGTTTGCTGAGAAATCTCCCGATGACTGCTCCAGATGGCAGGATCTGATCAGAATTATGGAATCCACAGATTATTGACTTTACGGTACATTAGGTAAGATTTCATTAGTTTCTTAATTTATTATGTTTTGGTATGAGTAAATCAGGCTGAACTGCAATACCAGACACAGCCCATGGACAAGAGTGGCGCTGTTTCTGAACTGGAAGCAGGTCCATTTTGTGTACATGTGTGCTCATATTTGTTGAAAAAAGTCTGTAAATGTTAAATGACAATAGTGGAGCCATCTGGGGCTAGCAAAATCTTGCTGAAAAACTGGTAGAATTAGAGGCATTTCCTTGCATAGTGCCAGGCGTGCATCATGTGCCTTATTTACCCACCTACAACCGCCCACCAATATGAGGTCGAACTGAGCTGTATTTTCAGAATAAAATAGAAAACTGCTAGACCTTGAAGTGACGTTTTCACTGACACTAATGATTTTGTGGCAGACCCACAATCCTTCCAAAATAGCTGATTGTTTATTTTTGGAGGGCAGTTGCCAAAACCATCCTGTGGGGTCCACCTTGACAGTAGAAAATCAAGCTTTGTGTTTCTGAATGTAGAAGGATCCGTGCGCTGGGACCTCTGACCATACCTAAGATAAAGAGGTCAGTGGTGTCCCACCAGGTGTCATGCCCCTTCTGCTTTTAGCTTGGCCAATTACTTATCCCTCCTTATAGCTCCTATAATACTGAGCTGTGTTGATGGACTCTCACTAATGCTATCTGCTGACATGTCTCCATGTCAGGACGTGGGTACAAGTGGAGGTACATTTAAAGTGTTTGTCCCATTAGGAAACCCATTGTCCATATGTCCAATAAGGATTTCATAGAGGGGATCCCTTGGACCCCTGCTGCAAAGAGTGGCTCTTGCTCTGGAGGACTGAAAGGACTCTTTGTAATACCTTCATTCTCATCTGCTTCTAATCCAGCAAATGTCTGTTCTCTTGTTGTTAAACAAGGTATGGAATAAGTTGAGATCACATGTTATGCACATGATATAAGGGGTTAAATTATAGAACAGGTGCATTTTTGGCACAGTATGACTGTTTAGAAAAACAGGAAACAGCCCCGATGTGGCAGCTTATAATGTGTAACATGTCTTGTGTGGATAGACAGTATAGTAATGAAAGTATATTGATACGTGTTATCATTTTTGGAACTCCGTTTTACATTGGGAATTAACCCACGCAAAATGCACTTGTCACTTTGTAAATACATTCTGAAACTTATCCTGTACTGCTCCTGAGTTACAGCCTGTATTATACTCCAGAGAGACACTCACTAGTCTGCTGGTGTAGATACATGGCATTACTTATACTGTACTGATTCTGTATTATACCCCAGAGCAGCACTCACTAATCTGCTGGTGGAGTCACTGTGTACATACAATGCATAACTTGTCCTGTACTGATCCGGATTTACATCCTGTATTATACTCCAGAGCGGCACTCACTATTCTGCTGGTGGAGTCACTGTGTACATACATTTACTTATCCTGTACTGATCCTGAATTACACTCCACAGATAGTTATAATTCTGCTGGTTACTACTGGAAACCGTTGAGATGCTTGTCCACAGATTGCCCTAATAGCTTAGCTCCTATAATACGGTGGAACACTTAATTATTCCTATATCCGATTACTTTACAGTTCCTAGTGTAAAGTCAACACTTCCTAGAATAAAAATCATGAGAGTAAACCATGAGTAGACATTGGGCCAGCACAGAACTGTGAATGCAGCTCTGGACTACAATACAATAAAAGTAATGTATTTATAAAGTCACTCAACCTTTTTATGTCCACTTCTATTCTATAGTAACATTGACAGACATACATCTTTAATTAGCACAACATGTAATGACTGTATTTTTTCCTATATGTAAATACGGTTTCTTTGTGGAGGTGCAAAACATTGATGTCTATGTCCATGCACTGGCCTCTATAAATCCTGAGTCCTAGAGATCTGGGCCACATTGACAAAGATTGTGCATGACAAAGTTTCGTTACAACTGTAATACATACAGAGATCCCCTAATAGTTAGGAAAATAAAACTTTCAATATTTCTAGAATTGAACAAAACTCTCAAGGCCATCATTATTTTTTTATATATACTCAGGGATAATGGCAAAATGTTCTAAAAGGGTTTGTCTGCTTTGGACAATCCTCTATTTGTTAGAAGGGTCCCTTGACTATAATATAATCACAAAGTGTCCTGCTGCAATCTGTGAAGAAACCTGGCAGTAAGTGTTCAATTTAACTGCAGCGCCACCACAGGGGGAGGTAAGCATTACACAATGACCATTCCAATGAATGGGCTCTCTGTGTAATACAGGGCAGCACAGGTCCTCCAGAGCGAGAGGTGCTCTTTGTAATCACTGTCCACGAAATGAGGATCTTAAACAGAGGACCCCCTCTATTAACGTAGAATGCCCTAATAGGGTATATGAAAATGGGTTTTCTAAGCTGGTCAAACTTTTTAAGTTTTTGTTAAGTTTCATGTCCGCTACAATTCAATTATTGTTCCTGGAGCACAGCTCACCCGTTGCTAGTTTTTTTTTTTAAAGAATATTCCCAACTTCACAAGTGGTGGTGGGCCGGCCTCTGGTTCCCTGACGATTCTCTTGGCGGTGCGCCGGTCTTTCTCTGTGCAGCTGAAGGTTGGGCCCCCAGAATAATTCCCTTTGGTGGCCCACGTTCCTCAGTCTAAATTTCGTGTTAGCCATTATTTTGAGTTTATACTGTATCTACAGTTCATATATAACAGCGCCCTTGGAAGATATTTTGATTAAACTCCAGATTATATTCCATACTTACCCACTAACATTAGCTCTGTCCCACAGGTTGACTTCTGTGGCCCTCCACTTGTATTATAGTTACAGAAGTAGACGCCAATGTCTTTTTTTTGCACATTTTTAATGATCAGACTGCTTTGGTTGATTATAATTCGAGGCTCTTCTTCTACATAACTGATCAGTGTGCCATTTTGATGTCCACGAAACCAGGAGACTACACAGTTTTTTGTGTATCCCGACCAACATCCACATTGTATATAGATAGTCCGACCTTTTTTCACGGCAATAAAGCGAGGGTCTTGCATCAATGTCCCTAGAAAAACAAAGTATAACATTAATGAACAACCTTGTAATGCTTATTTTTAGTTAGAGAGTAATGTTTCGAGAGATGCACAGTGTAAGGCTGGGTTCACACTCCGTTTTTTGCAGGCGTAAAATCTGCCTCAAAATTCTGATTGGAATTCTGAGGCAGATTTTGCTCTGCCTGCACGCCGATTTTCGCCTGCAGGCAAAAAAGCAGCAAAATACGCTTTCTCTGCCTCCCATTGATGTCCCTTCTTTTTCCCACGAGACGGTTTTTCCGCTCGCGGGAAAAAACACCTCCGCCTCCCATTGAAATCAATGGGAGGCATTTTCGGCCGTCTTTTGGCGCGGTTTCTGCCTCCAAAAACTCTGTGTGAACTCCCCCTTAGAATGTCAATAAATTATATGGGGTTTTCCACCGTAGTAAGTGATGGCATCCTACTGTCTATAAGATTATATAGGACTGAGCAAATTAATGTCACAGCTAACAATTGCCGGAGAATAGTTCCCCATAAGTCTTTCCATGATGAGCTATTCGAGAGGGGCCCATATACAGTTCTTGAACAAATGCCCACTGCTGTCTATGTCCGCCCCTGAATAGACATATCTTTTTTTATAACCTATGTAACTATATATGGGTGTCAGACTATTAATAATTATTAATAACAAATGTTCATTACAGAAAAAAGCACAGTTATTCCATTTCAGTTGATTTTGACCTAGTGAAGTTACCTCCGTGGAAACATCTATATGCAAACTACTATTCACTAGAGAGAATTGGAAATGATACAATAACATATTTAATACTCATTGTCTATTAATAGATTCAAAGAAGAATATGTACCGACTATTACCCATCCTGGCTGTTTTAGTCTGTAACTGATCAGAGATAGGTTTTCATGCGTACCGTTATAAAACCTTTACAGGCCTCAGGGTAAATAGACACATTAGATAAATGCTGGCCCAACAAATGTGTATGGGGGTTTTCCAACTCTCCCTCCACCCCCCCCCAACATCTAAGGCCCTGTTCACACACAGTTTTTTTGCGGCGCTTTCCAACCTCGACCATTGAGCGCTGTGAGCAAAATAAAAAAGCTGTGAAAATGCTCTCTGCCTCCCGTTGATTTTAATGGAAGGCAAAACCGCGGTAAGAAAGAGTATGTCGCCTCTTTTTACTGAAAGCTGCTCCAGGAAAATAATGCCTTCGCTGTTTCGGCTGATTTTTGGCGCCAATTCCAACACGGTTTTCGCGTCAAAATCAGCGTGAACGGACCCTAAAGAATCGTGCATGTTGGATTTCAACATTCCTGATTCCAGTAGGAGATAAGTCTATCGCTTCCAGAGGGGTCTGGTAGTGGCTAATTACCATCTCCCCAATGAAAAAACATGCTTGGTGGAGTGTTGGCCGCAGCTTCCCCTGGCAAAACCAGCTGTTTCACCGCCGCGTCCACCCTTCAACACAATGTCGTTTTTTAGGTCCAACATTCTGTGCTAATCCATTTTTTATTATACCTTTATAGCAGTTGGAGCGCCAATAAAATTCTGGAAGCCACCAATACAGGGAGGGGGGGGGGCTTAAATCACTTACGGCATCCTGTTTTAATATTCATTTTTATCTATACATTGTATGGATTAAAGGCTATGTAAAGCTTTGTTGCCTTTTTAATGTAGTTTTTGATGAAAAATTGTCATTACTTTATGCAATGCAGCTTCTGTGTATCTACGTTGATGTGACATTCAGCAGGATTCACGTGCATACATAGAAGCTGCATCGCAAATAATTTTTTTTAGAAACGTATGTTAGAAAATATTTTTAAGCGCAAAATATATACATTTAATTTCAAAAAAAGTCTACAAAGGTTTACATAGTGGCCAGAGTTTTCTGTTAAGAAATGAAGGACGTAGTTTGGTTTAATAAGTCTGTTACAATGTACCTGGGTCTTCAGAACTGTTACCCTTTGCACAACACCCCTGATCTACAAAGAGAAACAGAAAGTTGGTATAAAAGCAACACTTATTACATTGTTAGAGAGCTAAAAGTGTAACTAAACTTTTGATGTGATAGTGACATGTCAGAAGCTTTGATCAGTGGGGTTCCGAGTACTGAGACCCCCACCGATCGCTGAAACAATGTGGCAGAAGCGCTCAGGTGATATCTTCCACTTTGTCTCTAATAGTCTTTCCTCGGAGCAGTGTACCGGCTCCAAACAAAGTCTATGAGTCTATACACCACTCACTCGGCTTTCCCAGGAGAGCCAATAAAAAACGAAGCACTTCTGCCGGTTCCTTTTTAGGAGCGGTGGGGGTCCCTGCTCGGACCCCCACCAATCAAATCTACTGACATCTCAAAGGTTTTTTTACAACTTCAATTACCCTTTAAATTCTATAGCAATGCTAAGACACAATCACCTCCAACCCCCCCCCCCCCAACATGCCAACTTTAACTAGGAAGAAAGGTGAAAATTAATAGATAATATAACTAACAGCAAAAAAAGAAATCGACAATAATTAGTCTAGATTCTATTGAATTTATAGTATTTTGCCATCAGACTTATGGTTTATCGATTTCACAAAGGACCCCCGCCGATCCTGAGAATGAGGGTGCCCAATCATGTGCAGTGATTCTCCACGAAAGTCAAAGGGATATATGAAAAAAAAGCAGTGTGCGAATTCGCGGATGTTTTGGTATCTCTCATTGACTTTAATGGATGTGCAGCCGCTTCTCAGCCGGTAACGGGAGCTAGGCATTCCGGTTCTGGGATTGGTGGAAACCAGCTGTCTTACCCCCACCAATCTGACATTTATCCATTAAGCATGCCATAGAAATCTGTATCGAGGAATCCCCTTAAATATCTTAAAGATTCTCTTGGTGTTATGGACACTGTTTCCTTGAATTTAAGTGCAATACTAAATTTATGCCTACTCAAGATAAGTGTATTTTCACGAGTTGTTTCTGGTAAAGTTGGATGACAACCAATATGGCTGCTATTACAGCTCCGTCTAAATGTCAAATCTGCCTGGTTATGTAGAGATATGGGAACAGAGGATATGTCGCTGCATATCTAGTCATAGTTGACATTCTGGATGAGTAGTAACCCATATGGGAGCTGTGACCGTAGCCATATTGGCTCTTAACTAGCTTTTCCAGAAACGGATAGATATACCTAAGACATGGCTGAGTACAATTTTAAACATTTTCACATAAGCGAATCCTCTTTAAGATGAATTTACCACCTTTGAATACCATATTGTTTTGGGGATGATTAATCTCTTACAATATCTTTAGTTCGACCGTAACTAAATTTTTCTGATGCAGAGCTTCATATCCCCTGCATAGATATTGATTTAAAGGATAACTAAACTTTCAAAAACTTCTGACATGTCAGAAGTTTCGATTGGTGGGGGTCCGAGCACTGAGACCCAATCGCTAAGAGAAAGTTGCAGAAGAGCTCAGGTTCATAGACTTTTTATTGAGCCCGTATACTAATTGTTCGGCTTTCCGAGAATAGATAGCTATATGCCAGTACATTAAAGGTAAAAAAATCCAAATGAAAAATCCCACTATGGGATTTAAAAAAAAGTAAAATTAATTTTAAATAATTTTGTTAACTAAAAAAAAACTGTAAATTCAATAGACATATACACATTTTTTACAAGTCACAAAACCAAATAATATACACATATTTGGTATCGTCACAACCTGCACAGCAAATTTTATAGCGTCCTATATGATGATTGGTGCATGCTATAGAAAAAAAAATGTATAATACCTCAGCGGAACTGCTTTTTGCTACATTTTGACAAAATGTAAATGTATAAAAAAAAAATGGCACCTACATAAAGTACAACCCGTCCCGGAAAAAACAGTCTCATATTACTATGTCAAATAAAAAAAAAGTTCTGTCCCCAAGGCCAGGTTCTTAAGAGGTCAACAATTAGTATATTTTTATACCAAACCTTTTTCTTACAGTGAAAACTGGTCCTGCTCATAAGGCTAGATTCACATCCGAGTTGCACCCGTGCGGGTTCCGTTTTCACGGAACCCCATAGACTTGAGTCTATGACGGGATCCGTGAAAACGGAACAAAGTAGGACATGTTCTATTTTTCAACTGACCCTTCACACAGTCCGTTGAAATACGTGTGACGGCTGTTTTAACGACTGTCACATGGACGTAGTCTGAATTCGGCTTTAGTGTGGGACTTATTTACCTTGCACTGCATTGTTTAAGCTTGTGAAACTAGATTGCAAGTTGCTGCGGTATGAGAAAACATCAGTGTCTACTTGTTTTTATAGGGTTTCAGTTTGTTTTTTTCTTAAAGCGTCTCCACCTTTTGAATATAATCTACACAAAATGTTAGTAACTTTGTAAATATACTGAAGAAATGAAGTACTATGCACACCAATATGGAATTATTTATCCAAGTAATTCATTTATTTATTTGTAGCCAGTGACAGTGTCTGCGACGTTTCGGTCAAAACATTGACCTTCCTCAGGCACTTTAGTCAATGCTGGTCCTGCGTGGCTGGCGCTGTAAGATTGGTGGGTAACTGCTGTGTGAGGCGCTCACACAATGTTTTGACCGAAACGTCGCACACACTGTCACTGGCTACAAATAAATAAATTAATTACTTGGATAAATAATTCCATATTGGTGTGCATAGTACTTCGTTTCTTTACTGGATCGGGTTGGGCCCCTACTCATGCACCCACACCATTACCTAGTGCTATCCGAACCTTGTAACTTTGTAAATATACTGTTATACCCATAGTGATCTTGAGTTAAAGCATGTCTATAGTGTGGAGCTGGTCGCAGTTTCGATAGAAGTTTATTCTGGGAGTTAGTTTTCAGAGAGATTAAATCGGTAGTCTATTTTAGAAAACCCACTTTCATAGATATTAGGGAATTCTGAGTAAATAGAGAGGGGTCCCTGCTCAGAATCCTCATCTCTTAGCCAGAGTGGAGAGCAGTTACAAACAGTGTCTCTTGCTCTTGAGGACCTGTCCTGCATTACACAGACATCACATTGATTTAGAATGAGCACTGTGTAATGCTTAATTTCCCCTGTGGTGGCACTGCAGAAAAATGTAACACCTACTGCCCTGTTTCACTACAGATTACAGCTGATCGCTGGGGTTCCCAGGAGGGGGCCACTTTGTGATTGATCCCCTCTAACAAGTAAGGATTGTCCAAAGCGGAGAAATTCTTTTAAGGCTGGTTTCCGAAAGCCAACACTTGACCACAACACCTGGACCCCTAATTCTCTACTAAACCAAACTGCTATAATATTGGGTTCTATTGTGATCTAAGGTCGGTTCACTAAGACCACGGGAGGTCCAGGTATTTTAGTTGTAATATAGACGTTAAAATTTGGCAAATGAACCAGCTCTGTGTAGACATTTAGACAATTTAAGCTTAGAAGGAAAGGTGCGTTACTTGTAGCTTTGGATGAGCATTTCGCTGTTACACATTTACAAAGTTACTCAACTCTTTATAAATAATTGATCTACTGTAAACTGGTGTTCAAAGATGAAGCTGTAATTTTATGTTTACTATTTGTTATACATTTCATGTAATAAGATTCTGGGGGTTTTATGCCTTTAACATTACTTCTCTTGTATTCACCCTAAAGGCCCTTTTACACGAGCCAGTTCATATGAACGCTCATTCCCGACCAGCCAATGAAAGAGCAAATGCCCGTTCGTCGGCTGATTGTATCGTTTATGCTGCAAGAAATATTATGGTTGATAGAAATGGATGCGGACAAAATATCGTAGTAACGAGTACTCGTCCCCAAACATAGCTCCTCGTTGATCGGCACTCGTTTTCACGGCCCATGATTGAGGACCTTAAGTTACAGTCTGTAGTCTATCCAACACAGAGCTACATTTACAATTCTACTGGCTTCTGTTGGAAACTTGTTTTTGGACACCCCCCCCCCCCCCCCCCCAAAAAAAAAGCTTTTCTGAGCTCCTGTAATGCAGGGGAATAAATTGCTTTTTCTACAACAGATCACTTTATATAGTATAAAGATGACACTTCCCACAATGGAAATTACCAGAGCAAGGTGTGCTGGGAAATTTCAGCTCTGAAGCCTGCAGAATTAAGGTTTGTCCACACGTAGCGGAATTGCTGCATATTTTCTGTCCGGAATTGCGGATGGAAAATACACAGCAGAATACAGTAGCAGCAAAGTGGGTGAGATTTAACAAATCTCATCCACACGCTGCGTGACATTTCCGAGCACAAAATTCCTGCTGCAGAAAGTGGACTGAAATGTATTTTTCAGAGGAGATGTCACCATTTCACAACATTGAGAAAAACACAGTAAATTTCCGCAGCGGAAATCCTGCTAGTTTCTGTGGAAATTTTCTGCAGCAATTCCGTTACGTGTGGACAAGCCCTTATAAATGGAGCTCTGGACTGTACCGGACTGTAATTCAGGACCAGAACTAGATAGGTAACATAATGTCCTTAGGAAGCAGAGTAAGTTTGTAATGTAGATTCATTCTATTTGTAATCTATAAAATAGTGGACATACCCTATAACATCCCATACTCGAAATTGCAAAAGTTTGACCCTGTTCTGATGTCCTCCAGCCAAACCATGAACGTGGCCTGTATATATTGCAGTATTCACTGTAGACCTGTTTATCCTTTATATCACTACCAGACTTCGAGACATGCCCACAACTGCTTCCTCTTTCACACAGATGTGCAGGAAAAAGTTTTTTTCAGAGAAAAAGTACTATACGAGCGTGTAAACAAGGCGCTTCTATGCAAACTGGATAGTCCCAAATAAAAGATATATTTTTATACAGCACAAGTAGTGGAATATAATAACCAAAATGTAATAAAATTCAGATATATGGTCCCCCCTAAAACAATACAATATTTTTATATATACTTTTTAAAACACAGTTCATCCTGCATGGAGATCTATAGACCTATAAGTGTTTACTGTAGTATATCCAAATAATGCTTTTCATACATAAATCATTACAAATCCTTATACATTCAGCTGGACATCCTACAATCATTATGTGCAATGACCAAATCCCAAATTTCACCTACCTAATAAAAGGGCAGATATACACAGAGCGCATAGTACGACCTCGCTCAAAGTCATCTTGAAACATGAAGTATCGACACAAACAGGGTGCAAAGCAGATCTTGTCAGCATGCAGATTCTCATGACGCTCGGCCGGGGGGCATTATGCAAATAGCCCAGGGCAGGGACTTCCTCTTGATAACTGACAGGCCATCTGAAACAAAGCAAATTTACCTAGAGGTATCTAGGCAGAAAAAAATCCTTGAATCGCGCGATAAAAGTTAATTTATTGAAAATGTTATATACTACTGCTAGAAAAATGACATAGGGTACGTGCACACGCTGGGTTTTCAGGTGTATTTTGGGGTGTAAACGCCTCGAAATACGCCTACAAACATCTGCCCACTGAATTCAATGGGAAAAACTGCGTATCGTTCAGACGGGGCGTTTTTAAGAATAAAAAAAACTCCCCGTAAAAAGGAGCATGTCACTTCTTGAGACATTTTTGGAGCGATTTTTCATTGTGTCAATGGAAAAAACTCTCTGAAAACAGCTCCGTCATTTTCGACTTTGCGTGTGAACATACCCTTATTATTAGCCAATTATATATGGGATAATTTACCCTATGAATTCTAATCAAGGAGTAGTCCCCTGTAATAGTCACTTAGCCCTCAGTTTTGCAGAATTTGGGTTGTGTATTATACAGTACATAGTCCCTGCTGCAGCAGAACCTCTTTTTTAAGTTGACGGGGAGCTTCATTTAGAAGATGGGATGGACGCACTGTTCAGCCACCCACTCCAGTATTACTTTCCACATTGGTACGCAGCTGGTTCTGTGTAATTGTCACTGTGATATCATAAGATTATACAGGACCTCTATGGGTGAACAGTATTCATAGCTACATAGGTTGAAAAAGCACATGATAAACAATTTCAGCCTATCAATTATATATAATTTACTGCCTAATTAGTTATAACCCTCAATGCTATGTCATTAGATAAGTATCTAGCCTTTTTTTCTAATGCAGTCATTGTATATGCCATATTACATTTTGATTGCAGGTTTAAAGAGGCTCTGTCACCAGATTTTGCAACCCCTATCTGCTATTGCAGCAGATCGGCGCTGCAATGTAGATAACAGTAACGTTTTTATTTTTAAAAAACTAGCATTTTTGGCCAAGTTATGACCATTTTTGTATTTATGCAAATGAGGCTTGCAAAAGTACAACTGTATTATGTGCGTACATCGGGGCGTGTTTACTACTTTTACTACCTGGGCGTTCTGACGAGAAGCATCATCCACTTCTCTTCAGAACGCCCAGCTTCTGGCAGTGCAGACACAGCCGTGTTCTCGAGAGATCACGCTGTGACGTCACTCACTTCCTGCCCCAGGTCCTGCATCGTTTCGGCCACATCGGCACCAGAGGCTACAGTTGATTCTGCAGCAGCATCAGCGTTTGCAGGTAAGTAGCTACATCGACTTACCTGCAAATGCCGATGCTGCTGCAGAATCAACTGTAGCCTCTGGTGCCGATGTGTCCTCGCTCGTCCGACACGATGCAGGACCTGGGGCAGGAAGTGAGGGACGTCACAGCGTGATCTCTCGAGAACACGGCTGTGTCTGCACTGCCAGAAGCTGGGCGTTCTGAAGAGAAGTGGATGATACTTCTCGTCAGAACGCCCAGCTAGTAAAAGTAGTAAAAACGCCCCGATGTACGCACATAATACACGCCCACTTGGACTTTTACTTTTAAACACGCCCAGTTGGACTTTTGCAAGCCTCATTTGCATAAATACAAAAATGGTCATAACTTGGCCAAAAATGCTCGTTTAAAAAAAAATAAAAACGTTACTGTAATCTACATTGCAGCGCCGATCTGCTGCAACAGCAGATAGGGGTTGCAAAATCTGGTGACAGAGCCTCTTTAAATCACTCTTTTTCTACATCATAAAATCTTATTTGCTTTAGAAGCTGCTGCTTGACATTGAGCACTGCAATTTATACTTATAAAAATCCATTTATATGTTAAAAAAGAAAACTGAATTTTTTTTTGTGTTTTTTGGATGCGGTTTCTGGATCAATTTAGTAAACATCTAAACTTTAGAGACTTTCTACAGGGTAGGCTCCCATAGACTTCTTTGAGGAGTATCAAACAAAACTCTGTCAAGTCCTGTGTAGTCTTGAAGGGGCAGTGGATTAAAGGGTGGACAAAGGTAGGTGAACTCATTTGTATAGTTTTCTATTGATTTTTAATAATGTTAGTTTATTATTTAGTAATATTTGATACTATTCAATTTCAAGCCATTTTTAACAATAATATGACTATGACTAATTCACATTTTTTTTCAGGTTGAACTGCGTGTTCAAATACATAATGTTTTATTGTAAAACATGAACAGCTTACTATGGGTGAGGGGAAGTGAACCGGACATCACTGTAATTTTACACGCGACACAGAACAAATGCAATTTAAGCCACGGGTGAATATTGAATGGGAAACCTCTACCCCTTGTTATGTTGTGTGGCCTACGGGTTCTAGTTGGGTCATGCATTTGGATGAGATATAGGGTGAGCTATATTCATGATTCCATGTATTCAGGGATTAGACCGGATGAATTTAGTAAACATGCCCTAACAAGGTGAACATGGAAATATCATGCCATTCTTGATGTTGCAATGAGTTGGTATCACGATCCTGCAGATGGCTCATGCTAGTGTCTGATGGTTGTTCTGTCCATAAATATATGTATAAAGTCATAGGGGAATGTTCTCATTCAATATTTCCTATGAAGTGTTGTTGTTTCTGCCATGTAGACATCTATCTCATAGAAATATTACTTTATACAGAATTATTTAGATTTTAACAGTGCGGGATATCATTCAGGGATAGTGGCCATGTTGTGACCCCAACATTATTGCCCCCCATTAAGGCAGTCTGTGCCTAGATAGGCATATTTCTGTAATCTGGCAAATATGTTTTTAACACATTTATAAGCCTTTTTATTTATGCAGAACTAGGCATCATGCACACAGCAATTTGTGTACATGGAACCTGTAGCAGCATATTGGTTGCTGTGAGTACTGAGAGCTTGATACAATATTTCCGTCTGGGATCCAGGCTGTTTAGCACCCACTGGTTGCCTAGACTGTATACATTTGTGTTAAATACACTAGCGTTTCTTGTGAAGCACCGTCATTTTTGACGGGTTTTCCATGTGGGGTTTTGTGCGCACATTTTGCTTTTTTTTTTTTGGCGTACATTTAAGGCTCTTAGTTACAAATGGAACATTTGGCACGTTTTCGGAGCATCTAACGTGTCCAAGAATTCACCTGGCGCTACTTTTTACACTACGTGTTTTTTTAAATGTGCTGCGTAAAAAAACAAAAACGCACTGTATGTACTAACTGTGTGCTCTCCCATTGATTTGAATGGGAAGCTTACGTGTATTTCGGCGCTTAAAATGCACCAAAATATGCCCGCGTAAACTGTATTTTTTATGTGTGTGTGTATATATATACACACATTCATACATATATATTTATACACATTCATACATGTGTGTGTGTGTCTATATATATATATATATATATATATATATACACACAAACATACACGTATGTATATAAAAATGAAACAAGGTAGGAGCAGCAACGTGACTAAAAAACAAATTTGGCTGGTGCTATGCTTCAAGTAATGACGTAAATTAGCATTTGCTGTGTGAATAAATGTCAAATTTTTTTGCTTTGAGTGCTGCTTCTGTGCTCTTTTTTTGTATGTATTTATACACACACACACACACACACACACACTTCCATCACTCCTGTGTTCTAATGGTACATTGTGTTTGCTAATGGATGATTAGAAAACTCTTGAAAACCCTTGTGCAATTATGTTAGCACCGCTGTAAGCAGTTTTGCTGTTTAGAGGAGCTATAAAACTGACCTTCCTTTGAGCTAGCTGAGAATCTGGAGCATTCCATTTGTGGGTTCGATTAAACTCTCAAAATGGCTAGAAAAAGAGAGCTTTCATGTGAAACTCGACAGTCTATTCTTGTTCTTAGAAATGAACGCTATTCCATGCGAGAAATTGCCAAGAAACTGAAGATTTCCTACAACGGTGGCAGCTTCCTTAAATAGTACCCGAAAAACGCCAGTGTCAACATCTACAGTGAAGAGGTGACTCCGGAATGCTGGCCTTCAGGGCAGAGTGGCAAAGAAAAAGCCATATCTGAGACTGACTAATAAAAGGAAAAGATTAATATGGGCAAAAGCACACAGACATTGGACAGAGGAAGATTGGAAAAAAGTGTTCTGGACAGACAAATCGAAGTTTGAGGTGTTTGGATCACACAGAGGAACATTTGTGAGACGCAGAACAACTGAAAAGATGCTGGAAGAGTGCCTGACGCCATCTGTCAAGCATGGTGGAGGTAATGTGATGATCTGTACACGGTAAAAGGGATTTTGAATAAGGAAGGCTATCACTCCATTTTACAACGCCATCCAATACCCTATTGACAGCGCTTGATTGGAGCCAATTTCATCCTACAACAGGACAATAACCCAAAGCACACCTTCAAATTATGCAAGAACTATTTAGGGAAGAAGCAGGCAGCTGGTATTCTAAGGTCTGTAATTGCTGCAAATTGTGGAGTGGGGGGGGGGGGGGGTGTGGTGTGGGTGTGTATGTGGGGTTGTGTTGTTGTCTGAGTGTGGTGGGGGGGGTGTGTGTGTGGTGTGGGGGGGGGGTGGTTGTCTGAGTGTGTGGGTGTGTATGTGGGGTTGTGTTGTCTGAGTGTGGGGGGGGGTGGTTGTCTGAGTGTGGGGTGAGGTTGTGGGGTTGTCTGAGTGTGGGGGGGGGGTGTGTGGTGGGGTTGGGCGTTGTCTGAGTGTGGGGGGGGGTGTGTGGTGGGGTTGGGGGTGTGTGGGGGGGTGTGGTTGTGTGTGTGGGGTTGTCAGAGTGTGTGTGGTGGGGGGGTGTGTGTGGTTGTGGGGTTGTCTGAGTGGGGGGGGGGTGTGTGTGTGGGGGGTTGTGTGGTGTGGGGGGGTGTGTGTGGTGGGGGGGTGTGAGTGTGTGGGGTTGTGTGGTTGTCTGAGTGTGGGTGTGAGTGGTGGGGGGTGTGTGTGTGTGTGGTGGGGGGGTGTGTGGGGTTGTCTGAGTGTGAGGGGGGTGTGGGGGTGTGTGTGGGGTGGGGGGTGTGTGTGTGTGGGGGGGGGGGTGAGTGGGGTTGTGGTGTGTGGAGTGGGGTTGTGTGTGTGTGTGTGGTGGGGTGTGAGGGGTGGGGTGTGTGTGTGAGTGGGGTGGGGTTGTGTGTGGGGTGTGAGGGTGTGTGTGGGGGGGGGTTGTGTGGGTCTGCGAGTGTGGAGTGGGGTTGTGTGTGTGTGGGGTTGTGTGTGTGAGTGGGGTTGTGTGTGTGTGTGGGCGTGTGTGGAATGGGGTTGTGTGGGGGGTGGGGTGGGGTTGTGTGGGGGGTTGTGTGTGTGTGGAGAGGGGTGGTGAGTGGGGTTGTGGGTGTGGAGTGGGGGTGTGTGTGGGGGTGTGGTGGGGGGTGTGTGTGTGTGGGGGGGGTGTGAGTGAGGTTGTTTGTGTGTTTGTGGTGGGGGGTGTGAGTGTGTGTGGGGGGGGGGTGTGAGTGGGGTTGTGTGTGGAGTGGGGTGGGGGGTGTGTGTGTGTGTGTGGGGGGGGGGTGTGAGTGGGGTTGTGGTGTGTGGAGTGGGGTTGTGTGTGGTGGGGGGTGTGAGTGTGGGTGGGGGTGTGTGTGTGGGGTGGGGTGTGTGTGTGGGGTGTGAGGGTGTGTGTGTGGGGTTGTGTGTGGTGGGGTGGGGTGGGGGTTGTGTGGGTCTGCGAGTGTGGAGTGGGGTTGTGTGTGTGAGTGGGGGTTGTGTGTGGGCGTGTGTGGAATGGGGTTGTGTGGGGGGTGGGGTGGGGTTGTGTGGGGGGTTGTGTGTGTGTGGAGAGGGGTGGTGTGTGTGTGTGAGTGGGGATGTGTGTGTGGAGTGGGGTTGTGTGTGTGTGTGGAGTGGGGTTGTGTGAGTGTGGTTGTGTGTGTGTGTGTGTGTGGTTGTGTGTGTGTGTGTGTGTGTGGGGGGGGGTTGGGGGTTGTGTGTGTGTGTGGGGGGGGGGGGTTGGGGGTTGTGTGTGTGTGAGTGGGGTTGTGTGTGTGTGTGTGGTGGGGGGGATGGGTGTGTGTGGTGGTGGAGGGGTGTGTGTGTGTGGTGGGGGGGTGTGTGGTGGGGGGGGTGTTTGGTGTGTGGTGGGGGGGTGTGTGGTGGGGGGGTGTGTCTTGTGTGTGTGGTGGGGGTGTGTGTATATATATGTGCGTGCGTGTGTATATATGTGTATGTGTGTGTATATATATATATATATATATATATATATATATTACTTTTATTTTGCATCCAGGTAGTGAGGTGGTCTAACCTCTGGATGTAATGTTTACTTTCACGAAGAGCAAGTAGAAATCTTGAAAATGGTAAGGAATGTGCATGACTCTCCGTCTTCTTCAATGGAAAGTTGTGGAAACAGACTCGTACCCCCATAAAAGTGAATGGAGCGAGTTGCACACATTTGCATACATCGATTCCTTACCACTTTTAATATTTCTATTTGCTGTAAGTGAATGGAAATATATTCAGAGGTTTAGAACACATACAGAGCATTGCAACAATAGTATACAGTCTAGAGACAATCCTGTGTGATCAGCCTGGAATCTAGGCTGATACATTGAAGCAAACTACTATGACTCGTATCAAACAAAGAGCTGAGAACGGCGAGGAATTGAATCACAAAGTATATTAGAAAGTTGCAGAACGTTTCATTGTGAAGTGATTGATCCTCATTTCCATTAAATTGGACAAGTGTCAATGAATGCGTCCAGAGAGTCATACATAACAAATAACATACTACCAGCTTTCCAATGAATAATTTATTAGAATTTGGATAATATACAAGAATAAGATCTATGATTTAATTTCCTATTTTTACGCTTCCAGCACTAGACAGGAATATGTACAGGCATACGATGTAAAATTACACAGCGCTGGAATTGTCTTTACATACATTGAAATGTAAACATACTGTTAATAAATTGCTATCACAAGTTGTGGCTGATACATTATTCATTTAAGACTCGGCTGTGCAAGTTATTTCCACCGGTTTCCCTCTTGTTAAGTTTTAAGACATATTGGCAACAAAACTGCTTACGCAAAAATATAATTTCCCGTGATACACTGTATTATCTATTAACAGACAAAATGTATGGTTAAATGTTAAAGCGTATTCCATTTATTTGTTCAAATTTTCTCCAGGGTGCATTATTTATACATAACATTTTTTTATTACCGTGTTTTCTATTTCCGAAGCTGCTCCTTCCATTGAAACCCTAAGAGAAGGTGTTTGCTTTGAGAGCTACCATGATGCTTGTGGACGTTCCTGCGTTGGCCCTGTTTAGACGCAGCGTTGTGAAAGTGACATACACAAGACTGACAGATTTTGAGGAGGAGGGAGCAGACAAGAGACTGTGTATACTTATATGCAGGTAGGTGACTGGGTGACCAAAGTCAATTCTCCATAGCCTATGGTAGGAAGAGCAGCACTAGTGCACAAACCGCTACTTTAGCAAGTGAAATGTAGAGAATAGGGACATTGAGTACATTGAGCTTGACGTATCCTGACAGAGCAGTAAGATGGGGATGTTTCATACAGTAGTATTAATAGAAATCTCAATACTTCACAGTATCAGCAGCCACGTATACTGATGTTTATGTCCATCTAATAGAGTAATACTCAGCCCTTCCCATCCGACATATTTGTTTTTATGCCTTTGAAAAAAAGTAACAAAATTAACAATTGAAACCAAATTTCCAGACGAGCCTAAATTGTAATTAAAAGCATCTACTGTAAATCTCCTTTCTTAAGGAAAAAAAAAAGTTGGATGTAATCTACTTTCTCAGTATCCGTAATACTAATGTTGCATTAAGTCGTGCTGGACATCTTTAGTTCTTGATGTTTTTCGGAAGAGGAGACAAGCTCTTCATATTGACTTAAGGATATCCGTTGTTCTTGCTTGTAGTGGTGGAGTTCAGCATATGGGGCCAAAGGTAAGACTTGCCAGTTCTATACAAGGCCTTCGTCAATCATAAGAAACCCAAATCATACTGGTAATCCCTTAGTACTCTGGCACCTTCTTGTTCATGGAACATGAATTACTGTTGTTACCAGACCTCGATACCAAAGGACAGAAAAACTGCTGCAGACAACTGTCCCAAAGATGTAACGATCAGTTCTTTCCCAATGTCAAATTCTGTTATGAGATGGGAACAATAACATAAAAAAAAGTCCATCAAGTTGTTGCCTCCAAGGCCTCTTGTAAGCGCTAATCCAGTTGGTGCATCTGCAGCCCAAAGCCATGGCAGGACATGCCAGCAGAAAGCAAACAAGCCACACAAAGCAGTTCTCAAATGAGCAGTCATTGCTTCTACCAATCACGGTTAAAAAGGGTTGCGTGAGATTTTGTTTCTTTAATCCAAAATATAGTGCCGATTTATTTCATAATATAATTTTATAGCGGTAAGTGCTCCAAATCCCCTGCAAATATGTAGAATTAAATAATAAAATTCAACCTTCCTTCAGCCACCACTAGAGGGAGCTTACTGCATACTGTTTATTCATAACAGTATGCAGAAAGTTCCTAAGCTCCCCGTAGTGGTGGCTGAAGGCAGGCAGCATTGTATCATTTAAATCAAATGACTCTATAGGGTTTTTAAGGCTCTGTAGCAGAAAAACAGAGCTCAAACCACTATGAAAATGACTGCCGTTAACCCGAATATCTCACTCCCCTCAAGTCATACTCGCAGGGCTCAATTGACCCCTGTGAATATGATTGTGGGGTAGGGTGGAATATTGCAGTTCACTATAGTCGCACCAGAATTTTCAGATTTGAGTGAAGTCACTTTGTAAATACATTGCATTACTTATCTTGTACTGATATTATTCTGTATTATATTCCAGAGCTGCATTCTCAATTCTGCTGGTTGTTATTGGAAACAGTCGACAAACCTATAGGTGCTATAATCCAGTGGCACAGTTAGTTTTTCCTTTAGATTACTGTACAGTGCCTGGTGTAAAAACAACACCTCCCAGAATTGTCAAGGAAAAGGGTAATGCCTAGATGTATATTTCCAGGAGGAATAACAGAGGAATGGCACAGCGCAGAGTTCTAGGAAAATATGCTCTAGCATTTTTTTTCCATGGAGATGCAAGTATTAATTAAAAAAGACATGTCAAGAGAGGTGACTGGTCTCAAGACTTATGAACCAGGTTATACAGCGCTAACTAGTCATTCAACTCATATGTCACAACTATATAAATGTCTATAGTCTCTTGATATAATGCAGAATATCATCATAAATAAATATAATAATTTAAAGCTTTGGTCTAGATTTATCAAGAGATGGCAGATTAGAACATAAAGGGTTTGCGTACTTGATAAATCTATGTGGAGCCTGCAATGCATCGGCCGGCGGATATCGCATACATAAGGTAAGTGGTTTATACAGAAAACTTCTCAGAGGTTCACAGACTTTTCTGTTATAATTGTCTCGCATTTCCCACTGGGGAATACAACCATGCAGGTGAGATCATCAAATAAGAAGCATCTGAAGATCAGCGTTTAATTTTCTATGCTGCACAATAGGAAGCGCTTCTTATCTCCCCGACACCACGAAAAGCAACAAGCCAGTCATAATACAAAATCATGCTCTGAGCACTCACATTGTTTCCATGGTATGATACCAACGTCAAGGCTTATTACTGTAAGAATGGAAAAAGGAAGATATAGGCTCAATGACGGAAGGACGGGCTCTATGCATTACTTGGTAATTTAACATAAATCGGGGCAAATACCCTGGGATTAAGTAGGTATGTACTTTTACTTGTACTCTAACCGGGACAAGCTTCTTGAAATGAATGTCCTTCCTTGAACAACATTTTATTTTTTTACATTTAAATAAGTCCAAAGTTTTTCACAGATTTATTTTCTATAGGAGCTCCTAACCCCCTGCATAAACTTAAATAATAAGACATTTCAGCCACCACTAGAGGGAGCTCAGGAGTGCAGTCAGTAATGTATCTTTTATAGCTGTGTCTGTACAAGAGATTTGGAGCTCTGTATCAGAAAAACAAAAGCGTCGACCACTATAAAGAAATCAGCCCAAAACGTTTGATTCAAAAACAACATGATGTTAAAAGGTCGACATTCACTCCAAGGTCTAAAAAGGTTCTCCCATTAGATAAAATTAAGTTAGCTTTCTCTTGTAATAGTTTTATTATGTGGTGGCTGCTAAAGTACTGTCTGCATTCCCACTGTTCCCAGTTAACTCAAGGTCCTCTTACACAGCCCGAGTGCCAATCAACGAGACAGCTCGTTACTCCGATCACTCGGCTGCATAAACGATACAATCAGCCGATGAATGAGCGTTTGCTCGTTCATTGGCTGACCGTTGCCTTGTTTACACAGGGAAATGATTGGGAATAAGCGTTTTGTGAACGTTCGTTTGCCTGATAATTGGCCAGTGTAAAAGGGCCCTTATAGTGTAGGACGACAAGCAGCAGCTCGTACTGACCACAAGAGGTTTTCCCTCTAAAGATAAGGCATCTCTAGACAAGATGGTGTCTTCTGACAATAAGCTATACAATATATGCTAGAGGGGGTTGAAGGGCATAGCTCAATTTAATCTGACTGTAGGCTTGTGTAAATGCTACAAAAAAACATATGTTCATCACCTACATCAGACAAGGATTCAACAAACCCCAAAGACAAAATACTTGTTTCATGCACTGCTTCACAACCCCGGTCCCTGCACCAAATGTAACAGTGTATACGTTCTGCCCATAGTGTTCCTTTTGAAGATATTGCATGTTAACCATAGCTTATCCATTCTTTGGCAAGCATTGTTCCATAGGATTCTGTATATGGCAACTGTCAAAAATATTACTATGTATATAAAAATAATAAATTAGATTTCCTGTACAAAGTTACGTAAGGGTGAATATAGTTTTTGTTTTTTTAAATGCCTATGTTATGTTTATACTATATGTCACATTTTTCATACCAATAACCATTCAAGGGGGGGGGGGAAGATAATTTTTTTAGTGCTAAATCGTAATGAGAATCACATTAGTGAAAGGAACATCTGGGATATAAAAAATGTAAACCGTTCCTTTCTGTCTGTAAAAATCGCCTACAGCACCCTAATATTTGCTCCAAGTTAGGGTCTCTGCGCAACATGCAAAAGGAAGCCCTCCTCTTCTAAGTATGAAGCTAAACGATGGACTGCCTTACATCATCTCCACTGCTGCGTGAAAATCTGTTAGTAGATTGTGGACGCTGAGCTCCATTGGTTCCTCCATCATTAAGATATTGTCCATAGGCAGAGTTTATTCTATCTGCTACCAGACCATCTTTCTCTGGAGGGTCTTCAACGGCGGAGTCTAAATCCTGACTGTGACGGTAGACATAGGAAGCATGCTTTACTGAACGCTTCAGGAGGTGCCTACGGAAAGCCCTCTGGATTTTGATGACACAAACTTCTTCCTGTTTCCTTTTCAACGTGGTAGTGATAGGTTCATAAGACACTTTGGAAGGGTTGGCTGCCATAAATTTTTCTTCCATCGAGGCTTTTAGAGCATCCATTTCTCCAGAGTCTCCCAACACTTCTTTAGTCAGTGCAAACAAAATGTCCAAGCAGTGTATTTTATCTCCAATTACCATGGGAAGGTCCAAAGTGATCAGTTTAATTTTGTTGGGTTTCTGAATTCGTAACGGTTCTTGCAAGGTATCTACAAAGTCTGACATTTGGCTGTATGCAACAAATTGTGTTGCATCGGGATCAAATTTCTCCCAAGTCTCGTAAAACATCTCAAAATCGTCCTCACATAGGGGTTCACTGCTCTCTTCTGTGGCTACGTTGAAGTTCTCCAGGATAATGGCAATGTACATGTTGATGACAATCAAAAAAGAAATGATAATATAGCTGCAGAAGAATATAATGCCCATGGATGGATTTCCACAGTTCCCACGCACAGCCGTTCCAGGGTTCTCTGCGCGAGGGTCGCAGTCTGGAGGACCACTGTTTAGAATTGGATTCAACAGTCCATCCCATCCAGCTGAGGTGGTAATTTGGAACAAGCAAATAATACTATTCCCAAACGTCTCAAAATTAAAGATATCATCAATGCCAGATTCTTTCTTCACATAAGCAAAGTTAGACATCCCGAATATCGAGTAGATGAACATAACTAAGAACAAGAGCAACCCAATGTTGAACAAGGCCGGGAGAGACATCATCAGGGCAAAAAGAAGTGTACGGATTCCCTTAGCTCCTTTAATGAGTCGAAGAACCCGCCCAATTCTTGCAAGTCGGATCACTCTGAAAAGTGTAGGTGACACAAAGTACTCCGCTATAAGGTCTGAGAGGACAATACCTGGGAAAATAAAATAAAATTCACACTCTAGAATACACACAATATAAAGGGCAAGAAATTTTGTGTATTTTTCAAGGGGAATTGGCTCCTAAAAACATGATGATAAGCAGTGGAGAGTTACTTAGTTCTGTTGTTAAGGTACTTTTACACCGGCACATTGTGGCCGGCGCAACGAGCGCCGATCAACGAGACAGCTTGTTGATCAGTGCTCATTTGCTCCTTTTTACGAGCAGCTATGTATGGGGACAAGCGCTCATCCCCATATATTTGTATCATACCGGCAGCACGTCCCACGGTTTACACAGGGAGATGTGCTGCCGACAACGATGATATTTTGCACTTTAAAACGATGCGAGCGTTTGCGCGTTCACTTGCTGATCGTTGCTCTGTTTACACAACGCTAGTTTGCCAAAAAATTGGCCAGTGTAAAAGGGCCTTTTATCTGACCGTATATGTAGGATTACAATTCATATAGGGTTTTTACAGCGATGTAGAACATAACTAATACTTACCAATCACAGAAATGATGACCACCACAAAGTCAAAAATATTCCATCCAATGGTGAAGAAGTAATACCTTAGAGCGAACATTTTCAGGACGCACTCTGTGGTGAAGATGACGATGAACACAAGGTTGACTTGGAAGAGTATATTTATTTTCTCTTGACTTTGGTCATCAGTCTCAATCATCATTGTCACCATGTTGAGGCAAATCAAGATCATAATAACAATGTCAAAGGCTTGCTTGGAAATAAAATCAAAGACAACTCCTTGGACCGGATTCTAGATCATGTAGAAAGAAAGCAAGGAGGAAAAAAAAGGGAAAAAAAAGTTACCACGAAAGGAAACATACTTATTTACAGAACATTACCTGACCTGTTTTTTTTTTTTATAGTGTTAGAGAGCTAATTTTTTTGTGTGGTTTTGCCAATTTGATTCCTGTAATATAAAGGTACTGTTTTAATGAATGGTTGTTGGCCTGCGTGTGTTTTTTTTTTTTGGTTTGTTTGTTATTTTTCCTTTTGGCCCAGTTCACACAGTTTTGTTTTTTTACGCAAAAAAGGAGCGAAACTGCCTCCTATTGATTTCAATGGGAGGCGGAGAAGTTTTTAGCCACTAGCGGTAAAAAAAAAAAAAGGCGCATGCTCTTTTTTTGCTGCGGTTCCACCTCTGACCTCCCATTGAAATCATTGAGAGGCAGAGAAAGCGTTTTTGCCCGCGGCACTCAATGACCGAAGGCGAAAACGCCGCAAAAATCACGGCAAGAATTTGCAGGCAGGTCAAAATCTGCCTCAAAATTCCAGAAGGAATTTTGAGGCCTGCAAAAATACTCCACGAGAACAGGGCCTATTGGTCTTGCACTAATTTTGGATTGTTTAAAAAAATAATGGAAAAGCATAAATAAATATTATTATTTATTTATTTTTAAATCTATACTTTGTAACAAAAACAGAATTAGAATAACAGGAGAAATATACAATGATCTTACGAAGTCTGCTGCGCCGAACTAATGCCATACAAGCTATAATGAGGCCTGCCATCAAAAAGGAGGCCTGGGTGCCGGATCCACCAGCAGCAACTTAAAGGAGTTTTCCTATAATACGAGGACATTGCATATCGCTAGGATGTCAGAATGTCCCTGCTGCTCCTTCACAGTATTTCTATTTATAGCGATACTCCCAGTCACCTGCTGTACGGGGAACAGCCCAACTCACTTGGTGGACAGGGAATAAGCCAAAGGGCCTCCCAGCCCCTTCATTCTCATGATCGGCAGGGGTCCTGAGGTTAGACCCCCTTCCCTCACCAATCATAATGATAAAATATATCCTAGTGATTTTCAATAATATTATTAGATGGGAATACCTCTTCACAGACAAATGCCGCCAGTGTCTTTAGAAGCTTCAGTGTTTGATCTTACTATAAGAAATGATTATGTGCTTCTTAGATTGAATGTATTGGGCAGAGCGGATTTTGCCTTCCGCACCCTGATATGCATGTTAAATACTCCCTGCATAGGTGCCTTTGGAAGATGTTCTATATTTTTTGGGCACCGCTATAGGTATACCTTGACTGAATAGAACGAGGGGCACCGTGGCTTGCTGGCACTGCTTTGGCTGGTTAGCTAGCATTGTGAGGGTATGTTCACACGAAAAACACAAACGTCTGAAAATACGGAGCTGTTTTCAAGGAAAAACAGCTCCTGATTTTCAGAAGTTTTTTAAGCCACTCGCGATTTTCGCAGCATTTTTGGAGCTTTCTATAGAGTCAATGAAAAACGGCCCCAAAAACGTCCCAAAAAGTGACCTGCACTTCTTTTTCACGGCCATTTTTTTACACGGCCGTTTTTCAAAAATAGGACGTGTGAACATACCCTTAGGGGCACGGTGAAAGATGGCTGGAATGATCTAAAAAATGTGATGTGCATATAGTGAACCATCTATACTAGTCCTTCTTTCACATGTTGGATGTACTTGTGTGTCCAGGGTTCCCTGTTCTAAATGTTGCTGTCCCAGGATTATCTCCTTAACCCCTTCCCGACATTTGCCGTACATGTACGTCATGGAAAGCATTGACTTCCCGCATCTTGCCGTACATGTACGCCGAATGTTTGGGACCGGCTCAGAAGCTGAGCCGGTGCCATCATCACCGGATCTCAGCTGTATCTTACAGCTGACATCCGGCTGTAACGGCGGGGACCGAAATTAGCTTCGATCCCCGCCATTAACCCCTTAAGTGCAGTGCTCAAACGCGATCGCTGCACTTAAGGTGTTTGCAGCTCATCGGAACCCCAGTAACCAGAGGCCTAATACTGGCCTCCCGGTCTGCCTAGCACCGAAGCCGGTCAAGATCCGCCCGGCGGCGGAGCCTGATCGGCTTCCGTAGCTGCCGGCAAGATGGCGCCGGGTCAGGAGCTGATCCGGCGTCATCAGCGGTGGAAGTCAGCTGTACTGTACAGCTGACATCCACTTGTAACGGCAGGAACCGGAGCTAGCTCCGATCCCTGCCATTAACCCCTTCGATGCAGCAATCGAAAGCGATTGCTGCATCGTAGCGGTTACTAGCAGATCGCCAGCCCTGAGAGGCAATCGGGACTGGCGACTGCTGTTATGGCAACAGGAGACACAATGGTCTCCTGCTCTGCCATTACGGAAGCCGATTTAGGCCCGGCCGGGAGGCGAAGCCTAATCGGCTTGCTGTCAGTGAATGACTGACAGATCTAATACATTGCACTACATAGGTAGTGCAATGTATTAGAAAAAGAAAATCTGACCGTTGGACCTTCAAGTCCCCTAGTGGGACTTGAGAAAAAGTGTAAAAAAAAGTGCAAATAATAAAAGTTTGAAAACAATAAAAGTTTCAAGTAATCAAATAAAACACAATCCCCCTTTTACTCTTATCAAGTCCTTTATTATTGAAAAATAATAATAAACCATATGTATTTGGTATCGCCACGACCGTAACGACCTGAGGTATCAAAATATTATATTATTTATTGCACGCGGTGAACAGCGTAGAAAAAAAACGTAAAAAACGTTACCAGAGTTTCTGTTTTTTAGTCACTTTGCCCTACAAATGTTAGAATAAAAAGTGATCAAAAAGTCGCACGTATCCAAAAATGGTACCTATAAAAACTATAGCTCGTCCCACAAAAAACAAGCCCTCATACACCTCCGTCGACAAAAAAATTAAAAAGTTATGGTTCTCACAACTTGGCAAAAAGTTGTAAAACATGAAAAAGTGCTATAAATAAGGTATCGCCGGAATCGTACTGACCCACAGAATAAAGTTAACATGTAGTTTATAATGCGTGGTGAACGCTGTATAAAAAAAAACGAAAAAAGCTGTGCCAGAATTGCGTTTTTTTGTTTACCTGGCATCCCAAAAAATAGGATAAAAGGTGATCAAAAAGTTGCATGTACCCCAAAATGGTACCAATAATAACTACAGCTCGTCCCGCAACAAACCAGCCCTCATACCGCTACGTCTATGAAAAATAAAATTAGTTATGGCTCCAATAAGTCAGGAAATAAAAAAATATGCAGTTGTGCCCGAGGGGAACATTTCTTCTGTTTGAAGAGGCGATTTATCAAGGACCTAAAATTAGGGAACCAGGAAGGGGAGGGCCCAAACATATCCGCTGGAAGCGACGGTGCCCGTATTATACCAGGACAACACTTCCTAGCAAAATTCCCCAAACTACAAAGGCGCGGAGTGTGGATCAAAAGGGGGATAATAAAGTACGCCATATATCAGTGCGACACCGGCCTGTGCAGAAAGGATTGCTTCACAGCGTAACACACATCTATGGATTATTTTATTGCTTTTTTTTTACCCCATTATTATACCACCTGACTATGCCCCTTATATACTCCGCCCGGCTTACATATGCCCTACATTATAAACGGAAACACCAGTAAGACTCCAAACAAGACTACTACCAAGCAAAATCCATGCTCCAATAGCCAAATGGCGTTTCCTCCCATCTGAACCCTACAGCGTCCCCAAACAGCAGTTTCCTTCCACATAATGACACAATTTTTGGGGTGTGTGTCTCCAGTGGCATAAGCTGGGCACAACATATTTGCCACTGAATGGCATATCTAGGGAAAAATCTAAATTTTTAATTTGCACCATCCACAGCGCATTCATTTATGGAAAAGACCTGTGGGGTGAAAATGCTCACTACACCCCTTAATAAATGCCTCGAGGGGTGCAGTTTCCATAATGGGGTCACTTCCCAGGGGTTTATTTTTATTATTTCACATCTGAGCCTCTGCAGTTGTGAACCAATACTTTGTAAATCGCCAAATTATTCCTCAATTTTACATGGTACGCTTTCACTCCTGAGCCTGGTCGACTGTCCAGGCAAGAGATTAGGGCCACATGTAGGGTGTTTCTAAAACCAGGAAACCCAGCATAATAATTAGAGAGCTGTCTTGTTATGGTGGCACAAGCCGGGCACCACATATTGTCCACATATCTGTGGAAAAAATCCCATTTTCACTCTGCAACATCGAGTTCACACTAATTTCTACAAAACACCTGCAGGGTTAACATGCTCACTACACCCCTAGGTAAATGCATTGAGGGGTGTAGTTTCCAAAATTGGGTCACTTCTGGGGGGTTTCCACTGTTTTGGGCCCACAGGCGCCCAGAAACCAATCCAGCAACATCTGCACTCCAAATGGCGGTCCTTCCCTTCTGAGCCCTGCCGTGTGCCCACACAGCAGTTTATGACCACATATGGGGTATTGCCGTACTCGGTAGAAATTGCTTTACAAATGTTGGGTTCTTTTTTTTCCTTTATTTGTTGCGAAAATGAAAAAATTTGCGCTAAAGCTACGTCTTATTGAAGAAAAAGGATTGTTTTTATTTTCACTGCCCAATTCTAATAAATTCTATGAAACATCTGTGGGGTCAAAATGCTCACTACGCCCCTAGATGAATTCCTCAAGAGGTGTAGTTTCCTAAATGGTGTCACTTTTTGGGCGTTTTCATTGTTTTTTCCCCTCAGGAGCTTTGCAAATGTGACATGGCCTCCGCAAACCATTGCTGCTCAATGTGATCTCCAAAAGCCAAATAGCGCTCTTTCCCTTCTAAGCCAAGCCGTGTCTCCAAACAGCCGTTTATTACCACATGTGGGGTATTGTTTTACTTGGGAGAAATTGCTTTACAAATTTTGTGGTGCTTTTTCTCCTTCAGTCCTTGTGGAAAGGAGTAAAAATAAGCTAAACCTACATTTTCTTTGAAAAAATTTTGATTTTTATTTTCAGGGCCTACTTCCAATAATTTCTGCAAAAAACCTGTGGGGTCAAATCGCTCACTATACCCCTAGATAATTTCCTCAATGGGTGTAGTCTCCAAAATGGGGTCACTTGTGGGGGGTTTCCACTGTTTTGTCCCCTCAGGGGCTTTGTAAATGTGACATGGCCTCCGCAAACCATTCCTGCTAAACTTGAGCTCCAAAAGCCAAATAGCGCTCTTTCCCTTCTCAGCCCTGCCGTGTCTCCAAACAACCGTTTATTACCACATGTGGGGTATTGTTTTACTCGGGAGAAATTGCTTTACAAATTTTATGGTGCTTTTTCTCCTTTAGTCCTTGTGGAAATGAGAAAAAAAATCGCTAAACCTACATTTTCTTTGAAGAAATGTTGATTTTAATTTTCACGGCCTACTTCCAATAATTTCTGTAAAAAACCTGTGCGGTCAAAATGCTCACTGTACCCCTAGATAATTTCCTTGAGGTGTGTAGTTTCCCAGATGGGGTCACTTTTGGGGGATTTTGACTGTTTTGGCACCGCAAGAGCCCTTCAAACCTGACATGGTGCCTAAAATATATTCTAACAAAAATAAGGCCCCAAAATCCACTAGGTGTTCCTTTGCTTCTGAGGCCGGTGCTTCAGTCCAGTAGCACTCTACGGCCACATGTGGGATATTTCCTAAAACTGCAGAAACTGGGCAACAAATATTGCTTTGCATTTCTCTGGTAAAACCTTCTGTGTTATAAAAAAAATTGTATTAAAAATTTATTTCTGCAAAAAAATATGAAATTTGTCAATTTCACCTCTACTTTGCTTTAATTCCTGTGAAATGTGTAAAGGGTTAAGACATTTTCTAAATGCTGTTTTGAATACTTTGAGGGGTGAAGTTTTTAAAATGGGGTGACTTTTTGGGGGTTTCTAATATATAAGGCCCTCAAAGCCACTTCACAACTGAACTGGCCCCTGTAAAAATGGCCTTTTGAAATTTTCTTGAAAATGTGAGAAATTGCTGCTAAAGTTCTAAGCCTTGTAACGTCATAGAAAAATAAAAGGATGTTCAAAAAACGATGTCAATCTAAAGTAGACATATGGGGGATGTTAATTAGCAACAATTTTGTGTGGTATAACGGCCTGTCTTACAAGCAGATACATTTAAATTGAGAAAAATGCTAATTTTTGCAATTTTTCGCTAAATTTTGGTGTTTTTCACAATTAAATACTGAACATATCGAGCAAATTTTGCCAGTAACTTAAAGTCCAATGTGTCACGAGAAAACAATCTCAGAATCGCTTGGATAGGTGAAAGCATTCCGGAGTTATTGACACATGTCAGATTTGAAAAATGAGGCTCGGTCAGGAAGGTCAAAAGTGGCTAAAGAGGGAAGGGGTTAAAGGAAACTTGTCACCTGCCCAAAATACTCCAGCTGACATCTCCGTTAGATTGCAGGCGCCTCACAGATTCTGACACTTTTTTTCTTCTAGACCCCACCGTTGCAGAGCTATGGGTGCCGTTAGTTCTTCTATCCGTTACGCAAATGAGGCCTTTGACTGTCAAGTGGGCGGGTAACGTCTGTCACTTTATAGGGGATAACCGCCCACCTGACAGTCAAAGGCCTCTTTTGCATATCGGACACCAGAACTAATGGCCCCAATATCTCAGCAACGGTGGGGGCTAAAAGAAAAAAATAAAAAGCATCAGAATCTGTGGGGCGCCTGCAATCTAACTGAGAGGTCAACTGCAGGTTTTTGGGCAGATAAGTCCTCTTTAAAGTACGTGACACAACTCATCGTGTTACAACTATCCAAGCTGCTGGACAATCTTCTTCTACCTACCAGGCCCTGTTCACACTGAGTTTTTTTTTGCAGCAGAAACCGTGGCAAAAAAAGGCTGAAATTGCCTCCCATTGCCTCTCGCGGAGAAAAAGAAGTGACATGCCCTATCTTGAGGCGTTTTCCGCCTCAAAAACCTCATTAAATCAATGGGAGACGGGATTTTGACAAAAAACGCTCAGTTTTTTTTCCTTTGCCTGTTGAAGAAAGAGGTAAAAAACACCTGTGGTAAAAAAACCTTAAAAAAATCCGGAGCTCATTTTTACAGGCAGAATTTTCCATTCAGGACCTTCATTTATTATCCAGAGCAGAGAACACATACAAAGAGTGTTTTTCGCTGTCTCTCTCTCTAGAAGACTTGACACAGACAACTCATTCATTTAAGGGGGTACTGTGTAATGCACTATTTCCCCTGTGGTGGCGCTGCAGGGGATTTAAACCCTTTCTTTCAGGTACCCCCAGAGATTAAAGCTGATCAACAAAGGTGCGTGCAGCAGGACACCTTGTAATCAGCTTATCTTTAGGGGGGATCCTTCGAAGATGAATTGTCTGAAATGGACAAGCCCTTTAATGAAATTATGTGTGATTTTTAAATACCCTATTGGAGAATTTGGAGTTAATACAGGGGGGGGGGGGCTATGTTGCAGACCGTCATCTGTTAGCCAGAGTGGAAAGTGGCTCTAGAGAGACCTCTCTCTCTATGGAGAACCCAGCAGTCCGTGCATTACACAGACCGTTCATTGAAGCTACAGGAAAATCTATCACTTGGGGTCCCACCAGCAGGACCCGGTGATAAGCTTATTTTTTTGAGGGAACCTTCTAATAAAAGGAGATGAAAGTATGAACCCCTTTACTATGAGTGTCTATTTTACCTCTGGTCTGGGAATTGGTTTCACCGGCTTCTTTGAACCCAGTTTTTTCATGGCATTGTAGTATTTTTTCTGCTCCTCAGTCATGAAGATATCTTTTCCTCCAAAGTATAAGAGAAAACCATCTTTGTTATTTGCAGTTTCATACACTCACATTTATATAATGGTCATGCTTCGATTACTATACATTGTGAGGAACTCTCTGGTAGCATTACAAGCTCATGTATATAATACTTATCTTTTTCTTTTGCTGGTTAAAATTGTCTATGATGACACCAATGAAGAGGTTTAACGTGAAGAAGGCCCCAAATATGATGAATATCACAAAGTACAAGTACATGTACAAGTTGACTTCATATATGGGCTGATCCTCAATCTTTAAAATACAAGACATTTTCAGAATTATTATATGAGAATATATATATATATATATATACACACATATATTCACACACACATGATAGGTACAGAGACTAATAATAAGAAGGCTATGCCATCAGACAAAGCAAAAAAACAATACCTCTCTACAATGGACATAACAAGTTTACTTACATTTCTTGAGTCCACAGCCGCATACATGATATCCATCCATCCTTTAAACGTTGCCTGTATATGGAAAATAAAAAATAATTGTATATTTATAACCAATAAGACTTTATCACATAAGAAAAACATGGCACCTTTCATCCAAAAACAGCACCACACTTGTCTATAGGTCGTGCTTGGTACTGCAGCTCGGCCCCATTTATTTGAATTGGGCTGATCTGCAATAACAAATACAGTCCATTGAATAGTGTGGTGCGATCTCTGAAAGGTGCCATATTTTTTCTTTTTATATCGCTCCTTTAATTTTTCAGCTGTTTTCTACAACCTCATTTTCTCTACTCATACAAAAAATTAGATTGGAGATCAGATTTAATCTCTTGATTTTATTATCCCAAATACTGGGAACAACCAATGAGCTTATGTTGTTCATCATATTAACTTAATCATATAAAATAAATATTTGACTTTCTTGATCTCTCACTGATCCAGTATCTGAGGTTTTTTGTTTTTTTTTTGGAGACTTTTAAAAAGGTTAAATCTGAGAACAGACATATTACCCCTCCCTGTTAAAAAAAAAAAAAAAAGTTACGTGAAAGTTGTGTTGTATGTAAATAACGGATATCCCAAAAGTGTAGTAGGACTGGCTGCACAAAACCTCTTTAGAAAGATTGCAACACAATATTTCATAACAGGCTATGTAAACCTTTGCAGGGCATATTATATATATATATATATATATATATATATATATATATATATATTTTTTTTTTTTTTTAATAAACATGTCAGTCAGTGTGTTTGGTGTAACTTTATAGTTTATTACAAATTTGTTTTCCTTTTGTAGATACAGCTGCTCTGTATTCTCTATAACAGCAGCTGTGTTGTTTGCTATTACCTGAATCCGTCTGTCTCTGACACGCAGGATCCACCTGTAGTCTTACATCGAAGTTCATATCTTATATGTGATAGATTACAGGTGGATCCTGCGAGTTAGAGACACGCAGGACCCACTGTCACTGAACTAGTCAGTCCCGCGTACCTAATGGGACCAGGATTTAGCACTAGATACAGCTACTCTGTATACAGGATACAGAGCAGCTGTATCTTAAAAAGTAAAAATAATTTTTAATAAAAACTATTTATAAAGTTACACCAAACACACTGACTGACCTGTGTATTAAAATTTAAAAAATTCCCTGCAAAGGTTTACATAGCCTTTAACGTATATGGCTAGCTATTGTGTTGATATCACATGGACATATGGGTGCCCAAGCTTTGTTTGTTTTTTCCAGGCACAGCACCACTCTTATACATTGGCAGTGTCTGGTATTGCAGCTCATCCTTATTCACTTGACCACACCTTACAGCCTTGTATAAATGTATATATTTTTTGGTTATACCATGGAGACATAAGTTAATAGTAAATTTCTCACCACTTGCAACAGAGACAGGTATCCAAGACCGACATTGTCAAAATTCACTTTGACATTAACCCATCGTACTTGTTCAGTGAAGTTTAAAGCCAAGCAGTCTGACCGATTGTTCACCACAGAAACATCAATGATTTCCGACGTGGTGGTGTTAATACATCGAAAATATTTTCCAGCAAACATGTTGACGCCCATTATACTGAAGATCAGCCAGAAGATTAGACAAACCAGCAGCACGTTCATAATGGAAGGAATGGCGCCTACCAAGGCATTGACCACAACCTTAAAAGACAAGGATAAGGCAGAGCAATAAACAAGTCAATAGTTACCTCTATCTTATTAATGGAACGCTAGGACCATGGCCAATAGCGGTGTGTATACCTACCCTCATGCCCTCAAATCTTGACAATGCTCTCAATGGTCTGAGGGCTCTCAAGGTTCTTAGGGACTTGATGGCACCAAGTTCCGAATAACCCATCCAGTTGGCAGTCAAACTGATTAAAGACACCTAGAGGCAAGTAATACATATTATTCTTCAAAAGCACCAAGACAACAATGTGACAAGTTAAACAATGGATATTTTATTTACTGTATCACATAAGTTATGTGGTGTAACTATAGGAGGTCGCACATAGGGGGCTCGTATTCTAACCATCCACAAGAAACCCAAGAAATGAGGACAGGCTGTTGCAATAACGCAAAAACTTCCTCTAAAAGCGTGATAATCTGGCTACGTAATTATATAAAATGAATACATTGTACAATGCATTACATGGGTCAACAACCTTCAGCACGGCAACTGTTCTGAAACTACAACTCCCAGCATGCCCTGACAGCCAAAGGCTTTAGTACTCCAGTCAAAGACGGTTAGGGCATGCTGGGAATTGTAGTTTTACAACAGTTATAGTGCCGAAGGTTGCTGACCCCTGGTATATAAGTACTTCGCGTCAATATTAAGCGTAGTCCACTTTGGACAAGAAGGGTCTGCTGAAGATAAACTGATCACAAGATGCTGGGATCCTCATTGATGAGCTGTAATTTGGGGGTAACCAAGAAGCAAGCTCCCTGACCCCCCCCCCCTCCGTTCCGCACTGCAGGAGGATTTTGAATGGAGTGGCCCCATTCTAGGGATCGGTTACCTAGGTATAGCGTTTGATTCAGGGTCCGTAACACTTAGGCCCTGTTCACACAGAGTTTTTTGCCACGGAAACCGCAGGGGAAAAAAAAAGGGCCAAAATCGCTTCCCATTGATTTCAATGGGAAGCGGAGGCGTTTTTTCATGCGAGCGGAAATAAACGCTCGCGGGAAAATGAAGCAACATTCTTTGGGGCGTTTCCGTCTCTGACCTCAAATTGACATCAATGGGAGGCAGATAAAACATTTTTAGTCAATAAAAATGTGCCAAACGCCGTTCTGGCAGTCCAAAATCTGCCTCAAAATTCCAGACGGAATTTTGACACTGATTTTTCGGCCTGCAAAATAACTCAGTGTGAACAGGCCCTTAATCTTCTCCACTGCATAGAGGTCTACCCCATCCACCGCCTGCCATAAAAATTACAAGTATTTTTTAAATACTTACATCCACAATGAGAAAATCCAGCCAGCACCAGGCATTCGTGAAATAAACTTTGAAGCCATAAGCAACCCACTTTAGCAACATTTCGATCACAAATATGTAGGAGAAGACTTTATCAGCATATTCTAACATAGTTTTGATAACTTTTCTCTGTTCAATGTAGATATCCTCAAATGCCTGTAAATAAAAAAAGCTATAAATTGTAAATCCTAATCTCCTGTATACCTTTACACTGCCATAGAAGTAAATTCTAAAATCCTGACCACGCTAGGGGGCACTTACTACACATAATATTAAATACAATGGGAGATGTATATATTCAGATGCAGTAAGCTCCCTCTAGTGCTGGCTGCAGGTAGACAGAATTATTTATTTCATATAACTTTATAGGTAAACCGGGTAATTGGAGCTCTGTAACATATAAAATAGATCCCCGACACTTTTAAGAATATGTTATGAAATTTAAAAGCAAAAAATGTTCCTATGCAGATTTCAAAAAAAATAATTCAGGTATATAGGACAGTATCAAGTAAAATTTCTAACTGCATGCAGCTTATTCCTATATCTTATAATGTGGTGACAGAGCCTCTTTAAGTGCCCTATCTTGTACATAAAGTGTTTTTTATTTAGAAAAACGATCATTTTTGACGGGAGTTATGACCTATTTTAGCTTTATGCTAATGAGTTTCTTAATTGACAACTGGGCGTGTTTTACTTTTTGACCGAGTAAAGAGAAGTGTATGACGCTGACCAATCAGTGACCAATCAGCGTCATACACTTCTCCCCATTCATTTACGCAGCACATAGTAATCTTACTAGATCACTATGTGTAGCCACATACACACACACACTAACGTTACTCAAGTGTCCTGACAGTGAATAGATATCACTACCAGCCAGGACATGATGTCTATTCAGAATCCTGACACTTCTACAATACAGCGCCGATCACATCATGTACAATATAGGGAACTTATAATGTGGTGACAGAGCCTCTTTAATGCAAATTTTAACAAATAGCCAATATACAAAAAATAAAACACTAAAATCACTACTTAATCTCAAAGGAACAATATCACTCAGTAGTTACCAAGGCTCCGCTACTGAGCAGGATCATGAAGATGATAAAGGTCTCAAACCAGTTATGTTCAACTATCTTGAAACAGGTTCTACGAATGTTCCACCAAAGCTTTCCCTTTTCAGTTTTGATGTCAACATACAGATATGGAAATCTTCGTACGCATGCTGAAAAAAACCGATAACTATTAATACAGATAGACGTCTTGTGACTGAACCAGACGGAAATGTTGGTCGAGTAATATCAGTGATAAAAGTCAATATGTATAATGGCATAACATATGGATATGCCATAACGGTCCCTCATTGGAATACCCCTTTAATTGGCCACTGATAACCAAGAGACAATATGGCAAAATTTTGATCTGCCATGTTTCACCTGGGAACAGTTGACTTACACAGCATCCATTAAACCCAATAATAAATCTGTCTTCAGTGAGCTCCCCCTAGTGGTGGCTGCAGACAGTTACCATTTTATCACTTAACTTGGGATGCTCTGAAGGATTTGGAGCTTGTAATGGAAAACAGAGCTCTGACCCCTATAAAGATATTTTATTAAATAAATCCGGTCAGAGATTTGGACCTATTTAGAGAACAATCTTCCTTCTTGCAGTTATTGGGTTTTCAAGGCAATACTCTTGTATTTAACATAAATTAGAAAGCCACCATACTTCATTCTTGGTCATTACGCCCACCTGTTTTTTTTGTTAGGTGAGCAACCACCATCTTACTCACAAGTTACTGGGGAACTATTGGTCCCTAGAGACATGAAATTGCATATCTATGTAAATCAATCCTCTTGTATTATGGAAACCATTACAGAGATAAGAGTTTGTAAATGTGCTGGTTTCTCTTCTCTTTTCTTGAAGCCTGTGTTCACCTGTTCATTGACGCATATACAATTATTCCACCAACCTTGACAAACTTATCACCAGAAGTATCTGACATACAGCTGCCAGGAGGAACTAAAAATCCTCCCCAGCCACCAGACAAAAAAATGTACCGTATAATTTGACGTTTATTGCTTAGGTTTTTAATAAAAGATTAGATCATAATTAGGGTAAAGTAACTTTCTCCGTCCCTCTTTTCATGATGTTGAAAAACCTAATAAAAAAATTTTTGAAGCAATAAATCATAATAAGGTCCCAAAACCCAGACCCTCTGCAGTTCTGCTGGTGTCTTGCAGCCATATTAGGACCATCTATAACCAGCCTAAGTGCAAGATTATTGTAACATTTCTGACTGTCATTGTTTTGAGAATACACTTTTTGCATTCCTTTAGGAATGCTTAGAACCTTTTATTGTCATATACAGTATTGGGACATTGTCAGGACAGGCGTGACTAGACCTCATTATATACAGTATTGGGACATTGTGGGGACAGGCGTGACTAGACCTTATTATATACAGTATTGGGACATTGTGGGGACAGGCGTGACTAGACCTCATTATATACAGTATTGGGATATTGTGGGGACAGGAGGTTCTAGGCATTATATACAATATTGGTTCATTGTGGGGACAGGAGACACTATGCATCATATACAGTATTGGGACCTTGTAGGGAAAGGAGGGTCTGCATCATATACAGTATTGGGTCATTGTGGGGACAGGAGGGTCTAGGCATTATATACAGTATTGGGACTAGGCATCATTATGAACAGCATTGGGACATTGTGGTGGGACATTGTGGAGACGGAGACACTAGACATTATTTACAGTATTGGGACAGGAGGGTCTATGCATTATATACAATATTGGGACAAAAGGGACTAGACAGTATGGGGACAGGAGACACTAGACATTATATACAGTATTGGGACATTGTGGGGACAGGAGACACTAGACAGCATAGGGACCCGAAGATCTAGGCATTAAATACTGTATTGGGACCTAGGAGGGACTAGGCATCATCATTATGAACAGTGTGGGGACAGGAGACACTAGACATCATATACAATATTGGGACATTGTAGGTACAGGAGGGACTAGACATTATATACAGTATTAGGACAGGAGGAACTAGACACGATTATATACTGTATTGGGACATTGTAGGGACTAGACATCATATACAGTATTGGGACAGGAGGGACTAGACATTATATACAGCATTGGCACATTGTGGGGACAGGAGGTTCTAGGCTTATATACAGTATAGGGACAGGAGGGACTAGGCATTATATACAGTATTGGCACATTGTGGGGACAGGTGGGACTAGGCATCATATACAGTATAGGGACAGGAGGGACTAGACATTATATACAGTATTGGGACAGGAGTGTCTAGATATCGTTATATACAGTATTGGGAAAGGAGGGACTAGGCATCATATGCAGTATGGGGACATTGTAGGGTCTATACCTCATTATATACAGGGTTGGGACATTGTGGGGACAGGAGACATTATATACAATATTGGGACATTGTGGGGACAGGAGGGTCTAGGCATTATATACAGTATTGGGACAGGAGGGACTTGGCATCATTATATACAGCATTGGGACATTGTAGGGACAGGGGTGTCTAGGCATCATATTACAGTATTGTAACGTGGGGACAGGAGGGACTAGATATTATATGCAGTATTGGGACATTGTAGGGACAGGTGGGTCTAGGCATCATGATATACAGTATTGGGACATTGTAGGGATGGGGGTCTAGGCATCATATACAGTGTCAGGACGTTGTGGGGACAGGAGTGTCTAGGCATCATATGCAGTATTGGGACATTGTGGGGGTCTAAGCATCCTATACAGTATTGGGACAGGAGGGACTAGACATTATATACAGTATTGGGACATTGTGGGGACAGGATGGGCTAGACATTATATACAGTATTGGGACATCGTAGGGACAGGAGGGTCTAGATATTATATACAGTGTGGGGACAGGATGGTCTAGGTATTATATACAGTATTAGGACATTGTAGGGACAGGGGGGTCTAGGCAGCATATACAGTATCGGGACGGGGCGGTCTAGGCATCATACAGTATCGGGACGTTGTGGGGACAGTAGGGACTAGGCATTACATACGTAATTGGGACATTGTAGGGACGGGGGTCTAGGCATCATATACAGTATTGGGACATTGTAGGGACAGGGGGGACTAGGCATCATATACAATATTGGGACATTGTGGGGACAGGAAGGTCTAGACATCATATACAGTATTGGAAGAGTAGACACTAGGCATTATATACAGTATTGGGACAGGGCGGTCTAGGCATCATATACGATATTGGGACATTGTGGGGACAGGGGGGACTAGGCATCATATACAATATTGGGACATTATGGGAACAGGAAGGACTAGACATTATATACAGTATTGGGACATTGTAGGGACAGGAGGGTCTAGGCATTATATACAGTATTGGGACATTGCGGGGACAGGAGGTACTAGGCATTATTATATACATTGTAGGGACAGGAGGGTCTAGACATCATTATATACAGTATTTGGACAGGAAGGACAAGACATTATACACAGTATTGGGACATTGTAGGGACAGGAGGGTCTAGGTATTATATGCAGTATTGGGACAGGAGGGACTAGGCATCATTATATACAGCATTGGGACATTCTAGATGCTGGAGGATCTAGGCGTTATATATAGAGTTGGGACATTGTGGGGAGAGGAAGGTCTAGGTATTATATACAGTATTAGGACATTGTAGGGACAGGGGGGTCTAGGCATCATATACAGTATTGGGACATTGTGGGGACAGGAGACACTAGGCATCATTATATACAGTATTGGAACATTGTAGGGACAGGAGGGACTAGACATATACAGTATTGGGACAGGAGGGACTAGACATTATATACAGTATTGGGACAGGAGGGACTAGGCATTATATACTGTATTGGGACATTGTGGGGACAGGAGGGACTTGACATTATATACAGTATTGGGACAGGATGGACTAGGCATTATATACCGTATTGGGACATTGTGGGGACAGGAGGGTCTAGGCATCATATACAGTATTGGGACATTGTGGGGACAGGAGACACTAGGCATCATTATATACAGTATTGGAACATTGTAGGGACAGGAGGGACTAGACATATACAGTATTGGGACAGGAGGGACTAGACATTATATACAGTATTGGGACAGGAGGGACTAGGCATTATATACTGTATTGGGACATTGTGGGGACAGGAGGGACTTGACATTATATACAGTATTGGGACAGGATGGACTAGGCATTATATACCGTATTGGGACATTGTGGGGACAGGAGGGTCTAGGCATCATATACAGTATTGGGACATTGTAGGGACAGGAGACACTAGGCATCATTATATACAGTATTGGGACATTGTAGGAACAGGAGGGACTAGACATATACAGTATTGGGACAGGAGGGACTAGACATTATATACAGTATTGGGACAGGAGGGACTAGGCATTATATACCGTATTGGGACATTGTGGGGACAGGAGGGACTAGACATTATATACAGTATTGGGACAGGATGGACTAGGCATTATATACCGTATTGGGACATTGTGGGAAGAGGAAGGTCTAGGCATCATATACAGTATCAGGACATTGTGGGGACAGGAGGGTCTGGGCATTATATACAGTATTGGGACATTGTAGGGACAGGAGGGTCTAAAGCATATAGTCAGATACAGAACTAGGACCCTATAGGGACCAGAGGGTCTAGGCATAGTGAGATACAGTATTAGGAGGGTCTAGACATTATATACAGTATTGGGACGTTGTGGGGTCAAGGCTTAGTGAGATACAGTATTAGGAGGGTCTAGGCATTATATACAGTATTAGGAGGGTCTAGGCATTATATACAGTATTAGGAGGGTCTAGACATTATATACAGTATTGGGACGTTGTGGGGTCAAGGCTTAGTGAGATAGAGTATTAGGAGGGTCTAGGCATAGTGAGATACAGTATTAGGAGGGTCTAGGCATAGTGAGACACAGTATTAGGAGGGTCTAGGCATAGTGAGATACAGTATTAGGAGGGTCTAGGCATAGTGAGATACAGTATTAGGAGGGTCTAGACATTATATACAGTATTAGGAGGGTCTAGGCATTATATACAGTCTTAGGAGGGTCTAGGCATTATATACAGTATTAGGAGGGTCTAGGCATTATATACAGTATTAGGAGGGTCTAGGCATTATATACAGTATTAGGAGGGTCTAGGCATTATATACAGTATTAGGAGGGTCTAGGCATAGTGAGATACCGTATTAGGAGGGTCTAGACATTATATAGATTATTGGGACGTTGTAGGGTCTAGGCATAGTGAGATACAGTATTAGGAGTGTCTAGACATTATATAGAGTATTAGGAGGGTCTAGGCATAGTGATATACAGTATTGGGAGGTTCTAGGGATAGTGAAATACTGTATTAGGAGGGTCTAGGCATTATATACAGTATTAGGAGGGTCTAGGCATTATATACAGTATTAGGAGGGTCTAGGCATAGTGAGATACAGTATGAGGCATTATCATATTATAAATGAAAATCCTTCAGAATTATTCATTTTTGGCACAGTTGTTGGTCTCCAGATCTAGACGTGCCAAACCCATTCAGATCATAGGGGTTTCTGGATAACTGATTTGACTGCAATATTTTTTGTACCTTCTGTAAAGCACTCGTCTGGTCCTTCCTCCTCTTTATGTTCTAAGGCTTCTTCCTCCTCCTCTGGCTCCGGAGGTCTATAATCTGCTGTGCTGCACGCTGACGTACCATCATAAAACATCTTCTACAGGGACAGTAAAAAAGAAGTTAGTGAAGAAGAATGAACAAGTCTTAAGGACGGTGTCATAGAAGTCACAGATATAATCCAGAAGATTAAAAGAAATCATCATCAGACAATTCTACGCCCCGCTGCTCATACACCGAGATGCCGGAACTCCGAGGGACTACCTGCTTGGGACGGTTTGTGTTGAATGGCAGATTAAAGGGATTTTATTATATTCCAGAATTCTTGGCTTCACAACAATATAGTAGGTTTATCCAGATCGCTATGGGCTAGCCAAACCCATTGGACAGTGGCGTCGCCCCAGGCTGGAACATTTTTTCTTGAAGTGAACAATATTCTTAATATATTTACTGGTGTCTCTAGTAGACTTTGTGTTTCTATTCCTCACCATTTCAGAGATCTTTGCTTGCAGTCCATGAATGGAAATAGTCTTGGTTTCGACCCATAGGCTTATGCAGATCTAATACCTCTCACAGCTGAGAAGTATTATCTATTCAATCTACACAATATTCTGTGAGCTAAACAGTCTGGACTACAATTTATTTGTAATGACACATTGTAACAAACGATCAGGACAAGAAAAAAAATGTATGCTGGTAATGTGTCTAGCCCGCAACTTATTTAATAAACTGCATACAATTGTAGCAAACCTTCAAAAGTAAGTTCTGAATATAAACAATATTTCCATTCACTGTCAGCAAGTAGAGATCTTTAAAATGGTGAGAAACAAAACACAAAAGTATATTAGAAAGATGCAGAAATGTTTATTATATAAAATGATTCAGCTTTTTAAAAGGGGTTATCTGGTTATTTAAAACTTAGGATAGGTCATCAATATTAGATCGGTTGGGGTCCGACTCTTGGCACCCCCGATCAGCTGTTTAAAGGGGCCGTGGCGCTCCAGCGTGCACGGTGTCCCCTTCTTTGGTTACCAGGCACAGCTCCGTACTTTTAGTGAATGGGACTGAGCTGTAATACCAAGCATGGCCGCTACTAAAAGTATGGAGGTGGGTAAACAAAGGTGGTGACCGGCGGTGGTGCCGAGAGTCGGACCCTCACCGATCTAATATTGAGGATATGCCAAGTTCATTCCTACTGGCTCCAAGTTCATGGTTGTAAGTCTGTCCACACCTGATCTGCAGTATCCGCACTGAATGTGATCACAGACCAGGAGCTGCAAATCACATATATGTGACAACTGTTACATCACTGCTCGAGAGGAGGTTCTGGCTTTACCATGTGCTATAATTTACCTACTGTAGATGAACCATTATGAGCTGGCCATCTACCACCTTATCACTAAGCTATATTGTGTCCCATGTACGTGATATAAAACACATAATACATCAGATAACTAATATCTACATGTATTATATATGTAATAATACAAAATGCAGCGGTAAAGAGGCTCTCCACAAATCCTGCCCTGTAGACAATGGCCTTACCTTGGGTTTTATTACCATCTCCTCAAATTCTGACTGAGTGCTGATGTCATCGGTATCAGGAACATCCAGATCAGACTCTTCAGATGCTATGGGCACTTCTATCCTGTAGTGCGGGTTGTTAATCAGGTTAATATGATCTAACTCAGTCATGATATAACGTGGCCTTTTCATCGGGGCATCAACAACTGGACTTTCAGCCTTGGGCTCCTCTTCAGTCTCTATGTGGTTTAGCGCAAAACTCTCTTTATTTACATCCCCATTCTCTTCCTCTCCCTCCTTGTTCTGATCTTTCTTCTTCAATGGCAGCAAGGAAATGGCCGTTTTCTTTATGAAGTCGATGCCCCTAGTGATCCTCCCTATAGCAATCTGTAGGTTATTCATCTCCCCATCATCATCAGAGGCTGTGAGGTTGTCAGCGCTAAAGGAGCTCAGCAACAAAGCCAAGAACAGGTTCAAAACCTGGAAACAGAACCAGAGGCCATACAGAATTAGTGTTTACTATAGTAAAATAGATGAACATACATCGTCACCCTATATAGCAACATGGGGGTGCTCACTACATCCTACCGCCATATGCATCTATATGTATTTAAAGGGGTTTTCCCAATGACATCACCTATCCACAGGATAAATGTATGATCACTGGGACCCCCACGATCACCGCAGGGAGGAGTTTTAATGGAGCGGCTGTTGAGCACGTATACTGCCATTCCATTCAAAGTTTATGGGTCCGATGGAGATCTGTTTGAGTGATCACATGCTTTTGTCGGGATCTGAATGATTCATTCAGTCATATGAAGCGCTGTTGGAGTATATAGATACAGGTTGCCTCATTTTCTTTGCATTGTCATAGAAGAATCAGGATGGTTTCCGCAGAGGTGTAACTTGAAGCTTCTAAGCCCCAATGCAAAATCTATAAACGCCTCCATCTACTATTTGACTTTTATAAAACTGGTGTTCTCGTATGTGGCAGAGGGGGCTTTGCGCCCCCATCAGGTACCTGCTTCTTCTGCACCCCATCTATAGCTATGACTTTGGGCTTCGGCTCCCAAACAATAAAACAAGGCTATCTCAGTAAGTATATGCGTGTGTTTTTCTCTAATGCACTCCTGGAGGAGGAAAGGAAGAATCTATCATGGGACTCAACGTCTTCAACAACTGTGTATACTATACAATTGCCTTTCAACATTTGCGCTGCCTCCACATTACTGTTCTGAGTCCCGTCAGGGTTTCCATTTAGCGCCCAGGTATTCTTGGCGGCAAGAATAGTGCGGACTAGGTTTGCCACCAAAAATACTGGTACCTTAACACTAAAATCAAGGGGGCCTATCCATGTCCATTTGGATTCATCTGAAAATGAATCCATCTTAGCGCCATGATTATTTTTTTCTGAAACTGCGCCAGACTTGTCTTCATATTGTGTCTGGTATTACAGCGCAAAGCTGCAATACCAAACACAGCCCATGGACAAAAGTGGCGCGGTTTGTCGGGAAAAAAAATATATTTTTTTATAATCTTGGCTAATTTAAGGATTTAATGACAATATTTCATTCGGATTTGTGTATGGACTGAAGGCCAAAAGCAAATGTGATAGAGAAGTCAACTGGTACAAGGGATATATGATGCAGAGATTTAAATAGCATCTTTATATATGTATCTCATCTCCCCATATCTGCAATATCTGCATTATACCCCAGGACACCTTCCTCTAGTTTTCTATTTTCCATGCGGGCAGGATTACTTTGCTACTTGAGTTGCTTCCCTTAAATCCTATTATAACTTTAAAGTAATGCTGGAGGAAATGTCTGGCTGCTTAGAATAGAGCTTTACTAATGGTTTGTCCAGCTGCCAAGGTGTTACTATTCCGCTCTCAGGTCTGTCAGAACCTGGGCTCATGCACATCAATTCACAGCACACAGTTCTCTGCATCTTTAGCAGCAAATGACCCCTAAAAGAGGCCGATCAAACAGCCTTAAAGTATATTCTCCCATGGATCCATTTGAGGTTTGGCTCAATCATATCAGTGGTGAGCGGTAATATCTCGCCGTCACTTCATGCTTTATAGTGATTTATGCTTCAGCCCAGTTCTTGCTTTATATCTCATTCAAAAATATCTCTTCTGCCTATTTAAAAAGTGTTTGTATATATTGTATTTCATGGGTGCAGCTTGGATTATTTGGAGCCTATTACTAAAGGCCCTATTACACGAGCCGATGATCGGAGCGTTCATGTGAACGTTAGTTTCCGATCATTGTACTTTGTAAACAGGGCAACGATCAGCCGATGAACGAGCAAATGCTGGTTCATCGGCTGATTGTATCTTTTATGCTGCAAGAAATAGTCGGCAACACATCTCCCGGTGTAAACAGGGAGACTCGCTGCGGACAGGATAGAAATGTATGGGGACGAGTGATCGTAGTAATGAGCGCTCCTCTCCATACATAAACAATCATTGCTCCTTGCAAAAGGAGCAAACAAGCGCCGATCAATGATCTATCGTTGATCGGTGTTTTTTCATGGCCCATATTGGACTGTGTTATAGGACCTTTGGGCTACATCTGGGCCTTACTAAGCATGCTACCATATAGAAATGATCACATCTATATACAGTAATGTTCAACAAAATAGCAGTCCAACATCACTAACCTAATAAATCAATGTTTTGTGATATTTCTACATAGCAAATAATTTACTTGTAAGTGTTGTAGAGTAGTAGAAAAAAAACAGATGCAACAATTAGGACACGCGGCCGCTCATTCTGAATGATTGAAAGGGGCATGGTTTGGTATAACAGGTGTAAATTTTGGCCCTTATTTATGGTAGGAGGGTGGCAAATGTGGCACATGTTGGTTATAGTGCATTTCCTTCTGAAATACTGGGGAAAAGTGGTCGTTCCAGACATTGTTCTGATAAAAAGGGACTTTGATTAAAAAGTTGATTGGAGAGGGAAAAACATATAGAGAAGTGCAGCAAATTATAGGCTGCTCCGCTAAAATAATCACAAATACCTAGAAGGGGCAACGAAACCCTGAAAGATGCCGAAGGAAGCCGGGAACTACTGTTCGAATAATGGCCAAAATGGCAAAGGCTCAGCCAATGATCACCTCCAGAAAGATCAAAGAAGATGCGAAGTTCCCAGTGAGCACTACTACAATCAGAAGACCATTAAGTGAAGCCACATTACCAGCAAGAATGCCCCGCAAAGTCCCGTTGTTGAAAACAAAAGACATGTCCTGAATAGGTTCAAATTTGCCAAGGAATACATTGACTGGCCCAAAGAGAAATTACACAAAATTGGTCTTTTTGGATCTAGTGGCCACAGACAGTATGTCAGACGACGCCCGAGCACTGAATTTAGGCCACAGTACACTATGAAGACCGTAAAGCAAGGTGCTGCAAAATTATGATATGGGGATGTTTCTCATACGATGGTGTTGGGCCTATTTATCATATACAAGGGATCATGGATCAGTTTGAATATATCAAAATACTTGAGATTACGTTGCCCTATGCCGAAGAAGAAATGCCCTTGAAATGGATGTCCCAACACGACAATGACCCAAAACACACCAGTAAGCGAACAACATTTTGGTTACAAACAAACCGGATTGGGGTAATGGAGTGGCAGCCCAATCCCCTGGCCTCAATCCCATGGAGAACTTGTGGGTGACTTGTGAATGCGGTTTATGAGGCAAAACCCAAAAACGCAGAAGAACTGGGGAATGTCGTCCAATCTTCCTGGACTGGATCCTGTTCTGAGGTGCCAGAAATTGTGGACTCCATACAACACAGATGTCAAGCCGTTCTTTTCAGTTTATACATTATATTTTTAATGAAATTGCTGGCACTGCTGTTTTTAGAACGGTCTAATATTCCTTTTTCTTTACTTTCTGTAAAGGATTAACACAGACCGGATACATTTTGTTCTAGTTTTGATTTGGAATTGAATGTGTTGCATTTCCAGTGCATTTAGGCAAATAAAAGTTATGATTTTGCACTTTATTTGCTTTTTTTTTTTAAACTCTGTGGTATTTTTTATTTTTTTTTAACACTAATGTACATCATAAATTATATCGATTAGTAAGTAGAAATGACTCTACCCTACATAGACCAGTTGCATAAACACATAGTCCAGCATTTTGCATGGTTCGTTAGTCTTTGGGTCCCAAAGTAGTTGGGGGTTCAGCGGCTATTGCTTCCTCTGCAACTCCTGTAGCTATACCACTGCAACTTAGATCCCTGAGGGACCTAGGACCAGGATTAACAAATCTCCCGATAGGATTATGCTACAGGTTGAACCACTATTTTGGAATACATTAAAGAATTAGCGCTATGTATAAAATCAGAGATACAGTATACGCCTATAGCAGGCCAACGGCACCGTAAATATTTCCTCACACGCAATAATATTAAATATAACACTTACCACTAAGTTACCAACCACCATGACCATCATGAATACAACGAGACACATGGCTTGTCCCGCCACCTCCATACAGTCCCACATGGTCTCAATCCACTCCCCACACAGGATCCGGAAAACAATGAGGAAGGAGTGGAAGAAGTCATGCATGTGCCACCGGGGAAGAACACAGTCCGAGTTGATTTTGCAAACACATTCCTTATAGCTCTTTCCAAAAAGCTGCATCCCAACCACTGCAAAGATGAAGACGATGATGGCCAGGACCAGCGTGAGATTCCCAAGGGCGCCCACCGAGTTACCAATGATTTTGATGAGCATGTTCAACGTGGGCCAAGACTTAGCAAGTTTGAAGACCCTGAGCTAGAAGGATAAAAACATATACGAGTTATTACAAACAGGATAAACATATAAAACGATATCAATAGTCTCTTAGAAACTCGATTCCGCTTAGGGAACAGTTGGACATTTTTTTTTTCTACGACTAGACAGACACAAATAATATTTTTACGCAGATGTCTCAAGTTGGGTTCAGGACTTACCAGACGGAAGGAGCGCAACACTGACAGACCTTCCACATTGGCTAGACCAAGCTCCACCAAACTCAGGGTGACTATTATACTGTCAAAGATGTTCCATCCCACCTGGAAGTAGTAATATGGATCCAGGGCAATCACCTTGAAGAACATTTCAGCTGCAAATATGCCAGTGAAAACCTGGAAAAGTGTAGAAAATTTAAATTGACCTATTTAATGCTGCCACTATATAAAGTTATTATTTTTATTATTATATATAAAAATATATAAGAAATTATTTTTTTTGGACCAGTAATTTCTTTATTACAGATCATACCAACAGACCTCAGCAGAAATCAGGTCATACTCTGGAAAACTTGAGAAAGCTACTCACGGGAAGGCAACAAAACAAAAATGTAGATTTTTCTAGGAAGTCTGAAAGTCTCTTTTTAATAAAGAAATACATGAAACATATTTTGAAATAATAAAACAAAAATAAAAATGTCAAAACTTGGGTCTCCTTTATTATTTTTGTTTACGGTGCAATATAAAATCTGGCCACTAGAGGGCAAAGTGGACTAGACTAGAAATCATGTGTCTCAATCGGTTTAGATGTCAATTGGGTCAAAGAAAATCCCCCCCCCCCCCCGGGCCAGATTATGGGGAGTGCAGAAGGGGGAAATTAACCTGGGACTTTCATCTAGTAGGGCAGAGTTGCCAACCTGATTACGTATGTACAAATTGGAAAACCATAATGAGTTATAGATTATGAATTATATAGATTAATCTATGTCTATATTTTAGAACACTGAACTAAATACAGCAGCATGTACGGTGACCTGTAAAATGATCATTTCAATCACAGTGATCTCTACAAGCTCCTCTACCTTCCAAAAACTCACGGACGCATCAATTTTTTCCCCACAAACACTGGGAAAAAAAGTGCCATATTTTTATGGACTGTCCAGGAATTCAGGGACGGTGGCAACCCTGATCTAATGGCCGCCACCACAACCCTCAGGATGATTGACAGCCGGGGCTAAACCTAGAACATGAGCACTGTTATCTGAGAAGGGTATAGCACGGTTATATAGGCATTGTATGGCAGTCTTATTAGGGCACTATTATATAGTTGCTATATGGGCATTAGGGTCAGATTATTTTGGGCACTGTATGGTGGTTTTATTTGGGCTTTGCATGGGAATCTTCTTATTGTGCTACTGTATGTCATCTTTTAGGATACTGTAACTGTATCTGGCTGCTTCCTTTCCTTACAAAAACTGTAGCCGCACAATGTATAGACCAGGGGTCTCCATAGACCATGATCTGGCCCTGTATCCCCATACTTAGAATGCTTAATACCCTACATTTTAAATCCCTCACATAAACACCCCCCCCCCCCCAAGGATCAGTAGACACTTACCAGATTCCCCACGTATAGCACATTCTCAAACTGCTCGGTCATTGGATAATGTTCCATAGCCATGAAAAGTGTGTTGAGAACAATACAGATGGTGATCCCAAGGTCTACAAACGGATCCATGACCACAAACTTTAAAAACTCCTTAAGCTGCACCCAGAGTTTACAGCAGTCCCAAATCAAGAAGCGGTTTGAAAACTTGTACCACCAAGGTGGACACTGCTGCTGAGCCTCCTCTAGTTCTGAATGAAGGAAGACATTGAGCCAGATTACGAAGATATAGACAATGGAGAATAATAGATGTGAATATTATATGTGTTTGAACAAATTATATTATAAGTCTTTCCCTACCGATTTGTTCTAGAAGGGCTTGGATGAGGCATAGCTGTGAGAGGGAGCCGTCTCCCATGTCCTGGAGTTAATATTGAAATTCCCCTGACCCCAATAAGTGACGTTTAGCTTATCTTATTCTGCAAAAATGTTGGATAAATTACTAATCTCTTATAACCTCCGTCAGTAGTACTTAAGACGGTCTTTGGGGTTGAGCTGCAATACCAGACACACCCTATGGACAAAGGTGGCGCTGCCCCCCCACCCAAAAAAAAAAAAAAAGACTATTTTTTTTCATTTTGGATAACCCTTTTTGGAAACCACAGGTTGGGGCAGCAAAATCACTGGATAACCAAGCCAGAACCAAATGGCACCAGTGACTAAGCAAAAAAAAAAAAAAGGACTAAGGCACCAAATTACTGGACGCACAGGTTTACATTTGTCTTGGGTACCTGATTCTTATCCGAATCCTTGCTTATATAGGATAAACGATGATCCACAAGAATGTTATATACAAGATAACAGATACCATAGTGATATCTGCCCAATCTATGAACAGTGTCTTACTATGCAACATATGGATGAACTGTGAATACCGATCTAGGAGACTAGGTGTACAACATTGGTGTTAAATACCTTCCCATTGCACAGACCTTCTATCATGGCTTCAGAGACAACACTGACAGAACTGCCCGCTCTCTTTTCTAATGTCGGTTCCTTCAAATACATCTTGGAGTTCTTCTCAAGATCAGTATTTACCGAGCTGGCCTGGGAACAAGGAGAAGACATAGGTGGTCACTGCAAGCTGGGATGGGTTAGGTTTAAATAATATATCAAATTAAGTAAGTAGCGATGGATTAATGTCTGTAGGTTTTTTGCAATTTCTATGAAATTTTTTTTTTTTAAAATAGTCACTTTATTCTTGCTCTGAGCTATGGTCCGGGGCTCAGTGCTTAGCACTGGGGTCCCGAGTTTGAATTTGACCAAAGGTAACATCTGCATGGAGTTTTTTATGTTTTTGCATGAGTTTACTCCGGGTTTCCCGGCTTCCTCCACACTCCAAGAACATACAGATAGATTAATGGGCCTATAAAAAAAAAAAAAAAAGCGTCCCTAGAGTTTATTCATGAGATAGGGAAATTATATTGGGAGCCGTATTGGACATCGGGACATGCTGAATAGGAAGAAAGATAAGATATAAGTTTTTTAATAAGTAAATGTAGCATCCTTATTGTTCCCCCTAAGACACAGACCCCAATTTTTACCAATCAGGCTGAGTAAAAATAAGACATTCGAAATCTTTATACTATTTTCACATAGAGGAAACGTCATGGGACGCACATCTTCATCTATAGAACCAACTGTTTCTATCACCACTCGGGGTATTACTCGTCCATTACAGTCCATCTTCTCTCGGTCTTCTTCTGCTAAATCCATATCTGTTGATTTTTTTCTTTCTTCATTGACAAGTCCCACAGAGGCCATGCTGGCTTTCTGAAACAAAAATAGTAATAGCTGTACTAGATATCAATACATTAGAGATAATGAAGATCAGGACACTAAACCGTGCGTCAGTAAGAGTAACTGTAGTTCTGTGTCTCAACCAATCAGTGGCATCATACAGGGCATGGGCAAACTTAGAGGGGGCTTCCTAATATTCGGAAATACCTTTCTAAACAGATCAGGAAAAACAGAGTTAAAGGCGTTTTCCCATAATCAACATTTATCACCTATCCACAGGATAGGGAAAAAAAAATATCTTATCGGAGGGGGTCCGACCGCTGGAACTGGGGCCCCGACCGATCATTTTTTATTTTTTTTTCATTTTAAAGGGGTTTTTCCATAATCCATATTAATCACCTATCCATATAAATATCTGATTGGTGGGGGTCCGACCACTGGGACCGGGACCCGTACCGACCACAAGAACGGGCTTACCTTGCCCTTCCTGGGAGCCCCATAGGAATGGAGCGGTAGTGCGCATGCTCGACCACCGCTCCATTCATTTCTATGGGGCTGCCGAGCACTATCTTCGGCAGCTCCATAGAAATTAATGGAGCGGTGGCCGAGCATGCGCGCTACTACTTTTATTCCTATAGGTTCCCAGGAACAGCAAGGTAAGCCCGTTCTTGTGGTCGGTACGGGTCCCGGTCCCAGTGGTCGGACCCCCACCAATCAGATATTTATATGGATAGGTGATTAATATGGATTATGGAAAAACCCCTTTAAAATGAAAAAAAAATAAAAAAATGGGTTGCTCACCGATGATGATTTTTATTTTATGGAGTTTAAAAGGCGCTGTATAAATCTCTGTATGAGCTCCCTCTAGTGAAAGCTGCAGGCAGACAGAATTTTATAATCTCTCTGGATGGTTGTGTTAAGGGAAGCAGGGGATTTGGAGCTTTGTACGAGAAAACCCCTGATCTTTTTAGATGAACGAAAATTAAATAAAAATCGGTACACTTTCCTGCCCTGGACCACTTTCAATAACCCCTTCACCTTCCTAACCTATATAATAATAAACAATAGAATTATATTATTATTATTATTATGAAGTGTTACTAAATAAACCTCGTTAGACCACCAAGGCTAATGGAAATCAAAATTAACTCCTTCACCACACTAGAGAACGAGAGATACTAGGTATAAACCGCTAAGACACCCTATACCCCCAGGAATATTACAGGAATGCGATCACTAAGCCTAAAACCTCCCTATGTAAAAATATGTAATGTAGTACATTTAGAAAATGTGAGTATAAATCGGGAGTGGAGAAGGAGAATTTTGCAGTCTCTGTCGTGGGCACCGAGGCATTTGGTAAAAACCCCCACTTTAAATATTCTGCATTTGGTTGAATTCACATTGAAGATGTAATACATTTTTACGTGTGCGTTAATAGTACCCCCTTCTAGCAGTTATATACCAGGTGAAGATAGGAAGCATTCCTGGAAAACATGTTTTTCTGATCCTACTAGATTATTCCCATGTATCAGATTGGACAAGTCTAAATATGGGGCCATCTTCACCTTCAGAAGCTACGACTATCCAAGCTGTCAATGTGGCATTGCCAGAGGTTTCCATGTCAACAACATATTCCAGATCGGTAAAATTGTATTTTCAACCTATCCCGCCGAATCCTCACGTCTTCTCTAAACAATAGTCAGGGACTATGGAAAAATGCTCTTGGGTCATTTTTTCCATATGCCGGTCAATCAAAGCCCTTGAAGGATATTCTTGATGGCTCTATATTTAGATCCCGACTGGATTATGCAGGTGAACTGTGATACTTGGTAACAGAGGCACAGATCTTGAGAGGAGATACTAAGGACGACTTAGGGGCGGCAGATTATAAACAAGCATTTAACGTAGGTGAAGAATCCTGCCCACAGAGCTAGCAATCAGAGCGATCTCCAGGACCCCAAGTATACTTCTTGAAGTCTTGCTGTTTGTAAGTATCATACTTCTTATGATTCTTGTTCAGTGCTGCGTTGGCTGTTTTACCAAGTTGTGCAAGCGTAAATACGAGAAGGATCAGCTCATCGGATTACAGTTATATGAAAGGTCAGAGGAGCACCGTACATTACTACTGCTAGCAGTAATAACACTTTGTGTACTGCACAGGCTGCTGTCACTACAGAACATTACACTGACAAAACACTTCCATTTCTAGTGCAGCTGCAGGGTGGGATGGCGCGTACACTGGCCGTCTATCGAGTGACTTCTCCGGCGAGCCGTCCGCTCATGTTCACGATGACTGTCGACATAGGAAATCGAAGTTACTCTCAAGGGTGTAGGATACCTCAGGAGAGAGAAGACCCATTTGAGGTTGGTCTCATCCCCATTTTAATAGATAGTGAGAACCGGTATACATAGGTGCTGCGAAGCTTCTGTCCTGAGTGGTTACGAGTGTGGTAATGTCAAGCAGCACCTGAAAATGGCCTAATTTTTAATGTTTGCTATAGAGCTCCCCATCCCTATGTATCTCACATGTTCAGAAATTCTCAAATACAGACAAGAAAAAAAAGATTTCTGCACAGTCATGGGCAGATGATGAAGGTTAAAGGCCATGTACACCTTTGAAAACATTGTATGTATATATACACACACACATTATATATATATATATATATGTGTGTCTATCAGTGTGTTTGGTGCAACTTTCTAATTACATTTTATTACAAAGTATTTTTACTTTTTGAGATACAGCTGCTTGGTATGCTGTATACAGAGCTGCTGTGTCTTGTGCTGAGACCTGAATCCGTCAGGTTAGCGGCATTGACGGGTCTCTGACACACAGGATCCACTTGTTATTGATCACATCTAAATTATGAACTTAAATGTGATCCATAACAGCTCGAACCTGCATGTCAGAGACCCTTCAGTGCTGCGGACATGATGGATTCAGGTCTCAGCACAAGACACAGCAGCTCTGTATACAGGACACAAAGCAGCTGTATCTCATAAAGTAAAAATAATTTGTAATAAAATGTAATTAGAAAGTTGCACCAAACACACACACATACATACATACATACCTATATATATATATAAACCACGTTATCAAAAGGTGTACATGGCCTTTAACAACAACAACAACAACAACTTGTTTCCTAGATGTACAGCAGAACAAAAAAAAAGTAAAACTAGCTTGACAGATGTTTTTTATTCTGGTGAAAGACTTCGCCTCTCATTTGCTGGTTTCCATCTGGTCTTTACCTCCTTTCTGATATTATGGCATTGTGTATATCACATATAGCCAACATGAGCAGGTCACTGCCTCTCACAAGTTCAACACATTCATCTTCTGCTGCTGTAATTGTTTCCAGGATCTGATTGGCTACATTATATAATTTGAATACCATTTTAAAAAGTTACATCTAAATATTATCTGCATTAAAAAAATGGAATACCTTTTTAGATTTATTGCAATCATTATGTTGTTCTGATCCTGGGTTATAGCATGTATTATACTACAGAGCTGCATTCACAATTCTGCCGCTTGTTAATGGAAACAGTCAACAAGCAAACATAACAGCGAAGCTCCTTTAATACCTTTTTTTCCTACATATATGATAGCTGTACAGTGCTGACTACACTATCTGAAGACTATGCTTCCCAGAATGCAGATCACCAGCTCTGTGCAGACACTGAACCAGCAAGGAATGCCGGGAGATTGAAACTTTGAAACCTGTAGAATTGTAACCTAATCTTTTCAAACTCCAAGATGCCGACCTTCTCCTTGAGGTTAGGCAGATACAAATCACTTGTGTAACATACTGACCCTTTGACCCTGCTCCTCTTGATGTTTCTTTAGCTGTTCCAGCAGCTCTTGGAATTCTCTCTCCTTTTCTAAGGCTTCCTGAATGGAGGCTTCATTCTGCTCGGCATAAGCCATGGCCACCACAGCGAGGATAAGGTTAATAAGATAGAATGAGCCCAGGAATATCACCAAGACAAAGAAAACCATGTAGGTTTTACCCGCCGCTCTGAGAGTCTAGGAACAAAAATAAAATATATTTTTTTAATTCAACCAATTTTGACTCAAAGTGACTGTATAGCATTAGATTTATTGAATGAGAACATTACCTACACCGATTGTTTACGCCCAATGGCTCTCCAGCGGTTTTACAACCACAACTCCCAGCATGCCTTGACAGCCACAGGCCGGAAGTTGTATTTGTGAAACCACTGGAGAGCCACCAGTTGGAGACCACTGACCTCTACCTATGTTGGCATTTCTGGTTCTATACAACATGAAGGCTTGGTTTATCCTGAATGAGATGACATTCGAACAACAAAACTTCATTTTACTAAATGGTTAATTAGGGTGAATTTGGAATATGACAAAAACACGGGACTACTCATGGTTAGGGTCAGTACTGTTAAGAGCGTTATACCAGCTGAAACAGGTTCTCCCAATAGTCCTGAGTCATCAGCCGGAAGAGTGACAAAAAGGCCCAGTTGAAGGAGTCATAGCTGGTGTAACCATAGTTGGGATTTCTTCCAATCTTCATACATGTAAAGCTTTCTGGGCATTTCCTGTTGGTAAAAGTTACACTCGTAGTACAAGGTCAGAATTCCAAAAAGACAAATAGAACTCAATAACCACAACAAACAGCTGTATACATGCTATACATTTCATGATGTAAGTTACCCCGGCCTGCCCTCAGTTATACATTTCATGATGTAAGATACCCCGGCCTGCCCTCAGTTATACATTTCATGATGTAAGATACCCCGGCCTGCCCTCAGTTATACATTTCATGATGTAAGTTACCCCGGCCTGCCTTCAGTTATACATTTCATGATGTAAGATACCCCGGCCTGCCCTCAGTTATACATTTCATGATGTAAGTTACCCCGGTCTGTCCTCAGTTACATATTTCATGATGTAAGTTACCCCGGTCTGTCCTCAGTAACATATTTCATGATGTAAGATACCCCGGCCTGCCCTCAGTTATACATTTCATGATGTAAGTTACCCCGGCCTGTCCTCAGTTATACATTTCATGATGTAAGTTACCCCGGTCTGCCCTCAGCTATACATTTTATGATGTAAGTTACCCCGGTCTGCCCTCAGCTATACATTTTATGATGTAAGTTACCCCGGTCTGCCCTCAGCTATACATTTTATGATGTAAGTTACCCCGGTCTGCCCTCAGCTATACATTTTATGATGTAAGTTATATGACATCTAAAGGAACATGCAGATTCAGGAAGAAAACTCCCCATGTCCGAGGCAAAAGTAGGTATAGTATAGACACATAGCAAGCCCTGGACTCAATATTGTGGATTCACACCAGCTTCGGATAGTCTCCATTCTATCAGGTTTCCACTGCTTTTTGGACAGACGGAATAGCATAATCTGCTAAACTATTCTACCCAATAAAAAAAACAAAAAACATCTCATGTATCCCAATAAAATCAATGGGATCGGTTTGGATTTATTAGGCTTCCTTTTCAACCATTAAAAACGAATATGTCCCGGCTCTCTCTGTCAGAAACTAAAAATGGGAACAGAGAACGACGAGTGCAAAAACATTGCAACATAGAAGCACACATGAGAAATAAAATACAGTAAACACACGGAGCCAATATGAAAAAAAGCAGACATTTAGAGGTATATTAAATACTAACACTGAAATTAAAGCTCTAAGAGGTTGATGAAGATATGAAAAACTAGACCGCTTTCTTTCGGAAATAGCGCCACGCTTGTCCATGGGCTGTGTCTGGTATTGTAGCTCGGCTCTATTCATTTGAATGGAGCTGAGCTGCAATACCAGACACAGCCTATGACCAAGAGTGGCACTGTTCTGGAATAAGGCAGTCTAGTTTTTCTAATCTCATACAACCCTTTTAACTTTATTTATGTTGTCTGCAGGGGAAAATAAATGACACTCACCCGCTGTCACTGCTGTTCCCACACAGAAGAGCATCCAGCGCTCCGTCCAGGTAGTAAAAGTTAGCTACATTGGCGAAAAGGTGAGGAATAAATTAGTTGAGGAATCTGCTATAGCTTATTAACTAATAATTATCTTTATTAACCGATGTTCATTTTGAACCGGGGACGTAGTTATAAGGAGGGAGTCCAAAGGCATATAAAAGCACACAGGCATTATAAATACCATGGTAAGTAGCACCAGGCTACAAATGTTGCTTTGGGGCTCAGCCCAATAACTTCTATGGAGCTGTGCTGCAATACTACACACAACCTGTGGACAGGTGTGGTGCTATTTTTGGAAGAAAAAAGTAATGTTTTCCTAATCCTGGACAACTTCTTGAATTTTTTTTGCAAGATACTCAACTTTTGAATTCCCTAGTGTTACTACACAATTTTACTCCCCAGTCTCCATAAGAAAAAAGAGTAAATGGTGATGTGATGTCTAGGTGATATTGCGCCCCTAATAGCTTCATGCGGTTACGGTCTACTGCAGTGATGTTTTTCTATAAGGACGTCACATAAAAAGTTTGCAATTGGCCTCCATGGTCAGCTGATGGCACACCACATGAATGTCATGTCACCATATACTCAATATAAGCAGTAACAACCAAGGAGCAGTGGTGTAGAAAGACGCTACAAAAATAAGAATAGAAGAATGCTACAAAAAGTACAGTGGGAGCGATCATTGTATTGTATTTAGTCCAATTTCTGGAAAATAATAGCATTCGGACAGAAGACAATACTTGTCGAGCTCCTGCACCACTTGGTCCGACATAACCCTATGTTGGAAAAAGTTGCTGCGGCTTCAGAATCTCGTCACGTGTAAAACTTTTATCAAGTGTTTTTGAACACTTTTCTGATCAAGTCAGACCTATTAGAGAATATGACAAGTTACTAGCGTAACAAAATAATGCACTGCTTGGACGGTGCACCAGTATTAGAAAGTCTCCACTTTGGTCATAAGGGGTGAAGAAGTCAAGTAACTTTTAAAATACATTACTGACAACTATACACTGATCCGGAGTTACAGCCTGTATTATACTCCAGAGCCGAATTCACCATTCTGCTGGTCGCTATTGAAAACAGTCAACATTTTTGAGAGACACCCCCCTAATGCTTAGCGGAGCTCCTATAATGCAGCGGAACAGTTATAGCATTCAAAAGTTAACACACACTTTAAGATACATGCACTGTGAATAATGAAGAAGGATTTTAAAAGATAAGTAACTTTTATGGATTTGCACTAAATTTGTTATTTGCCTTACACTCATCATTGAGGTAGGAGCCCCAGTCTATGGATATGTTGGTAAACATGTCGGTGTTATTGTAGAAGGTGGAGTTGTCATCAAAATCCATAGAACTCATAGTCTGGTTTCTGTAATATTCATACGCTTCCTCAGGGGGTGGCCAGCGGACGCATTTCTGTCTCAGGTTTCCCATAAACAGCTGAAGACCAATAAGTGCAAAGACGGCCAAACAGAAGACCGTGAGAATCATCACATCCGCCAGCTTTTTCACAGATTGAATGAGGGCTCCAACGATGGTCTTCAAGCCTGGAACAAGTGAAGTGGATCATCATCACAACACCTCACAAAATCTCAAAAAGAGGATCTACTGAAAATATGTACGTTAGTGAAATGTATGAGCGTTCTTAACACATAGTCATGAAGTAGGAGTAATTGTGTATGGGGTTTCTATAGTCAAATGCACAGTGGATCAATGTTTAGCACTGTTGACATGTAGCACTGGGGCCCTGGCAGTGGTGTACAGTACACAGAGGACAATCTCCATAGCAAAACTAAAAACTAGGTCCCTTTCACGTGCTGCCTGACACCAACACACTCCCTACCACTTAGGACAGGCGGTTCTGTACTCCCATCCCGTTTTCATTAAGGCTGTGTTCACACTGAGTTTTTTGCAGGAGGAAAATTCCTCCTGCAAAAACTGCTCCAGTAGGTTTTTGCACAGTGGTTTGACAAAAACTCGTCAAAACACTCGTCGAGGGTTTTTTTTCCTCTTTCTGACTCATTGAAATGGGGTTTTGGAGGAGGAAACCGCCTCAAGATGGGTCATGTTGCTTCTTTTTACCACGACGAGTTTTTTTTACTCGTGGAAAAAAAACTCGTCTGCCTCCCATTGAAATCAATGGGAGGCATTTTCGGGCGGTTTTTGAGGAGTTTTTTGGTGTGGTTTCTGCCCCAAAAAACTCGTCAAAAAACTCAGTGTGAACAGGGCCTAATGGAGTAAATTTTCCGCTTCCTTGTTTGCGAACATTGCTGCAACCTGTGGAGCCCATATCCCTGTCTAGGTTCTTATTAAAAGGGGTACTAGACCCCTCTCTCCAGGGACCCTATAGCAGCCACATGGACTGTCACTATGATACGTACTTCCTTGGGTAAATCCACCACTCATGGGCAATAACTGGCACTCTGGTTTCCTACCAAATTGCAAAAAAACAAACCGATCGGTTGGTAATCATTGCTAGAGTCAATGTCTTAGTAATCCAATGATCCTGATTACCATAAAGAATCCCTTAATAAAAATTCTCCACTCCCAAGGAGACCCCTATTCACATTACTACCTCACAAAAGCCTGGTGTAGGGACTGGTAAAACAGTTCATAGCATTGTATTCTGGCCGAGATTTATTGCTTGCTCCCATGCCAAGCATCGTAGGGCACACTTATGCCATCCCTGCTGGAAAAGTGACATGGTTTGCTGCTATCTTTTGGGTAACCCTTTGACAGGTTCTGAGGAACCAAAGTTGGAAATCGGTGCTCTACAGTGTTTCTTGACCTAGATGGTTGCGTTTTGCGAGTCTTCTTCGTGTAAGATGAACAGATGCCACACGGTGTCTCTCTTTCACGCAGCTTAGCCCCGACGATCACATACGCTGCACTAGTTTTCCGACTTTACACAACACTGCAGAACTAATCGTACTATTCTCCCTTGGGTCGTCTTCATGGCCAGGACATTTGGATACGTTCCCTAGTTTCCTTATTCTGGAGAAGACATGACTGCAGCCCTGCCTGACTCTCCCGATAAAGTATATGTAGCTGGGGACTATATTGTCAGAGTGAGTAACACCTGACATTTTACTTACTAAAATAGGGACACGGTCAAAGTCTAATAAAGGGAGACGTACAAGCACAGAAGGTTATAGGGGGTCAGGGAAGTAAGGAAACAAACATGGACAATTTGTGTAAACGATACGGGAGACAACCAGCGAGTCGGTGTGAATCTGTAAAAACTGACATGAACAGCTTGGTGTTAACCCTTTAATGACAAAAGAGGAGTCAAGAAATTCCAGCCTGGGTAAAACAACTAGTTATAGTATAAACAGAAAGCCTATGTATATAAAGCCTCATGGACACGGCCATATTACGGAACGGTGTTGTACGGATCTGTAATATAGATATCAAAAAGTATGTTTAAAAAAAAAAAAAATTGCGTCATGTTCTATCACGAAGTATAATGAAGGTATTCTCCCCAGAAGCATTTCTTTTAGGGGAGAATATGGAGGCATAATATGGCAGCACACGAAGTGCCTATGGGGCCATAATACTGAACTATAGGGGCTCGGTGTGCCCACACACAGCTTTGCCGAGTTCATGAATCCTCAACAACAAAGGTGAAGAACACATACTGTAACGCTGACAAAACCATAAATAGGATATAAAACGATACAAACCTGGAATTACAGTGATTGTTTTAAGTGCACGAAGGACACGGAATGTCCTGAGAGCCGACACATTCCCCAGATCTACAAACTCTGTGGTATAACTAGAAGGATAATAATAAAACATAGAAATACCCTAAGCCGTTTAAATGAAAGACCAACGCAAGCGACCACAACCCGTGCACTTAGCAGGTCATGCAGATTAGCTAAAACCAAACTAACCAAGATAAGGCCTCATGCACACAACAAAGCCGTGAACAGGAAGCTACATGGCGGCACACAGAGACCTGGCAGGTCCGTATTAAAGAGTCGTGGCCATGCGGTGTGCCGCTGAATGGTGCTCCCTGCAGCCCTGTATTACAGGGTTATTCTCCCCGAAAGCAATGCTTCAAGAAGAGGATGGCTCTGATACAACATCTGATGCATCCTAATAAGTAAATATAACAAATAAAAAAACAAAAAAAAATGCAGAGGTACAGTAGGCCCCAGAGAAGTTCATGGGTGCCCTACGATGCCTCCGTACAACTTATAGGATGAACAGAGCCATAATATGACCATGTGCATGCTTATATTGAGAGAATTTTTTTGAAAGAATGGTATTCCGGGGAATGCATGTATGTTAGAATATAAATCAGAGAATAAAACTATGTGCATGCGTGGTTCTAAAGAATATTTTTGCCCCATCAGATTTTTGATCTCAACACGTAACCTTTCAAACTTAGATAATCTGACAAATAGATGGACGAATGAGCAACTGTGAATGACCATTTTTACCTCCTGGATCAGTCTATTCATTAATAAATAAGTAACCAATTATATGATATAGGTAAGTACAGGTAAGTATAGGTTGCAGAGGTTCATCATTATGAACATATGTCCAAGACCAGGGGGTTAACATAAACACACAATCGGGGAACCTGGCGTTTCATGTCTGATCACTGGGACTTCCACCGATCACAATGGTGGTCCCGAACTGAAGAGGTACGGGGGGGGGGGGGGGTTAGAGACCCCCGCCGATCTAACGATTGGTGTGGGTCACAGCGATCCGACTATTATCACCTATCCCGTGGATAGGTGATAATTGTCAATTCTAGAACTCATTTAATAGAAAGAAAGCTTAATTTATGAAGAGGCGCAAGGCTCTATTAAATTAGGCACATCTCTGGCTGTCCGTGCACCTGTAATGGAAATCTACGCCAGCTGCGATCTGGTATAGATTTCTGCTATAACTGACGCCAGTTTCTAGCGTAAATTAAATTTGTCGGTCCATGGCATGCCACGTCCCTTTTCGTTAAGCCCCAATCACTTTACAGAAAAGTGCCCTGGGCGGCGTAAATGCATGAAAAGTCTTAATTTTTTTATGCAAATTGCGAATTTTGATAGATTTGTGACATTTCTATGACAGAAAACTGCCGTAGAAAAGTTAGTGAATTCTCCCCTAAAGCTTATATCCTCAGTACAGGATATAAATGTTCTCTCATCTGTGGGCTTTATGAAACCTTCGACATTGGCACGAAATGGGTTAGAGTGCCAAAGTCAACAGTGTATTTCCATGGTAGGATCAGGTACTGGGATTAGTTTTTAGCCCAGTTAGGGCCACACACCAGACCGCCAGTGATGTCACTTATGGACTGATTGACATCTCATTAGATTCTATCATATAAATACTCGAAACCATTACAAGATTTCGATTTTTTTTATTTTCTTACATAAACGCCTTCTTAAATGGGTTCTCTGTACTGAGCTGATCACAGGGACCAAAGTTTGCAGTAAGGGGAGAGTATAGGTTTTTTACATGCATCTGCCATAAGTTCGGAGCTGAAGGAGTATATGATGGAGTTTTAGCTTGCCATATGCTCTATTCATTGATATTATACATACCAGAGACATAGACAAAAAAAATATATAAATGAGACATACATATTGGATGCAGAAAAAAAAAATATTAATAAGATCATTAAAGAAAATAATTAGCTGGTAAAAAAAAAATATATATATATACCAATCATTCTAAAATGAATTATCTTGGTGAGCAGGTTAGTAACCACAACAATGTCTACCTTCTACTTACGCCATTAAAATGACACAGAAATCCAGCCAGTTCCATGGGTCCCTGAGGAATGTAAAACTGTCGATGCAAAACCCTCGGGCAAAGATCTTTATCAAAGACTCAAAAGTGTAAATGCCTGTAAATGTGTACCTAGAACGTCACAGATGAAAAAAATTATAAGAGGTTTCCAGAGAATGTCAATCAGACATCTTATAAAAATGAGATTAGATAGATATGAGATACATAGATTTGTTCTAATAATGTTACTTTACGGATAAAAAAAAAAAAGAAGAAGATGCCCGATTGAAGAAAATGAGCTTTGAGTGGCAGTGTATATACATCCAATATATAAGAGTATAAATAAAGTATAACTATTTGGCAGAAACTAGATAGATGCTACTTACTCCACATTTTTGGACCAAGGTGGCGGGTCACTCATGGTCATGAAGACACAATTTGTTAAAATTGTTATCATAATAAAAAAACTGAATATTGTGAAGATGAGTTAAGGAAATATAAGCCAAGGCACAATGTGATCTATCTAAGTGTTGAAATCTCCACTCTCTACATGATGAAATCAGAATAAAAGTTCTGCCTTCTCTCCAGAAACTGAACCACTCTTGTCCATGGGCTGCATCTGCCCCATTTAAATGAATTTTAACTGCAATACTGGACACAGCCTATGGACAAGAATGGCGCGGTTTCTGGGAAAAAAAAATCTCAGACAATCTCTATAAAGCACGACCACTAAAACCTAAAAATTCACGAGTGACTGCAAATAACTCAAATATTCCACTCCCTCTTAATGTTATACCAAAAGGGTCAAGGCAGCTGAGATATGAGGAGCTGTTTGACAAGGTCCTAACAGTAGTGTTGGTTGATACCTGTTCTCACAGGTGATGATCTTCCTCTAATATAATATACATCCTGCATGGAGAAAAAAAATCGTATTGACCCTTTAACCTTGTAGAGCCGTTGTTTCCTTAACTACAAACTCCACAAAGTGAATACAAAAAAATCCCCATATCCCGGTTTTCTGGATCACTGTGAATGTGGGGCTGGAGAGGAGTAAGATAATGGGGTTCACTTTGGCCACCTGAATTATTGGCTTTTGAGTGGAGTTGCTGTAAATTCCCTGGTCACTTGCGGATTATATAACATAAAAACTATAGAACGGTATCAATAGTAACATTATAGACAACCCGTTATTTCATAAAGGATATGAGTGGATCAGCACTTTAATAGCTCCTGTTCTCAGTGGATTGAGAGGGTCCAGTAGGTACATAGCTTTGGTGGCAGTGAACCGAAATACTGCTTTGCCCTTATTCAGGACTATGAACGTCTGTGGGAAGATAAGACAAGTTTAGACACCGAGCTGAAATGCAGGACATGGAAGCAATTTCCGAAGCTACAAATAGCACAATAAAAGTTATGAAATGATGGCGATATTGACGTACTCCATAGAGTAACACTGCACTTACAATAGAACAGATGTAGCAGTACATAAAGGTGTAGACAAGCCACAGTGTCAGGGGAAGAATACCTCTTTATATGGCATGTGATCCATGAGAAAGAACACCTGTATGCCGCTTTATGAAAACAGAGGTACAGTATGGGTTTATAGATCTCTATGGGTGCTGTACATATCCTAGCTGCTTGATGGCACTTAAAATGTGAATATCCAGACACTATACAAACGTCTTAAAGGATAAAACCCAAAAGGGTCAGCACAGCCAATAAAAATCTGCGTTAATACCACCAGATAAACGAGATTGATCCGGAGTGTATGTATAAAAAATAACTTTTACTAAATTTCTTTAAAACATTAGCATTTTGCGACATGTGCGCATAAATTCGTCACAGCTGTATGCAGTTTTTCATGTGTTTTTTCACAGTATGCATATACAACTATGTTTTAAGACAGCAAAATAGTCCACCTTTTTAGGTTTCCTAATCCATATGATTTCAACAATTAGTTAATTTCAGAGGTTCTCTCATAAACACTTAGGTGATCTGTTTGGCATATAAGATATACAGGAGACATAAGATTTTTCAGGCAGTTGCCCTCCTACCCCTTTTATTTTTGGGATGGTGATGTTCCTTTCAGGAGTTGTCTGTCAAGTCCTGGATTTAATTGAACCTCTGATATAGGGTAAATTCTCTCCTTGGGGGTTGCCACGCACTGGACCCCCACTATGATCAAGATTGTAGAGGTGCTCTGCTCATCTGATATGCCAAAGTGTATTCTTGGAAAATCCCCTTAACCTTAAGGGGAGTATGAGGATCCAGATCATATGGTAGCCAAAACTTCATCAATTCCCAGAACATACAAATTATAATAAATATAATGTGAATTAAAGCAGAATAGAATATTATTTGTGGAGGTTTCCAATCTACAATTTTCTCTATTCAGTGTTAGAGAAGGGTACAATGTGCCCACCAGAGGACATTATCCTGAGGGTCCACCAAGCTGCTATGCAGAATAATAGCATGTCCAATTTGAAACAACCTAAAAACATAAAAGATCCCCGAAGCAAGTGGTTTTGTAATCTGCAAGTGGTGTCTCTATGCAGCGCACGCGCACACACACACACACACACACACACACACACACGCACACACGCACGCACACACGCACACACGCACACACGCACACACGCACACACGCACACACGCACACACACACACACACACACGATTTGCTGTAGAAATGTCTGCACTTGAAAATCAGTTTTATACATGTGAATGGGGTTGTTTCTGCAGCATGTCCATGGATTTCTGGAAACCCCCTTGAGTTGTGTGAGACAGTCGCATAAATTTCTGCAACGCATCTGCTGTGAGTGAACATACCCTTACTATGCTAGAACCTAGGCCCACCTAAGGATCCTCCTGCCCTTCTACTGGCCACTTTGGCCCAGTGTCTATTAGTTTACAATTGTCAATTATACAGGTCCTGGAAACTCCTTCCGAAAAAAATTGCACAGACCCATTTATATGAAATAAAAAAAAAATTTACTTCACAGAATCAAGCCATATACAGTCTCTGAAGATCCACATGTTACCTTTTGGGTACTGTAAAAAGGATCCAGATCTTCCAGGGGCACCCCAATAAGCTCCGATGGTGGATCACCATAAATAAGTGGTAGACTCTTCCCAGCCTCCAGGCCATTGTTGGGTTTTAGTACCGCGTCCTCAAGAACTTCAATCTGTTTGGCTTTCCGAATTTTTTCCTCTTCAAATCGCTTTTCTATTTTTGCAAGGCTCTCTCTGGTAAGTCGCCGCAGGCTGTCAGGGCCGGGAGGGAGCATTTTGCCGGCCATATTGTCATTCTGTATTTAGGAGAGGTGTAATATGGCGTGTCTGCCTGGGAATCGAACACCTAAAATAACAAAATAACGATAATATAATAACATGCATACGATGAAGCACGATATTGTCAAACAACATAAGGTAACTACAATGATACAAAGCGAAGACTACAACATATACTCACAATATCATAAGTATCTAAATACCCCAAACTAGGTAGTGTAGCTTGTTGGCACCCAGCACCCCGCGCATATGCCCTGCCAGTCCCCCCCCCAACTATGCCTATATAATATGTGTATCTTGTGCTTTGATATGGAAAAAAAAATGTCTGTCACACATTCATTATCCTGAGTTCAACCTCAAAATACACAAGTTTACAAATAGATATAACTTACCGTTAAGAAGGAATTCCTAAATGTACAATATAGTAAAGGGCAGAAGAGATCTGCTATTTATGGAGATTGACAGCAGGGATACTAGTTGTAATTGTACACAAGGATTGTCTCATATGGACATCCCCTTTTTGCTGGAGGTCCGGCTTCTAAAAACCCATTAGCCACAATCACCAGGAAAAGTTACGCCGGTTATTTAAATGGATTGTCCGCCACCATAGCGAGAGGTGCTCTATTTTACGGTCTTTACACTCTGGCTCATAGAGGGGGGTCCTGAGCGGGGGACCCTAATTGGGCATATAAAAATGGGTAGTCTTCAATTCTAAAAGGGGATCATGGAACCAGGAGATAAACTGACCATTCAGGTATTAGGGCAGTGTCTGAGCACGGCAATAGAGGGCCCACAGCCCCTTTAGTGAATTAGAGCCTTCGTTGCGATGTTGCAGAAGCTGCAGTAAAAAAAAAAAAAAAGCGCGACACGACAGCGACTGTTTGAATACGTTTGAGTGCAGGTCGCATGTATCCTATTAGAAATTAGTGGGATGCGTCTGTTAGCTTAAGCTGCAGTCAACTGCAATATACGCCGGCAACGCTCATGGCACTTGCGCCAAATGTATCCACATAGCCACAACATATGCCAAAAAAAGAAAGACAGTGTCCTTCAGGCGTTCTAAGTCGTAGTCAACTATGCTTTTCAATACATGGGATCCGGCAAAATAACTTATTTTTTATATTGGTCATAGAAGTCAATGGGCGACATATGCAACTATACGACAAATGGAAAAACGGGTCCATAGGAAAGGATAACTAGCTGATGATGCCGCAGATGCTATTCAAGCTATGAGTGCACTGGGTGACGCTTTCTTTTAGAAGTGCAGTCACATTTGGCTCCTTAGGCCCCATCTATAACCTCTCGCCTTGCTCTGTAGTACGATGTGTCAGGATCTTTGGAAAGGTATAAAGCAATTTTGTAATTTGGAGGACGGCTGATATTGTACCAATATTTAAGAAGGGTAAAAAAGGTGGAACCGAGTAACTACCACCCAGTAAATTTGACGTCCGTGGTACGCAAAATATTTGAGGGTATTCTAAGAGATGAACTGCAACAGTATATATAGCGGAGAATAGTCTAAAAACGGATAACCAGCATGGATTCATGGAAAACGGGTTGTGCCTAACTAACATGCTTGGTTTCTATGAGGAGGTAAGTGCAAATCTGGATGTTGGTCATGCGGTTGATGAGATATATTTGGATTTTGAAAAAGCATTTGATATTGGTCCACACAACAGTCTTGTTCTGAAGCTACAGACACAGGGACTTGGAGATCATGTATGCATGTGGGTAAAGAATTGGTTAAGGGACAGAAAAACAAAGTCGTTATAAATGGTACTTACTCAAAATGAGCTGAAGTCAGCAGTGGGGTACCACAAGGGTCGGTGTTAGGCTCAATTCTTTTTAATCGCTTTGTTAATGACCTTGTGGATGGGATTGATAGCAAGGTGTCAGTTTTTGCTGACGATACAAAACTTTGTACGATACTTAAAACTCAGCTTGACTATAAAGTATTACAGAAAGACCTAGATAAGCTGGGAGCATGGGCAAGATGAAATTTAATGTCGATAAATGTAAAGTGATGCACCTAGTACGCAATAATAGCAATTAATGAATATACATTAAATCGAATAAAATGGGGGATAACGGAACAAGAGAAGGACCTGGGTATTCTGGTAATAAATAAGCTAAGCAGGAGAACTCAATGTCAAGCAGCAGCTGCAAAAGCAGATAGGATTTTAGGGTATATAAAAAAAGAGATGAAAACCTGTGATTCAAATGTAATATTACCCCGCTATAAATCCTTTGTAAGGTCACATCTTGAATATGGAATTCAGTTTTGGGCTTCACATTGTAAAAAAGGACATAGGAGAACTGGAAAGGGTTCAAAGGCGGGCAACGAGATTATTAAATGGAATGGGAGGTGTCGCTTGCAATGAAAGGCTAGAAAAATTGGCTTGTTCAGCTTGGAAAAAAAAAAAAAAAAAAAAGACGCCTTAGAGGTCTGTATAAATATACATGTGGTCAATACAGAGAACTAGCACATGATCTGTTCCTTCCAAGAACTCTACAAATGACCAGAGGACATTGACATTCATTGCATGTGGAAGAAAGTTTCAGGCATTAATATAGGAAAGGGTTCTTTACAGTTAGAGTGGTCAAACTATGGAATGGCTTTCCCCAAGAGGTAGTAATGGCAGATACTAATGTCAGCATTAAAAAAAAAAAGGCTTGATTATTTACTGACGAATGGCATTGAGGGTTAAAATGAATCAAGCAATGAATGACCGGTAATTTATTGTGAAAGATTGAACTTGATGGACCTGTGTCTTTTTTCAACCTATGTGACTATGTAAAAATTAGTCTCGTAATCGCACACAGACAGGAGAAAGTGAGGACCTCTTAGCACTGGGCTGCTCTGAAGTGATTCCAGGCACTAGGCTGGCTCCTCAGCTGCCATCCCGGATCACCCATAAGGGGGTCAAGTTTCGGCAGCCTGATGACTCTGTTCATTCCTTCTGAAGAAGGAAAGATGCATAAAGCAAGAGACGCATGAGGAGGGCAGGGAGAGTAAAACTGAGCACAAACTAACATCCGGGGGTTGCCAAACTAGTCCTCCCTCTTCTGCATACTCCGTCCCATTCCCTACTATTTTGCACACCTAAAAATGCCCTCGCTTCCGCTTCTTACTAAATTCAATCTGGAGCTGGAATTAACCTTTCTCCTGTCGGCTGGATTAGCTGTGAACTGATACCTTCCTTCAAACATTATAAAGCATGTGGACTAGTGCCAGTCCTTTGACCCGTTTCCTCCAAGCTGCTCCTTTTTTGGAACAAGTTTCATGTTCAAGGATTTATTTCTTTTCTTTTAAGCGACTCCGGTCCACAGTAAAAATGTCACTATACATGCAGAATGTATAGTTAACATACCCGGTGCCCTCCATTTCCCTTTTCATACACACACACACACACACACACACACACACACACACACACACACATATATATATATATACATATATATACACATATACATATAATATACGCCTGCTTCTCAGACCACCCTCTGAACAGTGTGGTTTGGTAGTTTGTATCATTTGTAGTAATGGTGTCCTCGTGTGGCAGAGAGACCATTAGGCCCCCCCATACGATAGGGCCCAGGTGAAATTGCAACCATTACACCCCTTATTGGTATTTATTTGATAGAGTTACATCGCATGTTTATAAGTGATGAATGGAGACTACTGAATCAGCTCCTACCGGCCATGAGGACCTGCAGGATCACCCATAGGCGTAGGACTCTAGTGCCGGATGGAAAATCTGGAGCTCTAAATAAATCTACCAAGATATGGACAGGGGGCTATATTACTGCAACATTAGGAATAATTAGGAAAAACTGGGCGCGCTATAACCGCAGCAAAAGTGGTTATTAACCTGCTCTCCCTGAAATAAATAGACCTATGAAAAGGCCAAAAACAGTTTATAAAATCAATGATTTACTGGCGGTTAAGGGATTCCATTACCAACATTATTGCATAGACACCACAACCAGCCAAACGTTATCCCCACTTATTAATCCCAATGACATTAAAAATCCAGCAACATTGCAAAAAACAGCTAAAATCTATATAAAAAAACAAGCTATTGGTAACATAATCCGGATTCTAAAAATCCAGAATGTTTTAAGATTGAATAGTGGACTATCACTCAATTGTAAGACATTGTGGATTTTTATACTTAAAGAGGCTCTGTCACCAGATTTTGCAACCCCTATCTGCTATTGCAGCAGATAGGCGCTGCAATGTAGATTACAGTAACGTTTTTATTTTTAAAAAACGAGCATTTTTGGCCAAGTTATGACCATTTTTGTAGTTATGCAAATGAGGCTTGCAAAAGTCCAAGTGGGTGTGTTTAAAAGTAAAAGTCCAAGTGGGCGTGTATTATGTGCGGTACATCGGGGCGTTTTTAATACTTTTACTAGCTGGGCGTTCTGACGAGAAGTATCATCCACTTCTCTTCAGAACGCCCAGCTTCTGGCAGTGCAGACACACAGCGTGTTCTCGAGAGATCACGCTGTGACGTCACTCACAGGTCCTGCATCGTGTCAGACGAGCGAGGACACCGGCACCAGAGGCTACAGTTGATTCTGCAGCAGCATCAGCGTTTGCAGGTAAGTAGCTACATCGACTTACCTGCTAACGCCGATTGCTCTTTCACAAGGAGCTATGATCAGTAATGTATGGGGACGAAGCTGAACCCCTGACGAAGCTGCACCCAGAGGCAGCGATACACGTGGGGCCGTCTGTCCTTATTCCCCAGCCTATTTGGGTCATGCATCACTTTTCTCTATCATGATCATTTCTCTTTAGAGCCAATAGCATCCGCTTTTTGTGCCTAGGACCATACAGCGTGTGACGACGAGGGGTCAGTGCTGTACCCGCCTATTACAGATCGGTTCACCAAGCAAATATATATAATTTTTTCATATTTATGTGACTATAGTTTCCCCTCATTGGGGTATAGATATTATCTTGCACTTTGTATTCTTGTGTGGTTCAGCATGTGGTTACCTTCCAGGTTTACTAGTTGCATATAATACATTTATGCGGCTATTGTATTGTATTATTTTGATATTGTCCCATTTGCTTCCGGTTTCATTTTTACAGGTTTGTTGATTCTGTTTTTTAAGTGGCTTTATATTTTGTATGTAGTGTATAATAAAGTTTGGTCTTTTCATTCCCGTTTTTTCGTATCCCTTTCTTATTATTTTGGGTGTGCGCAATCTTGTACATGTGCCTTTTCCTCTCTCCTATTATGCATATTTTTTGCATGTTACTGCAGAACCCCATATAGATTTCTTTCATACATAGTGGTGCCCACACGTCCCCATCTTTTCTTAATGTATGGGAACGAGCAATGATTGCTATGATCGCTTGTCCCAATACGTTACTATCAGGTCAGTGGCACAGGTAGATTTTCTGCCGACAATGATAACATTTTGTGCTGCATAAACAACACGATCAGCCGATGAACCAGCATTTGCTGGTTCATCGGCTGATTGTCGCCCTGTTTACACGGGGCAATGATCGGGAATGAGCGTTATATGAACATTTATTTGCTCGATCATTGGTCTGTGTAAAAGGGCCATTAAAGTCATAATACTACAGACCTTCCCAAGTTAGGAGCATGAATGCTGTGCCTAGCCTCGAAACATTATGCCAGTCTGCGGTGTCAAATTTCCAAGCTACTTTTATGTGGCACAGGGCACATTTTTCCAGGCCCAAAGGTCCTAAAGGTAAACCACAGAAACTGGCATGACCGTGTCTGCCAGTCACAGATGCCTCAGCCACAGGCGTGTTCTTTTTAGTGTTTGCCACAGATGCCCCCTTTAGTGCCGGTCACAAACGTTCCCTACAACAGCCCCACACCTTAGGCGTCAGTTGAGACAGAACATGGGTTTGTGTGTGAAATATTTGTTAACGAGATCGTTGTCTAGTATTACTACATTATTGCACAATTATCATGTCACCCTATCACTACCCATTTATAGTCATGTTTTTTTTATGCGTAATTTTTTGTAATTTTCTGTTTTTTTAACAAAACATAAAACATAACAACATTGTCAAATACATGAGATTGAGAAGGGACAATACAGTTCACAATTGCGGTGCTTATGTCGCTTATCGTCATTATTCCTCTGAGACGCAGCCCAGGAGTATCGAGATGTAGGACAGATACGGCAAGTTACAGCAATCAAAGGAAACAGACGTATCATATAAAAAGCGGAAAACATTCACAATTCCCGACAACTGTCTAATTATTACAGGTTTACCAATCACGAAGTATAAATTATCACTAGTGGACCCTCTATACATCCCCTAGGAAGCCCGCCTTTTCTATTCTCATCCAGGGTTTTTCCATCCCTGAGATATCAAGTGGTCCATTTAGGGACTCCTTTGCCTACCATGCCGTATGACGAAAAGGAGACACCAAATCTACAATTTCCCGTTTGTTCAGATGCCGTCCATTAAAGGGTCTCCATTTCCTGAAAAAACTCTGGTCGCTCTTTCTTTATGCCTCTCCATATCCAGGCGATCCATGCCTAGAAGTTTTTTTTAATTGGGCTACCAAGTCTATGATAGAAGGAGCGCTTGGGCTTAACCAGTGTAGCAACAAACATCTCTTTACCACTAATAAGGTAATATGAACCACCGAAGGAACAGCTTTTGGAGTAGAAGAGGTCTCCTTATCATGGGGTCTCACTTGGTGGAATATGACCATAAGGACTCGATAAATCGGCCTGTGGTTTCCCAGAACGTCTAGGTATCCGGGGCACACCCAAATGCCATGCCACATATCGGATCTAGTTGCTTTACACTTAGGGCACGCTGTGATCCTATCTGGGCACGAGACCGAGGCCGGAATATTGAAACCATATATTGCGTTGTGCATGAGTTTAAAGTAAGATTCGCTCCATCTTTCGTTGAGTCTCCCTACCCTTAAGTATGATATTAGCCATGTCTGGATCTCCGTTCTCTATTCCCAGGCTTTATCACATTCTATCGGCTGTATTTTAATGGACCTGTTCCAGACTAGATTGTATATAGAGGAAATAGTGGCCTTCTCTGCTCTAGGGCCCATCATTTCATCAGAGATGTGGTCGGTCGCCTCTGTATGTAGCAAGTTTAGTCGGTTTTTGCAGAACTTCAAAATTTGCATAATGGGGAAGTAGTCTGTCCATCAAGCTATATATTTATTTTAGCTACAGCATAGCGAGACATCTCAATATTGTAGAAAGATGTTGTGCAACCATAATGTTCCTGTCCCTCCACTCCTTAAACAGACCATTGCCCTACCCTGGGTAAATTTCAGATGGTCCCAAAGCGGTAACTTTTGGATATAGTCATGTTTTTTTTCTTATGTGGCAGATGGTCCTTAGGATCTCGTCATGCATCAGAGCCTGGGTGTGACGCTGATCCCAACATATCCTATAGCTAAACCACTGAAGACCACTCACTTTCCATGAAAAGACTGATTTTGTAAAAAGGGGACATCATTTACAGTACTACCATGAGGTCCCAGGAACAGGAGGTCCTCTGTTCAAGTACCCAGTCCATTAGCCAGAGCGGAGGGCTGTTGATTTCAAAGGGCCCCATGTAATACTTATTATCTCCTGTGGTGGCACTGTAGGGGAATTTAACACTTACTGTCAGATTCTCATCTATTAGCCAAAGCAAAGAATGGTCAGAGAGAGCAGCTCTCTCTCTTTGGAGGACCCATCACGTCCATGCATTGATTTTAATGGTAACATTTCTCCTGTGGTGGCGCTGCAGGGACAGTGAACACTTCCTTCCAGGATTCCTCATAGATAAACTAAAGCTATTCACTGGTGGTCCCAGCAGAGGGACACTATTATCAGCCTTTTATCAGGAAACCCTGCTAATTAAAGTGGACAATCCCTGTAAAGCAGACCTATGACAACACCTGACATGTCTGTTTTAGGAAATGCTTGTATTTTCCATAAAATTACAATTCTGCAACATCTTTTCTTAGAACTCTGCTTTGTGCAGTTCCTCTGTTATTACTGCTAGAAATGTATGAATAAATTGACAACTGGGTGTTACCATTCCCATTGTCAAAGAGGCGTGTCACTACACAGTCTCACTGTGTCCGCACTGATTGGACAATGTTAGTCTGTGTACAGGCACTCCCCCAACTAGTAACCCCCAGTTGTCAATTTATTCATAAATTTCTAGGAGGAATAACAACAGAGGAAGGGTACAATGTAGAGTTTTAAGAAAAAATTCTCCAGAATTGTTATTTTATGGGGAATACAATTATTTAGTAAAATAGACATGTTAAGAAAGGTGGCTCTTTAAGCGACAAGAGGATTCAAATATGAAATAAAGCTGCATCATCCGTACCAAATCGGCACAACACGATCTAATATGCTGTCTATTGAGCAATTCCATCCAAAACCACAACAGATAGTCTTGCGGGCTCTTGGATGTTCTATCCTTGACTAGGGGGGTACATGGATAAAATATTGGGAAACCTTGCTTTATAGTGAAGGTTCTCTCTGAGGATAATCACAAAAGAACACATAAATAATACGATTAGATAGAAATGAATAAATTACCTGTACAACCTAGCAATCATTAGGAGGCATAATGAAACAGGATCACAATAGGTTGTCATTTGTCGAGTAGTGAGGCTTACATCTTGTGAAAACATCCGTCCACCCAGTGACACATAGGTCAGTAATTGCTCCGTGATACAAGTCATTAACTCACAACTGTTGCACATGGTGGATTTAAGCGGAGGGTCCCGTGGAATGACAGGCATGTACCACAGGCAGGTGTCTCTCTGTAAGGCCGCCAGATCTTTTGACATGCCATGTTGCCCCTGCCGTGTCTGAAAGGAGCGAGGGATGTAAACAAGTGGATATTACACCTCTGCTAGGGCAGCGTCAATACAGCTTTAATCCCGAAACCGTCTTTGGCAGCTAATAAAATGAACAGACATAATTTTTGGGAGCATATAGGAGGCTTAATTCCCATGCTGAGACATTACACGAAATTGGGAGTAGTAAACTTCTAAATTACCACCAGAAGGATGTTGTATTGAGACCTCAGTTTACGTGATTTTTCTTACGCCGTCGGTAGATATCTTTGCATTAAACTTCCCTATACGATTCACAGTACAGATCAGCAGCTTATCACATAATAATTACCTAAAGAATCGGATTAACACCTACATAACACGAGTCAATTTTATGATAGAAGAAACTAACATAGAGGCAAGGACAAACAGAAAAGTAGCAGAGCAGAATTGGTTATATATACACTACCGTTCAAAAGTTTAGGGTCACTTAGAAATTTCCTTATTTTTGAAAGAAAAGCACAGTTTTTTTTCAATGAAGATAACATTAAATTAATCAGAAATACACTCTATACATTGTTAATGTGCTAAATGACTATTCTAGCTGCAAACGTCTGGTTTTTAATGCAATATCTACATAGGTGTATAGAGGCCCATTTCCAGCAACCATCACTCCGTGTTCTAATGGTACATTGTGTTTGCTAACTGTGTTAGAAGGCTAATGGATGATTAGAAAACACTTGAAAACCCTTGTGCAATTATGTTAGCACCGCTGTAAACAGTTTTGCTGTTTAGAGAAGCTATAAAACTGACCTTCCTTTGAGCTAGTTGAGAATCTGGAGCATTACATTTGTGGGTTCGATTAAACTCTCAAAATGGCTAGAAAAAGAGAGCTTTCATGTGAAACTCGACAGTCTATTCTTGTTCTTAGAAATGAAGGCTATTCCATGCGAGAAATTGCCAAATAACTGAAGATTTCCTACAACGGTGTGTACTACTCCCTTCAGAGGACAGCACAAACAGGCTCTAACCAGAGTAGAAAGAGAAGTGGGAGGCCCCGCTGCACAACTGAGCAACAAGACAAGTACATTAGAGTCTCTAGTTTGAGAAATAGACGCCTCACAGGTCCTCAACTGGCAGCTTCATTAAATAGTACCCGCATAACATCAAAGTTTGAGGTGTTTGGATCACACAGAGGAACATTTGTGAGACGCAGAACAACTGAAAAGATGCTGGAAGAGTGCCTGACGCCATCTGTCAAGCATGGTGGAGGTAATGTGATGGTCTGGGGTTGCTTTGGTGCTGGTAAAGTGGGAGATTTGTACAGGGTAAAAGGGATTTTGAATAAGGAAGGCTATCACTCCATTTTGCAACGACATGCCATACCCTGTTGACAGCGCTTGATTGGAGACAATTTCATCCTGCAACAGGACAATGACCCAAAGCACCCCTCCAAATTATGCAAGAACCATTTAGGGAAGAAGCAGGCAGCTGGTATTCTATCTGTAATGGAGTGGCCATCGCAGTCCCCAGATCTCAACCCCATATAGCTGTTGTGGGAGCAGCTTGACCGTATGGTACGCAAGAAGTGCCCATCAAGCCAATCCAACTTGTGTGAGGGCCTTCTGGAAGCATGGGGTGAAATTTCAACCGATTTACCTCTGCAAATAAACAGCGAGAATGCCAAAGGTCTGCAATGCTGGAATTGCTGCAAATGGAGCATTCCAAGACGAAAGCAAAGTTTGAAGGAGATAATTATTAATTCAAATAATCATTATTTCTAACCTTGTCAATGTCTTGACTATACTTTCTAGTCATTTTGCAACTCATTTGATAAATATAAGTGTGAGTTTTCATGGAAAACACAAAATTGTCTGGGTGACCCCAAACTTTTGAACGGTAGTGTATATACATTTTGTATCATTTAGTTGGAATGTGCTGTTCAATTTTTGTTGTGTTTATGTGATTCATATATGTGGGGTTAGTGACTGCCTCCACTTGTTGTTCTTCTACTCCTCCAATTCTGCCCTGGGTGATTTTAATCAGTTCAATGCTGGATCCTACCATCCCCAGGTATATATGTAGGCTTAGTCCCAGTTCTGGGTGTATGTGCAGAGTAGGTTCCCACCTTACAGAGGTCGGCTGTCGTGGCAGGTGGGATAACACTTTTTGATCAAAATGTGCACTAAGAACCTCCCTATTATAAGTAGATTTAGCTTTAGTGCATATTTATTTATATTTAGTGGTTTAGGTGGCATTAGTGTCGCAGGGTGCTGTCGCCATTTTTTGTCTGATATATATATATATATATATATATATATATATATATATATATAGAGACTGCATTGATTGTAAATGGTGATAGTTTGTCCACTTTGGAATGCAAAATGCATAACATTTAGCGTACAGACCCGCGTAGAAGCTTTGGAAACTACACCCACATGCGGTAGCAAATGATGGGGTCCAATTATTTCTATGGAAGTTCTTAGGAAAGGAATCCCGCACCTGCTGCAGCCTTGGCTTATGGAGAGGATCCTGCCCAACATTTGTCAACTTTCTAAAAGGGGTCACCTGCTTTGGACAATGTCTTTTTTTGATATATAAGCTGACCACAGAGTGTCCTGCTGCTGGAACCCCAGTGATCACCTGTAATCTGTAGGGGAATCCAGCCACAAGTGTTCAATTCCTCTGCAGCGCCACCACAGGAGAAAGGGGGCATTGCATAGTGCCTTTTAAAAAAATTTTTTTTTTAAAAATGGGCTCTCTTTACTGTACGCACGCACGCACGCACGCACGTTCCTCCAGAGCTAGAGATGCTTTTTGTAGCCACTTTTTGCTCTGGCTAAATGTTGGATGCCCAAAATTACGGACTTCCATTTATTAACTCAGAATTCCCTAATAGCCTATTTGAAAATAAGTTTTCTGAACCAGACTTCCCCTATAAGAAAATTCAGTAGGTTTACTATGACAATGCAACAACACCATAAATTGTGCCGGATGACAAACTCAGCTCTTCTGCACCTTACAACCTCTTCTATGTTAGCTCTTTACTTTCATATTTTTTTTTACATATTCACAAGGGAAATAATAGATTTGGTTGGACTGCTGCACTATTCAGAACAACAAAGTTATTTCAATCTTAGTAGAGAAGAAGATGCAGCTCTCACACCAAGAAGATTGTATCTGTCCCTTCCTATTACTTTACGCAGAATAGAAGCACTGAGCTAGATGCGTTGAATAGAAGATTGAGTTTTAGCTTGAGCATTGGCTGGTCTCAGCCTTTGGTATGTGTAGCCCGGGGGTACATGCCAGGTCTCTAGGGGGTACTTGTACTGTCCTAATGCTGTGTGAGTATGAGGCACTTGGCTTACGGTAAATACAGATGTAGATCATTTTAGGTAGTAGTATGAATGACGTATTGTCTCCTGGGTGACCACAAACCGCCCAGGTGCGAAATACAACACGGATTTCAATGTGCACTATTTTATGTACCATTTGTCCTGTGGCAGCGATGCAAGGAAATTGTACACTGGCTCTAGGTTCCTGATTACAGCTAATAACTAGGGGTCTCAACAGGGGACCTTTCTAGCAAAAAGGGATTGTCCAAAGCAAACATCTGCCATGTTAGATAAACATTAGATGGCTTGTGGATGACCGCTATCGCGCCATCTGACCCATTGATATACACGAGCAGCTAGCAGACATCTCCGGCGATGTTATGTCCAGCGGGAACGATCCGAACGGCCTGAAGTCCAGCTGACAGATACAAGTTAGAGGTGCATTGGGTGTTACTACACTTCCGTATCCCTCCGATTTTTCAGATTCAACTGAAAAATAATCATAATCCCATGTTTCCAAGGTCGGACTGGCCCTCCAGAGGATCCTTAGGTGGGCCCAGACTCTGACCCAAAAATGAGTCCCAAAAAATCTAGCTGAAAACAACCCCACTTGGAGCCGACTTGGTAGCCAAGCGACGAATAGTGAACCCAGGCAGCTGGTGGGTAAATATTTAGACACAAAACACCAAATAAATTAGCCCTTGTTTCCCAGGTACCAAACGAATACTTCCTAATCTGTATAAAACATAACTTTTATTATAACTAAATATTAAGCACACAGTTAGAATTAAAATACCCAATGTGATGTGAATGTCCCAATAGTATTCTACTGGTATCATTAAACCGTGCGTATCGTCTCAATACGGAGTCAGAATGCGGACTCTGAAACCACACCGCCTGTGTGAGATAACCGTAAACAGCGGCGGCAGTCCGCTTACGGAAGACTTCAACTAACAGACTGCATTGTTTTTAAAAAGAGAATAGCCCCCCCGACATGTTTCACCACCGTAGTAGCGTCCTCAGGGGAAATGGGGCTTATGGCGGTGAACGTGGCTAAATTCCCTATTTATAACTTTTCTCCTGACGTAACTCGGGCTAGTCAGGACAGAGGTTCAATAAAACAGTCCTCGTTCGGCTAGCCCTTCAGAATAGCGATAGACATGTATATACTCCAATCAGAAGTGCTAAAGCTTCAGCCAATCTAGGGCTTGCTTTTGCGCTTGCGTAATGCTCATAGATGACTGTGAAAGCGAACAAGCGCCAAATCAGAATCCACGGCGCACGTGGTTCAGACGGAACGCCGGAACGGAAAGCCAACGCTGATGTGAACAGGCCCTAAGATGTTTCGAAATTCGGGGTAGGAACAAGAGGTCTCAGCAAACATCCCATTTTTCTTACAAAAAAAAAAAAAAATCGTATATCATTTATAAGTACAGTTTATATAAGAAATAAAATATATTTTCACACTGCCAAATGACTGCACTCTTACTGAACTCATCTAAAAATGGACCTTCTCTAATAATTCTTCTATAAATATAGCTTCAGCTCATTTTCAGACTCGTCATAAACAAGATCATTACAGCAGTCACATAGCGCCAGTCTTCTGCTGATTATTGGCATCTTCCAAACTTCACCTTACATGTACATTGTATTATATATTATTTTGGAATGACAGTTGGCACAGTCTTCTGATACAATAAACCCTTCTCTAAAAGAAAATTGCTCCGGTGATCAGTTGATCGCTAATGGTCTGACTCCCAGATCCCTGGTAATGCGCTTATATTGCCCTGGAATCTTTTACCTGTAAGAAATGTGAAATTAAAAGGATTGGGAAACCATGTAATAGATGGGTGAGCCGAAACTGGAACAATGGGACTCGCTGGTACTTAGCAGATCTGCCTAATAGAGGGGGGTCCTGAGTTCCACTTCAGAGATAATTTTGTAGAAAACAATAGTAAACTACCGACTGTCTGGCACCTGAGACTCCACGCATCAAGTAGGCCGCACCCTAAGGCTTCGTTCACATCTGCGCTAGGGATCTATTCCAACAATCCATCTGAGCTTTCCGTCAGAACGGAGCCCTGACAGACACAAATGGAAACCATAGGTTTCCGTTTCCATCACCATTGATTTTAATGGTGACGTATCCAGTGCCAATAATTTCCGTTTGTCTCAGTTGTGCAAGGGTTCTGTCGTTTTGATGGAATCAATAGCGTAGTCAACTACGGTATTGATTCCGTCAAAACAACGGAACCCTTGCACAACTGAGACAAACAGAAGCCATTGGCACCGGATCCGTCACCACACTGGTGATGGAAACGGAAACCTATGGTTTCCGTTTGTGTCTGTCAGGGCTCCGTTCCGACGGAAAGCTCAGACAGAACGTTGGAACGGATCCCTAGCGCAGATGTGAACGAAGCCTAAGTCATGTATGGCGTTAAAAAGTTTGTCTGCTCTTATAAAATAAAGCAGAACATTGTGGTGTGCTCACATCAAGCACCATCTGTAACTTTCCCCTTGTTCCTCCCCGGATGCCACGATTAGACCGGGTCTAGACGTGGCGGATTCCGCAGCAACTTATAGTACAATACACGTGGATGGGGCTATTAAAACACCACCCACATTTACCGGAAAACTTCAGAGCGGAAATCAGAACTGCGCGATCTCCATATCTGCAGAACGCAGTCGATTTTCACTGCCGATTTTAACTGTTGTAATTCTCAGGGTGAAATTCGGGACAGTAGGTCGTTCATGGTAAAAAGTTACCTGTTTAGGGTTGTAGTCTAATTTGTTGCAAAAGGGCATCACATTATATAGCATGCGCCACGGTTTGTACACGAAAAACTGTCAGACAACAGATCTGACGCATATAAGAAGGATTACAAAACGGAAGTACATAGGTCAGTAATTATTTTTTTTATATTCCAAAAAACTGTTGTCAATATTAGACACCTATAATGAATGTGGCCACTGATGTTTTTTAAGATGACTCAATTAGACTCTGTTCACATTAGCATCATGTCTTCCGTTATTAACCATGACAGCTTAGACAAATACTTTTTGAAACATGCCACAAATGTCTTATTGATAGCGGTTGGGTAGGTGGGATCCCCACCATTTTTGTACCGGTGCCAACCATCAATGGAGAAATTGCCCCTCAAAGGTTTTCATAACTCCCATTAATTTCAATGGAGAATCACTGCTCATGCATATTCATGTCTCCACTCATGTTTGCCACCAGCCCTTTCTCTGCATTAGTGGCTGAACCTCTACTCATCACGTCTAATTGATATGTCATAAACCTATTTTTTGGAACACCCCTTCAAGCAAAAATCACATAGGTGAGATCTCCCGGCCTGGAAAGCTCCCCGACATGTCATGCACCCACAATGGCCCTAAACTCACTATAGACATGACATTTTTAAGTTTTATATTTATGGTTTGTTTCCTTTAGGACTTGTTCGCACAGTGCAGATTTGCTGCAGATTTTGTATGTATTTTTTTTAGGCCAAAGCCAGGAACTGAACCTAAAGCGAATAAATATATAAAGGAAGGCTTTATAGGTGTGCTCTCCTGAATCCAATTCTGTTTTTGGATTAAAAAAAATTAAAGCAAAATCTGCAGCAAATCTGCACTGTATGAACAAGACCTTACAGAGATAGTCATATTTAGTTTTTGTTGTAGCGGTAATTTTTGAAACATGCAGCCATAATGGTGGGCGCCACAACAAAACAGAAGAATGACAATGTGTCTGTAAGTAGCTGCACCCTTAGCTTCCGATGTACCGTACTTGGCCATTTTTAAGGTTTTGGTGGAATCCCCCTTCAAGCATTCCCCCACTCCAACTACCTCATGTTCGCTTGACATTGTCATCTAATGTATCTCTTACATATTCTCCATCGGCCGATGTACCTTCTATAGTGATGTAATAACACAAGTCATATGAATTTGTACAGGGCATAGTCAATAAATGGTGGGATGAGACCATCTTCTATACATTGTTTTACTCTATTGCCGATCTCATCGGTCACGCCTCTCACTCAGATTAACTATGGCGGATATAACTCGCCGGAATCATGAGTTTACTAGACAGACGCCGTCGGATCAATATCTCGCTACTCCATGGACAAAGTATAAAATGTTGGTTTCCACAGTCCAAGGTACTAAGAGCACTGAAAAGACAACTTCAATCTATCTATCTATCTATCTATCTATCTCATATCTATCTATCTCATATCTATCTAGTATCTATCTATCTAGTATCTATCTATCTATCTCATATCTATCTATCTATCTCATATCTATCTATCTATCTCATATCTATCTATCTATCTCATATCTATCTATCTATCTATCTATCTCATATCTATCTCTCTATCTATCTCATATCTATCTCTCTATCTATCTCATATCTATCTATCTCATATCTATCTATCTCATATCTATCTATCTATCTATCTATCTATCTATCTATCTATCTATCTATCTATCTATCTATCTATCTATCTATCTATCTATCTATCTCTCTCATATCTATCTATCTCATATCTATCTATCTCATATCTATCTATCTCATATCTATCTATCTCATATCTATCTATCTATCTATCTCATATCTATCTATCTCATATCTATCTCTCTATCTATCTCATATCTATCTATCTCATATCTATCTATCTCATATCTATCTATCTATCTATCTATCTATCTATCTCTCTCATATCTATCTATCTATCTCATATCTATCTATCTATCTCATATCTATCTATCTCATATCTATCTATCTCATATCTATCTATCTCATATCTATCTATCTCATATCTATCTATCTCATATCTATCTATCTCATATCTATCTATCTCATATCTATCTATCTCATATCTATCTATCTCATATCTATCTATCTCATATCTATCTATCTCATATATCTATCTATCTATCTATCAGTGATTTAATTCAGTTCTGACCAAATTTATCCTCTAAAAGTGTGACTGAATTTAGTATATTGACCATGCAAGGAATTATTAGGTTGGTTCATACTTTATTTGATCTACTTGTCTTTTATCGTCCAGGCCTTTCAATCATTATTACACTATGTGGACTTCCCACTTATAATTTTCCGGATATAAGATTTCACAATTTGTCCTCTAAGTTTCCCAGAGACAAACAGCCAACAGCCAAGAATAGTAAACTCAGCACAAGGCCGGTCTTAGGGGGTGGCAAACTAGGCAAATATCCAGGGCCCCTGTTTCTTAGAATGCTCCCAGGAGCAAAGTAAAAACAACCAGTATATAATTAGGGTATGTTCACATGCAGTGACCAAAAGCGTCTGAAAATACGGAGCTGTTTTCAGGCGAAAACAGCTCCCGAATTTCAGAAGTTTTTGCAAGTACTTGCGTTTTTTGCAGCGTCTTTTGCAGACGTTATTGGAACTGTTTTTCAATGGAGTCAATGAAAAAGGGCTCCAAAAACTTCTTTGACACGGGCATCTTTTTACGCGCCGTCTTTTGACAGCGTCGCGTAAAATGACCCTCGTGGGAACAGAACATCGTTAAACCCATTAAAAGCAATGGGCAGATGTTTGCAAACGTAAACTGAGCCGTCTTTTCAGGCGTTATACGCCCGAATTACGTCTGAAAATAGGCCGTGTGAACATACCCCAAGGTTTAGGTTAGTTTACCTGCGTTACGAGAGCTCATGTTCATAGATTGTAAGCTCTTGTGAGCAGCGTCCTCACATCTTGTTTGAATTGTTAATTCGTTTGTCTCTATGTAATGTCTGATATTGTCTGTACATGTTCCCTTTGAATTCCTGCGGAATACGTTGGCGCTATATAAAGATTATTATTATAAGTCGCTTTTTGCATCGTATTAACATTTACTTTCAAGACCCATACACCCCATCTAGTGATCTCATATAGTAAATTATACAGACTATAGGCTTTTAATTCTATTAATCTGGACTTTACTACGCCCAGTGCCAGTGTCAGTGCCAGTGCCATACATGGTTTTCAATCCCTGATGAACTCATTGTATGTACGCGATTAGTTACTGACGACTAATGGGGAGTCCATTGGGATTACAATGTTCAGTCACTTTTTAGCCCATGGTAAATGCATGCCCAATTCTTGGTAGTAAATATGGCACCCTGGCACTCCCCCTAGATCAGAATCTCTCTGTAATGCAGCATCTGATCGACGATTCATATGAAGTTTATACGTAATCTGACCAAAAAATTCTTCCATACGACATCAGAAATTTACAGAGGTACATTGATCGGCGCTCGCTTGCTCCTGTCACACGGAGCTATGGATGGGGACGAGCGGTCGTTACTCCGATCCCTCGTCACCATACATTACTATCATGTCGGCAGCGCGTCTCCCTGTTTACACATCAAGATGCGCTGCCGACAACGATAATATTTTATATTTTTAAAATGATACGACCAGCAGATGATCCAGCGTTTGCTCGTTCATCTGCTGATCGCTGCCCTATTTACACATGCCAATTATCGGCAACGAGCGTTATATTAACACTCAACTGCCCGATAATCGCCCAGTGTAAAACCCCCTTTACTCCTCAAAAGAGGTTTTGCAGCAGCTGAGGTGTGTAATATAAGGAAAAATTTACACACTTCTATATATGTAAAAGAAAGTTTCACTTTGGATCTCTGTAATCTGTATAAACGCACTCATCTTGTGGTTTCTTGCTTTTATGTGTCACGGAACTCCTAGGTGACTTGTAATACTCCTATAACTTACAGAAGAGGGAACATTCTTCTTTAAATAAAACCGGACATCCAAACGTGCAAAAAAGACATTCGTCCCCATGCACAGGACCATCATTTTCATCCGTAATTACGGAATCCTAAATTATGGATGAAATTGCGGACCCATTAATTTCTATCAGCCACGGACACCTTTCCGTATATTTGCAGAGGCATGTCCGGGCCGTAGAAATAATCCGCAAATGATAGAACATGTCCTATTCTTGTCCGGAATTGTGGCATAGACTCGCCCATAGAAGTCTATAGGTGCTTCAGCAAATGCAGAGGACTACAGACGTGCATCCGTATTTGCGGACAGTAAAAATCCTTATGTCGTGTACATGAGGCCTAACCCCACTAATCCATATTATGTTTTGATACAGTCGGTAACTTCCCACACAGGATGACCATAAGCTGTGACGGTTTTACTACGTGTTGTGCATCTTAGCAGCAAGATCGATATATTCTGGAACTTTTTGTTCTAAATTTAGCAATAACAAAATGTGCGACATAAATGTAGAAAAATATCACACAGCTCGATGAAGCAGATATAATAAATGAATGTGAACAATCACGTATTAACTAAGCCGGACACGTCAGCGGAGCGTCCCCATGATGCTGCTCCTCGTTCAGGCCATTAGACCCACAATTGGGTCGGGATTTTTGGCTGTTTTATGCAGTAAAATAGTTAAATTGATGACATTCTTATAGGCTGTGTACACCATTGAGATCGGCGGGTTTCCCCCCCTCCCCATCAGTGTGATTGGTGCAATTTCCTAAATACATTTAATTAACAAAAAAAAAGTTAACTTTTTTAACCCTTTGAGGACTGAGCCATTTGTCATTTATGTTTTTCACTCCCCGCCTTCCAGGAGCTGTAACGTTTTTATTTTTCCATCAATAGAGTCGTGTGAGGGTTTTGTTTTTTTGCGGGAGTAGTTGTAGTTTCTATTGGCACCATTTAATGTACTGGGAAAATGGAAAATAATTCTTAGCGGGATGAAATTGGAAAAAACTGTGATTTCTCCATTGTTTTTAGGCTTTAGTTTTTACAGTTTTCACAGTGCGGTAAAAACAACAAGTTAACTTTGTTCTGCGGCGCAACACAATTACGGTGATACCAAATTTATAGAGCATGTTTTAATATATTTTACAAAGAAAAAGTATTTGGTAAAAAAAATAAAATCGTTTTGGGTCACCACATTCTGAGAGCTTTTTAAGTGACCAAAAACAACTATTTTGCCGGTTTAAATGTTTTGTTTTTCACTGTCTTCACCGTGCAAGTTAAATAATGGTATAGTGTAATAGTTTGGACCTTTAGGCTGGATTCACACGAGCATGTTCGGTCCGTAATGGACGGAACGTATTTCGGCCGCTAATCCCAGACCGAACACACTGCAGGGAGCCGGGCTCCTAGCATCATAGTTATGTACGATTACTAAATTCTGGTCAACATTTTTCATTCTAATGTAGATTTTTTTTTGTTACCCATTAAAATAACTGAAATCAATAATAAATTGTGTCCTCAGGGTAAAAATGGCTCCAATTAGGAAATAAAAAATGGAGTGAAGTTGTCTCGACATATGTACAAACACGTCACAAACTCCATGAGGAATATGTCAGACATTTGTATACTTTCAAGTAACTCTCCGGGCAAAACGTATATACTGTGTAATGCCTAGTGCAGGGCCTGAGGGGGGCGCTGCATGACACAGGGAATCAAAGCCCACCAAAGAGAGGATCAGGTCCTGCACTAGACATAACATGGAGGGGGAAGGCAAAAGTGTAGCAGTTGCCCATGGCAACCAATCAGATCCCACTTTTCATTTTTCAGAGGCCCTTTGCAAAATGAAAGCATCAACCTGACTGGTTGCCATGGGCAACTACTTCACTTTTTCTTTGCACAAGTTTTCTCACGACATACATTTATGGGACATACACAGAATATGCCATAATTGTCTGATAGCTGTGGGTCCCAACTCTGGGACCCGCATTTATCTCAAGAATGGGTGTCCCCAAACCAGCCAGCCGCTGCAAGCAGACAGTAAATGTGGTCGTCTGGATTCCATAAACAGCTGAGCTCGCTCTGCTATGCTGTTTCCGTAACCCCCATTCACTTCTAAGAGGGCCTACTGTACTTTTATATGTTTCTAATGATTTACAGACATTAATTCCAGATAGAAATGAGCAAATTGATTTTACGCAAATTGAATGCGATAGGAATTTCCCAAAAATTTTGGATTCGGCAAATCCGAAAAATGAATTCGTTCACAATGCACGAAATGCGGCAAAATGGCGACCAGGGCGCGCTGGCTACCATTATACAAATTAGAAAGAGGATCACATTACCTCAGGCTGGTTTCCCCATAATGCCTTGCATGTAGCCTTCACAAAATGCACTTCGGTTATCCATCCTTCTACTCATATATACTGCTGTCACATTGACATTACTAATGCTCGCTCGGCCCTAAGGAGCTTGAAAGGCGTTGGATACAGTCCTAGAAGACACCAGCGAGTCAAACATGAGTTTTCGGGGAAATCGGGGCACTTGCCTTTCGCAGCGAATCTATTCGGACTGAATAGAAACCAAAACGAATTACGATAAATTCGCTCATCTCTAATTTCCGGATGTAAATAAAAAAATTGTAGCATTCTCCACCGGATAGTGTATTCATGTAATATAGACCTGTACGGTGGCACCAGACTGCAACGCATTGAGTGTATATGTCTCCATAGTATGTCACCACAAATGATTTAAAAAAAAAGTATGAACATGCTGTAATATGTAACACACCGCCTTCATGTGGAAAAATCTGACGTGGATTTGGCCGAAAATCCGCTGCAGAAATCTAAGGACTTTCCTTCCACACCCAGCGGAATTGCTGCGTTTTTTTCCGTCTGGAATTGCAGATGGAAAAAATGCAGCAGAACAACAAGTCTCATCCACACGCTGCGTAAAAATTCAGTGCAGAAATTGACCTGCGGTGCGTAATTTTCGGACCGCAGAATGTCAATTCCTGCTGCGGAAAGTGGACTGAAAGGTTGGGTTCACACGACCATGTTACGTCCGTAATGTACGGAACGTATTTCGGCCGGAAGACCCGGACCGAACACAGTGCAGGGAGCTGGGCTCCTAGCATCATAGTGATGTACGACGCTAGGAGTCCCTGCCTCTGTGTGGAACTACTGTCCCGTACTGAAAACATGATTACAGTATGGGACAGTTGTCCTGCAGAGAGGCAGGGACTCCTAGCGTCGTACATAACTATGATGCTAGGAGCCCGGCTCCCTGTACTGTGTTCGGTCCGGGTCTTCCGGCCGAAATACGTTCCGTACATTACGGGCGTAACATGGTCGTGTGAACACAGCCAAATGCTGCGTTTTTCAGAGGAGATTTCACCATCTCCCAGCATTGTGAAAAACGCCGCAAAATACGCACCATTTTCTGCAGTAAAAAACGCAGGAAATGGTGCGCTTTTGCCGCGGTGGAAAGTCTGATACTTTCCACGGAATTACTGCAGAAATTTTCTGCAGCAATTCAATTGTGATGACCCTGGATTTGCAGGTTTATCTGCCGCAGATCCGCCTGCATATTAGCCCCAATCTGCGTGTGGCTAACCGGCGCGGTTTCCGTGGCGGAAACTGAGTCAAGTAGTGACATGTCACTGCTTTTTTCCTGGACACGTTTTTGCGCCAAAATCCGCATGAAAATCCACTACGTGAACATTTAAAACATTCCCTTACGACAACTTGCTCCTCAAAAACACAAGCTGCGTGTGTATTATGCGCCAAACCAACGTGCACCGATATGTTAATAATGTCTGGAAAATCAGAAGTTGTTTACTATGACAGTCCCAGCCCTTCCCATCTCGACGACTACGTTCTTCCCATAAATCAAGTCCTGTCTCTTTAATGTCAAAAACTTGGCCCGGCGGTGAAAGTTCTGTTACGTATTTTCCATGCCCATCTTGTTACCAGATTTCTCCTTGTAAGATCTGCTTCAAAAGACCTCTCTCCATATTTGAGCTTACTCACATCTAGAAGCTGATTTTTTCCAGCTGGACTATACAAAACGGCCCACGAATGAGAAATTATTAATCACAATTAGCCAAAAACCTTATATATAAAACCAAAAATTCTAAAAAAGTCCAAACCAACACCATTAACTACAATATATAAAGCACCACAAAATTCTCTAGATATACCTGTTCCTTATAGGAATATAAAACCTAAAAGGGGAAAATATACAATCAGGGTCACGTACACAAAAATCCTACCGGGTGGGATTTCAATTTATCTATGAAAATGTCTCAGCCATAAGACAATATCTAGAAATGTCTCACAATATACAACAAACATCGCCTATGAGATCTAATAAAAATGTTGAAAACGTGGCGTAAAACGGCAACCGTCACTCCTCATAAAAAAAGTTGGCACAAATAAAAAGTCACAAATAAAAAATGTCACAAATAAAAAATGTCTCAAATAAAGTCACAAATAAAAAATGTCACAAATAAAAAATGTCTCAAACCGATTTTATGCCTATGGCGCAACTAAAGCCCCCATTTTCCAAGACCTGGTCGCGGTATTTCCCTCTGTAATACTTCTTATACGTGAGCCCCAGTGTATTTGGACCTCATTAGTATAAAGCAAATGAGTCCTTAGAGGGTTAATCCGTCCACTTTACAGCATGGAAGCGTATAGAAATTATTTTCTCTAAATTCGCCTCCAGCTTCTCGCGCGGGATGACCGACAATACAGATAAATGAAGAAAAATTGGATTTTACCTTGTCAGATGCACATGAGAAATCTCCAAGAGAGAAGTTTTGTGGCACAGACTATTCCCAAGTGTGAGTGTCGGCCAGAGAGTCCTCACAGGACAGCTGCAGCTGATGTCAGATGATCACGCCTGAAATCCGAGCATCCAACAAACTCTTCAGGTAAAACTTGCCTCTCTCGGGTTTCGGACATTAATTCCCTACTTGGCCAATGATACGACATGCAACTATGTGCTGGGAGCGGGGCTGTGTGTCTCCCCATACCACTCTGCTGTGCCCGGTGGGCAGGCAAACCAGGTTATGATAAGTTGTGCACTCCAATGGAAGTAGAAAATATCAGTGACCTGAGGCTAATTTTTTATTTTTTTTTGTTCTAATGCATCTGAAATAAGAAATTAAGCCACTAAAATTAGGTTAAGTTCACACGCTGCGTAAATACTGCAGATTTTCCGCAACGGATTTTGTTGTGTAGCATCCGCAGCGTAATACAGTGGCAGCAAAGTGGATGTGATTTTTCAACGCTGTGTAAATGCTGAGCGGAAAAAACGCTCAGAAATTGACCTGCGGTGCGTCAATTGTATTTGCGTAATCGCTTCTTTAGCAGATGTTACGTATTTTTGGGACAGAAGAGCAGCGATTCCACCGCAAAAAACGCAACTCTGAGAAAAATAAATAAATTCCTATTTACCCAGAATTCTGTGTTTCTTCATTCAGGACGGCCTCCTGGGATGACGTTTTATCCCACGTGACTGCTGCAGCCAATCACATGGGATAAAACGTCATCCCAGGAGGCCAGTCTGCAGGACGTCAGAGGGTAAGTATGTGTTGTTTTTTTTAAAATATATATATATATATATATATATATATATATATATATATATATATATATGTGCAGCTTTCCGTAGTGGACGTTCCGGACGAAAAACTGCAGCGCAATTTTGTACGTTTTTTCAGCCCAGTTTCAGCCCAGTTTTGTGCGTTTTTTCAGCCCAAGGCATTTACGTTGTGTGCTTGTACGCTGCGTATCTGCAATGTGTGAACATAGCCTTAGTATTGAATGATCGTATTCTACTATTTTGTGTCTACAGCTCCAATGCAGACTATAGTTATAGACTACAAACTAAGGCCTCATGCACACGACCGTAATTTTTATCCACAATTACAGATCCGTAATCGCGGATAAAAATACAGATCCATTCATTTCTAAGGGCCACGGAAGCCTTCCCGTATATTTACGAAGTGTTCGGGCTGTAGAAATGACCCGCAAAAGATAAGACATGTCCTATTTATTGCATTTACGGACTGCGCTCCTATACTTTATAATGTGAGTAAGGCCCACAATTACGGGTGACAGTCCGCGACCCATCCGTGCCGTAATCACAGCGCGTACACATGGCTACTGCCATGTGCAGGGGGGCCTAACCCTGAGTATACTGATCCCATAGTCTTAGCCCTCATGCCCACTTCAGTTTTTTTCGTGAGGGTGCTATCTGTTTTTTTAACCCTGACACATTCATTTCAATGGGGCTATGCACACTTCCGTTGTTTTCACGTAACCGTGCGGCCGTTCCCTCAAAAATAGAACAGGTCCTACTCCTGTCCGGTTTTGACGGAACAGTCTCTGCCTTTTCATTGATTTGGACCGTGAAACAACGGACTGCACACAGAAGCCATCCGTGTGCGGTCCGTGTTTCACGGAGCCGTCATTAGAGGACGTACAACGGCAGACGGATTTGTGCATGCAGCCTTAGGCCTGTCACATGGCAATATCTTGGTCAGCATTTTTTATCTGTATTTGTAAGCCAAAACCAGGAATGGAACCTACAAAGAAAATGTATAAGGCTGTAGTCGTAATCCCGGTCCGTGAATACGGCTGGCCGCGGACAGTCGTCCGCATTTGCGGGCCGTGCTCACATTATAAAGTATGGGAGCACAGTCCGTAAAATAAAACAATATGACTTGTCTTATTTTTTAAGGAAGCTCTCTACGGCCCCTTCCCATAAATATACGACCACAGAGATGAATGGGTCCGTAAATACGCTCCGTAATTACGGATGAAATCTACAGTCGAGTGCAGGAGGCCTGAGGCCTTGTTCACTCGATCATGTCCGATATGCGTCCACAAAAAATTTACAGTTTTTCATCCATATGAATGCCCGTGTTGCGTCCGTGTGGTTTCCGCGTGTCATACGTTTTTCTCCTCTGCAACACTTCTTGGTTTCACTATTTTCCTGCGTTTCTTTAGCAACTGATCCGTGAAAAACGAACAACACGCGGATGTCAATCGTGTACGGTCTGTTTATTTCATGCACACATGGACTTTAATGGGCGAGTCTGGTCTGCAAAATGTTCCAGAATAGGGTATGCTCCGATTTTTTCGCAAAGGAGACACGCTCCGTGAAAAATAAAGTTTGTGTTAATAATCCCATTGAATTACATGGCTCAGAGTACTGTCCGTTGTACAACGTATTTCTCGGCAGTGTGCTGTCCGTTTTTGTGTGAATAAGGCCTTACGGAAAGATTTGCACCTCGTCTGTATTTTGGACCTACTGCTGGATTTGGCTTACAAACACTAAAGCGAAATACTGCCGTGTGAAAGTGGCCTCAGGCTACATGCACACGTGGCGGATTTTCATGAGTAAAATTTGCATCAAAGACGGAGATATCTTTGCAGGTAAAATCTGCACTAAGGGCTTGTCCACACGTAATGGAATTGCTGCAGAAAAATTCTGCAGCATTTCCGTTAAAACTAGCAGACTTTCCGCTGCGAAAAACCAGCACCATTTCCTGCGGTTTTTACTGCAGAAAATGGTGCGTATTTTGCTGCGTTTTTTTCAATGCTGGGAGATGGTGACATCTGCTCTGAAAAACGCAGCAATTCTGTCCACTTTCCGCAGCAGGAATTGACATGCTGTGATACGAAAAATACGCACAATAGGTGGATTTCTGGTCGTAATTTTTACGCAGCGTGTGGATGAGATTTGTTAAATCTCACCCACTTTGCTGCTACTGTATTCTGCTGTGTATTTTCCATCCGCAATTCTGGACGTGTGGACAAGCCCTAAGGGTATGTTCATACGACCTATTTTCAGCCGTTTTTCGGGCTGTAAACGGCACGAAAAATGGCTAAAAATACAGAGGCTGAACACCTCCAAACATCTGCCCATTGATTTCCGGCTGCGTAAAAAAACGCCTTGTAAAAAGAAGTGCATGTCACTACTTGAGCCGTTTTTGGAGCCATTTCTCATTGACTCGATAGAAAAACAGCTCCTATAACGACCGTAAAAAACACAGCGAAAAATGCGAGTTTGATTAAAAAACGGCTGAAAATAGGTCGTATGAACATACCCTTAGACTTTCTGCAACAAAATCTGCCGCGTATGACTGCACTCTCAGATACAATTCTAAGGAAAAGCAAGATAAACCGACACGCTGCAGATTTTAAAATCCGCACCGCAGTCAAATTTACATGTGGAAAAAATCTGCAACGTGTAGATGAGATTACTTGGGGTATGTTCACACGTGCACGTCCGTTACGGCTGAAATTACGGAGCGGTTTTCAGGCTAAAGCAGCTCCTGAATTTCAGACATAATGGCATGTGCAGGCGTTTTTCGCAGCGTCCATTACGGACGTAATTGGAGCTGCTTTTCTATGGAGTCAATGGAAAACTGCTCCAATTACGTCCCAAGAAGTGACATGCACTTCTTTGACGCGGGCATCTTTTTTATGCGCCTGAATTAAGGTCCGTAAATAGTGCGTGTGAACATATCCTTAGAGTATCATTTACTTTGCTGGTACTGTATTACTCTGCGGATTTGCTGCAGGAAAATCCATGCTGCAAATCTGCATATAATACGCATTGTGTGCATGTGGCCAATCTCTTTTCTGTCTACTACGTCTATCATACATTGCATATCTGCAGGATCAGACTACACAGGGTTTGTTTGTAGTCTGTTACCATGGGACACATAGGCCTGCATAGGAGCTGTAGACACAAAACAGTAGGATACTTTTAATTCAGACCATTTACAGTAGCTTCATTTTTCAAGTTAGTTGCGCTAGATCAATAATAAAATGTTTGTGAAGGTGAACATACTCAAAAAAACTATACGAGAATGCTGGTGCACTACATGTATCAGCATGTCCATTGTGGAGGATATTACCATGGTGAAACCTCCTGATTCGTGTATGCCTGGTCATGGACCATATTCAAATACAACATAAAATAACTGGACTAAGCAAATTATCAAATGGGTGGTCCCAAAATCAGCTGTTTTCTGGGGGTTTCAGAAGATGGACCCACAGTTGCTCCAACATAAAAGGGATTATCTATGATGAGAAAACCCTTTTAGCTCATGCACACATCCGTTATTTTCTTCAGTGTGCTATCCCTTTTTGTTAACGTCTACCACGCGGACCCATTCATTTCTATGGGGCCATGCACGTTATGCATTTTTTGCAGATCCGTGCGCCCATTCCGCAAAACTCAGAGGAGGTCCTATTCATGTCAGTTTTTGTAGATCAGACTCGCTCATTCTATTCAATAGTGTGATGAAAAAATGGACCGCGCAGGAAAGTCATTCGTGTTCGGTCTGTGTTTTGCGGCTGTACAAAAGGTCACGGATTTGTTCGTGAGCCCTTAGCCTGTGTTCACATGTCATGGTCAGTTTGCATTTTTATCCCGCGATTTCGCGAAAATCGTGATGAAAAACAAATTTTTACCACGATATGTGAACACTGCCTTAAAGGGATTGTCCAATACCGGATAACTGATGACCTAACCACCAGATAAGGCATCAGAATATCATTGGTACGGGTCCAACACCCGGACCCCGCCACCGATCTGCTTCTCCGGCTGCCAGCACGCTCCGGGTGTTATTGCACAGTATGCAATGTACGGGGACGGAAGCAGTTGGCTCCGTACATTGCATAGCGGCCATGCTGCCAAACTGCAGCTCAGCCGCTATTCCGTGGCCGGAGCCATCTGCTTCCGGCATGGACGTCCGGAGCCGGAGAAGCTGATCGGTGCGGTGTCTGGGTGTCGGACCCGCACCGATCATATACTGATCTTTCCGGTGGATAGGTCATCAGTTGTTCGGTAGTGGACAACCCCTTTAAGGTCCAACAAATGCCCTGATTTTAATACTTGATCTAATGATTGGGTTATTTAAAGGGATGTTAATGAGCACTTCTGATGTAAATCTCTGTAAATCGCTGTAAAACCATGCATTTCCTGGCTACGCAGCACGCCACCGATGTGTGTATGGGCACCCTGAAAGGCTTGGTGCAGTTCTGGGTTCGGAGGAGAGCAGATGTCCTTGCTGAAGTATGTGGATGTATAGGCTGGATTCCCACATGGTGTATTTTTATGCCATTGACTTGGCCGCAGCGAACCAGCTTCAAAATCTGTATGTTATACATTATGCAAACTCCGTGGCCGTCTTTGGTGGAAATTGGGGTAGTCCAAGATTAGAAAACCGGGACTGCTTTCTTCTAAAAACAGCGCCATAATGGTCCATGGGTTGTGTCTGGTATTGTAGTTTAGCTTCATTGAAGTGAATGAGGCTGAGCTGTAAAGTCACGCACAACCTGTGGACACGTGTGGCACGGTTTCTGAAAGAAAGAAGACATGCTTTTCCAATCCTGGATAACCCCCTTACTTTATAAACACAGCTTGATAGGATTATCAGAGATACCATTAATCTCCAGGGTAGGCTCATTGTCCGTACACATTCACATTGGTAACTAGCCAGGCCAAAAATACAGCAAATATCATTTAGGAGCCAAGACAGACAATTGTAAGGGCTTGTCCACACGTAACGGAATTGCTGCAGAAAATTTCTGCAGCAATTCCACAGAAACTGAAAAACCGCACCGTCTCCTGCATTTTTGACTGCAGAAAATGGTGAGGATTATGCAGCGTTTTTTTCAATGCTGGGTGATGGTGACATCTCCTCTGAAAATCGCAGCAATTCAGGAATGGACATGCTGCGGTATAAAAAATACGCACCGCATGGGATTTTCTGCTCGGAAATTTTATGGAGCGTGTGGATGAGATATGTTAAATCTCACCCACTTTGCTGCTACTGTATTCTGCTGTGTATTTTCTGTTCGCAATTCCGGACGGAAAATACGCAGTAATTCTGTAACGTGTGGACAAGCCCTAAGCGTATGTGCACACATAAAATAAAAAATGTCTGAAACACTCCGTGTGAACATACCCATAAGCCTGATTCACACGAACGCTGCGCATCTCGGACGTGAAAAACTGCAGTTTTTCACGTCCGAGGTGCATCCGTGCTCAGCGATGCGGGATGCGATGTCACACATCCCCCATAGTTGAGAGTCTATGGAGGGATGCGCGAAAAGAATGGACATGTCCTATTTTCGCACGGACCCTTCACACGGTCCGTTGAAACAACGGCTGTGTGGACGGCCACATTGAATTACATAGGTCCGTGGGACGACCGCTTTCAACGGCCGTCCCACGGACGTTTAACACGCTCGTGTAAATAAGCCCTTAGAGTGTGCCGACGGTACAGCTCCTGAAAAGATCAATAATCTCTATAATCATATCTGTTCAAGCTGTGTTCATTATATGGAACTATGGAAGGAAGCCGCTATTACACTTCTTCTGTACTAGTACCTTATCTTTTTTTTTGCAAAATCTCTTTTTATTAAACTGGTACACATAACATACAAGGGAAGACATCATACGATACAATACAAGTCAGGTATCAGGGTTTGCAAAATGTAAACAAAGTAAGAATACAAGTCCTGGGTGTCATTACAACTCTCTGAAAATGACGTCAGATAGACATCGCAAAGGAAACAACATCCTCACAATACAGGCTAACCCACAAAATACCCTGAACTGACATGCATCTCAGTAAGAGTACAAAATAGCTAAGTCATAATACAGGGAAATAAGAACATGGTAGTAGCATCCTCCGGTGTCACGCCTTTATGTCACATTACCACATTACAATGGTTGAAAATATGCAAATAGGACTTCAACTTGACTTGAATTTGAAAGGTCTCTTAATTCATAACATGACGTGAATAACAGAATTGTGCTGAGTTGTGGAGACAGTGTTTATGGATACAGTGTAGGCCAGACTCAAAAAATGCATACGGAAAAAATAACACACATGGTACATTCTCCTCTCCTGTCCACCTATCGTATATCATATATCATATATCATGTCCCTTCGCACCCCTACTCCCGATCATCCGGTAGTACCAACCGCACCCAATCTACTCGTGAGGAAGAGCTGGCAAGCGGGTCTCGCTTGTTCTTATGACCCCCCCACCTCCCGGACCAGCCATGGTTTCCATATCTTCAGATATCTCTCCCTTGAATGGTTTATCCAGGCAGCCATTTCCTCCAATCTACATATCTGCTGCATTTTATCTAACCATATCTCCACCGTCGGCGGGTTAGACTGTCTCCAAAAGGTAGGCACTAGCAATTTAGCAGCAGAGATCATGTGGGTCGGAAGACTGTGTACAGATGGCGTAAAATCAGGTATTGGCAACCAGAGCAGTATCAGTGCAGATGTTAGTGTAATATTTGTAGAACAGACAGAATTTATTATTTTTTCAACCCCCCTCCAATAGCTTAATATCTTGGGGCACGACCACCAGATGTGAAGGAAGGTGCCCGGACCCTCTCGGCACCTCCAACATAAATTATCAGAGACTAAACCTATAGAAAATAGGAAGTCCGGAGTTCGGTACCAACGTGTTACCAGCTTGTAGGAATTTTCTTGTATACGTACACACTTAGAAAACCCCTGAGCGGCTTTCAATATAAACCCTACTTCCTCTTTGGAGAGAGACAAGCCCAACTCCCTTTCCCATTGTCTCACAAAATGAGGTTTTTGCGAAGATGTCTCCAATAGAATGCCTTTATACAATTTAGACAGAACTTTAGACGGGGTGGCCGGTAATAATATGTAATTTTCTAGCCAAGTCGGGTCTACTTTTAAAGGAGGTGATTGAGCTTTGAACATACCAATGGTAGTTGTATAATCTGCCATTTGTAGTGCGTTTGGTTGCTTCAGATCCCGTCCCTTAAAAACCGATTGCAAGTCGGGCGGCCCATCTAGTTCCCACAATTCAGATACTTGTACCTTATTTAAGCACCTCCAAAAATCCGCTGTTCTATCGGACGGTCTACCCAAATATGAGGGCAGGACACTCAAAGGAGCAAGAGGCGAGAGGAGCTGTTTTGACATATTCAAGGCTTTTGCCGTGTGACACACCGCCATCATTCCCTTAGTGATTGGGCTCAAGTATCCCTTTGAGGAGTACGAGGCAGATCGAACCCATAGCAATCCCAACATCTCTGGTCCCATGAGGGATCTTTCCATAACCACAGACAGAGAGGTATTACCCCCGTCTGCCAGTTGCGTCCAGCGGGCTAAATGGTTCGCTATAAAATATGTTTCCAGATCCGGTAAGGAGATGCCCCCTTGCTCCTTCTTTTGTATCAGGAAGGAGTATGCTAGTCTGGATCTCTTAGAGCCCCATAAAAAGGAAATGAACAGGGATTTGAAATTCCTGAAGTAGCTCTTCGGAACCTCTATAGGTAAAGCACACACCAGATACGTAATCTGCGGAAGTATATAAGTGGCGAGTAAGTTCTTCCTACCAAACCACGACATAAACGGGATTCTCATGGATAACAATTGCTTACGGATCTTAGCAAAAAGGACTTTATAATTAAGACTAAAGAGCTCCCTCAGGTCAGCAGGAATCATAACCCCCAGAAATTTTATAGCCCCGGATGGCCACCTGAAGGGGGTGCAATTTTGCAGTTTAAGAATGGTCCGGGAGGAGACATTGATATTTAACGCTTCCGACTTGCTAAGATTTATTTTGAAGTTGGAAACGAAACCAAACTCATCGAACAGCGTCAGTAGGTGCGGCAGAGCCGACAGTGGGTTGGTGATAAATAAAAGGAGATCATCAGCGAATGCTGCAATTTTATGCTCTACCGCCCCTACCTTCAATCCTCTAACCTCTTCATGTTGTCTAATATATAATAACAGTGGCTCTAGGGCCAAAATAAAAAGAGCCGGGGAGAGAGGACAGCCCTGTCTGGTACCATTTTTTATGAAGAAAGGGGCTGACAATATTCCATTTACTCTAATTTTGACTGAAGGCTTTGAGTATAGGGAGAATATAGCACTTATAAAGGGCTGGGGAAACTTAAATTTTTCTAAGGCACTTTGGATAAACCTCCAGTCGACCCTATCGAAGGCCTTTTCAGCGTCAGTTCCTAAAAGGACAAGAGGAACCCCCTTCCTTCGCGCGAGGTGTATCGCATTAATAACTCTAGTGATATTATTCTTCCCTTCCCGCCGTGGAACAAAACCCACCTGCTCTTCTGCTATCAATTTCGGTAAAAATTTAGCTATTCTGCTAGCCAGTAGTTTGGCCCACCACTTCACATCTGTGTTTAACAGTGAAATCGGCCTATAGCTTGCACAGTCATCAGGACTCTTTCCTTCTTTTGGAATGAGAGTAATGAAGGCTTCCAGAGCCTGCGGCGGGAGGGAAGAACCACTCAGGAGAGAATTACACACCTCCAGAAAGTGTGGGAGAAGTATGCTACTAAATTTTTTATAATACGTGATGGGTAGTCCATCTGGCCCTGGACATTTCCCCGAGGGTATGCTAGTTAAACTGGTCTGCAACTCTTCTATCGTGAAGGGGGCCAATAGGGATGTATTTTCACTATCTGATAATTGGGGAAAAGTCAGTTTGCTGAGGAAAGACCGAACCGCCACCTCTCTGTCTTCGTGTGCTGAGGCTAATGAACTCGCTGGACCTTGAGCGTCTAGATTGTATAAGTTAGCGTAGAACTGTCTAAAGGCTTCGGCCACTTGAGGAGTGGTAGAAACCCGCTGACCCGAGGCAGTCTTAACAGAGGAAACAAAGGATTTCTCCGTTTGAGTCTTGAGCATTTTGGACATCAATTTTGAGCCCCTATCTCCATGTAAATATATACGACATTTGAGTCTCTGAAAGGCCTTTGCTGCCTGTATATTTAGCATATCTTTAAGTTTATGACGGAGGGAGTCTAATTCCTTGCGTAAGGGAGCTGTCAGAGTTTGCTGGTGCAGTCGTTCAAGAGCCGAGATCTGCGCCAGCAAAGACTGCATTTTCTTATTCCTATCCTTCTTCAAACGAGAGCATAATGCAATGAATTCACCTCGGATAAATGCTTTATGGGCTTCCCATATTACTGGCACTGCTACATCAGGTGTACTATTTAGACAAAAATATTCCTCCAATTTCGCACCCAAGACCCCCGTGTGCACCTCATCTGAGAGTATCGTGTCATTAAGCCGCCAAGACCAAGATCTGACCGGCAGATCTCGAACATGTATTGTAGCCAGCACCGGGGCATGATCTGAAACTGTAATATGCCCTATGGATGTTGACTGCAAATTTGAAAGGCACGGCGTAGACATAAAGATGTAGTCTAGTCTGCGATATACTTTATGTCGATGTGAATAAAATGTATAATCTCTTTCCTGTGGATGGGAGAGACGCCATACATCCGTTAGCTGGCAATTATATAACATCAATTTAAGTTTGTGCATAGCTCGATGAGTGAACACACGGGCGGTCGAAGTAGAGTCGAGATCAGATTCCAGCGCCACATTTAGATCCCCTCCCACAACTGACATCCCCTCCCCAAAACTCTTAAGTATACGTAATGTCTTAAGCAACCACGGAATCTGTTTATCATTGGGGGCATACAAACATGCTATAGTCATCCTGGTGTTGCAGAGAGAACCCTTAAGAAAAATATATCGGCCTGCCGGGTCAGCCTTTGAAACTTCTACTTTAAATGGAAAATCTTTATGAATACCTACAGTCACACCTCTAGAGGCCGATGTATGGGTACTATGGAACCACTGGCTGTATGAGGACAACGGCAAGCGGGGTAACCTCTCATGGCGGAAATGAGTCTCCTGCAACATCAAGACGTCCGGCTTATCCTGTTTAAACATTTTGAACACCTGAGACCTCTTTTGCGGTGTCCCAAACCCATTTACATTCAGTGTCAAGAAAGTAATCGGGGCCATGACCCTTTCAGAAAACAATTAGCTTCATAATACAATGTAGGCGTGAACACCGGAGAGATGCAAAACACACATAGAACTATATACAAAAGAAAAAATAGAAAAGGATGTAGTGAGGCAACGACATTCCATAGGCAAAAAGATATTAAGGGAGAACCTCCTATCCCACAGAGGATGTCCCTTGTCTTAAGATGTCGTGGCCCGACTACAGAGTTGCAAGGGGGGTGAAACGAGGAAACCAACCTCATTCAATGTTAAGAGAGAACACAGACTTCCATATAATCTACAAATCTTGTGCCATAAAAGGAGGGTGTACGTGCTGATGAACATCATAACAACACAATGACAGGGCATAAATCTTATAACAACTTAGCCAAAAAGTAAAGGATATAAAGTGGTCAAATCCCCTCTAGCGGGGGCCCCGAACGGGCTCATTGGGGCTTCCAGTTGCTGTCCAAACCCTCTCCTCGTGTTGCTACGTGGGGCCTTAAACTTCCGGGGTTTCTGCCAAGTGTGCGGATCAGGGACCTCGCATGTCGGGACATCTCGCTATATCGGCATCCAGTCCGGTATGTCGATTTTCTCCATGCCTATTTTCGGCCAGGCTTTAGCGAGATCTTCTGGCGTCCTGATAGTGATCTGTCGACCCTCCCTCAGGATCGCCAGGCCGAACGGGAACAGCCATCGCATGGGTATCTTCCTTAGCCTCAAAGCTTCGGTCAAGGGCTTCAGCAGCCGTCTTTTGGCCAGGGTGCTGGCACCTAGATCCTGGAAGACCAGTATCTTGCTATCCTCAAATGCCAAGTCGGGAATCACTCGTGCAGCCGAGAGAATGGCAGACGTGTCCAAAAAATTGAGCAGACCGCAGATAACATCTCTGGGAGGTTCGTCTCGAGATGGCTTAGGTCGTAATGCCCGATGGGCTCTCTCAATAATGACCTGCGCCGCTTTTTCCTGTCCCAGAATGGTCGAGAAAATGATCCTCACTGTTGGCAAAATCTCCTCTGTGGATACCGTCTCTGGGATGCCTCTCAACCTGACATTTTTCCGCCTGCTGCGGTTCTCCTGATCCTCCAACTGTAGGTAAGTATGATTTAGATGGGAGACATGTGAAGCTACTGCACCTTGCACGGCCTCCACTTGTTGCATAATGGCGGATTGAGTGTCCTCCAGTACTGCCACTCTTTGCCCCACATGCTGTATGTCCGCTTTAATGGAAGACAGTTCCTTTAATACTGGGGACATCGCGCTAGCCAATGCTTTTTTCAAGAAAGCTCTAGTAATAGGTAATGGATCTGACCCACCTCCAGCATCAGAGTGCGTACAGGAGCTCTCTTCATCAGAATCATCATCGCGGCTTGTTTCCGGCGGGAGTGATTTCTCCGGCGCCATCTTGCTTTTCCCGGCCGGGGAGAGATGCTTTTTATGGAGGAATTTCTCCATCTCCGACTGCGTTTTACCGGTTTTCGGAGTCCCCCGGGAGTCACACGATTTGTCCCGACTTGTACGAACCATTATCGTGTAATTAAAAGCCCTCCAACCGTGGAAGTCTGCGTCTCAGTGAGGAGCGCCGGGATCAAGCGACCATCTCACAGTGCGGTTAGCTCCGCCCCCCCCTAGTACCTTATCTTTACAATTATGCATTATCATCACAAATTACATCTTTTCAAGTATCCATATAAAATTGGTGCTACAGTTTTTATTTTGGCCACTTGATGTCAGCATAACAAGCTCCCGAATGGCATCTCATTTTACAGCCTGCAGTGAAACAGTTTTATCTCTGGTAAACAAATGGTTAATGGTAGAATGACAACTATTTTGTGCTGCCTGAGCCTAGAGATTAAAAATTTTATAGTTACACTGTACTGGGGACTGAAAAAAAAAATACAGACAGTCGGCCATAGATACAATAATAATTCCCATGATATAACCAATAATGAACACTATGATAGTTACTGTGATATATAACAATGTCTACTCAGAAATTGCCCCGATGATGTCAGCTAAAGGAGTAAGACCCCATCATTGGAACCCCCCCCCCCCCCCCGTAATCAGATTACCTTGTCGGTACCTTTAATCGTTAGAGAGAGTTTTTCCGAACGTGATGGATAAATGTGCCCCCAATGTGACATAACTAACCATTTTTCTAGACTGCTAGTTGTTATTGCTACTGTTGAAGAATTTAACCAAAATCACGGCAAAAAAAAATTTGAACAATTTTGCATGGATTAATTATTCAGATTGTAGTAACAGATTGTAGATAACAGTAGTAGCAATGTGGTAGTAGTAATATAAGCAGTAGTGACCTGGGGGAAGAAGAATCAGCAGTAGTGACACAAAAGTAATAGTAGTAGCAACATGGAGATAGCAGTAGTATTATTAGAAGTGACGAGAGTAAAGGGAGTATTGACAGTAAGATGGAGTACTTTTTATTATTATTGGCAATATAGGGGTAGTACTATTAGCAGTAGTGACATGGGCAAAGAAAGATTAGCAGTAGTGACAAGTAATAGCAGTGGCAACGTGGGGGCATTAGTATTAGTAGAGGTGGCGTAAGAGGAAAGGGAGTATTGGCAGTAACGTGGAGTACTACTATTTTTAAACGTAGAAAAATATATGTAGTACTAGTATTAGCGCTAGTGATATCGGAGTAATAGTACTAGTAGTGTCATGAAAGTAGTAGCTGTATTAGTGCTTGTGACATGACAGGAGTAGTATTAGCATTAGTGATATGGGAGTAGCTTTAGTATTCATGGTAATTACATGGGAGTAGTAAATCATACATGAGTAATAGTAGTGACAACACAGGATTTGGAGTATTATTACTAGCAGCAACATAGGAGGAAAGAAGTATTAGTAGCAGCTATATGTAGTAGTAGTAGTATTAGTGACATGGTAGTAGTATAAGTGACATGGGAGTAGTAGTATTATAAGTGATTTGGGAGTAGTAGTATTATTAGTGACATGGTGACATGGGAGTAGTAGTATTATTAGTGACATGGGAGTAGTAGTATTATTAGTGACATAGGAGTAGTAGTATTATTAGTGACATGGGAGTAGTATTATTAGTGACATGGGAGTAGTAGTATTAGTGACATGGGAGTAGTAGTATTATTAGTGACATGGGAGTAGTAGTATTATTAGTGACATGGTGACATGGGAGTAGTAGTATTATTGGTGACATGGGAGTAGTAGTATTATTAGTGACATGGGAGTAGTAGTATTATTAGTGACATAGGAGTAGTAGTATTATTAGTGACATGGGAGTAGTAGTATTATTAGTGACATGGGAGTAGTAGTATTATTAGTGACATGGGAGTAGTAGTATTATTAGTGACATGGTGACATGGGAGTAGTAGTATTATTAGTGACATGGGAGTAGTAGTATTATTAGTGACATGGGAGTAGTAGTATTATTAGTGACATGGGAGTAGTAGTATTATTAGTGACATGGGAGTAGTAGTAGTATTAGTGACATGGGAGTAGTAGTATTAGTGACATGGGAGTAGTAGTATTATTAGTGACATGGGAGTAGTAGTATTAGTGACATGGGAGTAGTAGTATTAGTGACATGGGAGTAGTAGTATTATTAGTGACATGGGAGTAGTATTATTAGTGACATGGGAGTAGTAGTATTATTAGTGACATGGGAGTAGTAGTATTAGTGACATGGGAGTAGTAGTATTATTAGTGACATGGGAGTAGTAGTATTAGTGACATGGGAGTAGTAGTATTATTAGTGACATGGGAGTAGTAGTATTATTAGTGACATGGGAGTAGTAGTATTATTAGTGACATGGGAGTAGTAGTATTATTAGTGACATGGTGACATGGGAGTAGTAGTATTATTAGTGACATGGGAGTAGTAGTATTATTAGTGACATGGGAGTAGTAGTATTATTAGTGACATGGGAGTAGTAGTATTATTAGTGACATGGGAGTAGTAGTATTATTAGTGACATGGGAGTAGTAGTATTATTAGTGACATGGGAGTAGTAGTATTATTAGTGACATGGAAGTAGTAGTATTATTAGTGACATGGGAGTAGTAGTATTAGTGACATGGGAGTAGTAGTATTATTAGTGACATGGGAGTAGTAGTATTATTAGTGACATGGGAGTAGTAGTATTAGTGACATGGGAGTAGTAGTATTATTAGTGACATGGGAGTAGTAGTATTATTAGTGACATGGGAGTAGTATTATTAGTGACATGGGAGTAGTAGTATTAGTGACATGGGAGTAGTAGTATTATTAGTGACATGGGAGTAGTAGTATTATTAGTGACATGGGAGTAGTAGTATTATTAGTGACATGGGAGTAGTAGTATTATTAGTGACATGGGAGTAGTAGTATTATTAGTGACATGGGAGTAGTAGTATTATTAGTGACATGGGAGTAGTAGTATTATTAGTGACATGGGAGTAGTAGTATTATTAGTGACATGGGAGTAGTAGTATTATTATTATTAGTGACATGGGAGTAGTAGTATTATTAGTCACTTGGGAGTAGTAGTATTATTAGTGACATGGGAGTAGTAGTATTATTAGTGACATGGGAGTAGTAGTATTATTAGTCACTTGGGAGTAGTAGTATTATTAGTGACATGGGAGTAGTAGTATTATTAGTGACATGGGAGTAGTAGTATTATTAGTGACATGGGAGTAGTAGTATTATTAGTCACTTGGGAGTAGTAGTATTATTAGTGACTTGGGAGTAGTAGTTGCATTAGCATTAGTGACATGGAGAGACCAGAGTTACCAATAGAAACATAGGACAATGTATTTTCTAACATGTTTATTATAATTTTCGGTTCTATCAGACACAACCTGTAATAACTGGCGGCTTCTCGGTAAATCTGTATAGAAAGCCAAATACGGTGCCACATCATTGGTGCAGGTGCCCTGTACTAAGTACTTGTATCTTGAGTAGCACAGTCAGCATGGGGACATTAGTTTCTACGACATTCGCCTTTTACCATACGGGAGACATCCTCCTACGCTGGCCATTCTTAGGGTATGTTCACACGACAGCGTCCGTAACGGCCGAAATTACGGGGCTGTTTCCAGGAGAAAACAGCCCCGTCATTTCAGCCGTAACGGCATGTGCAGGCACTTGAACGCCGCATCCATTACGGACGTATCTGAAGCTGGTTTTCCATGGAGTCCATGGAAAACGGCTCCATTTACGTCTGAAGAAGTGACATGACACTTCTTTGGCGCGGGCGTCTATTTACGCGCCGTCTTTTGACAGCACCACAAAAAAGGCCATACTCACTAGGTAGGTGGGTGGGTGAAAACCCGTTCCCATCAGGACGCAGACGGGTCAAAGAATGCTGCAGAAGGAGTGTGCATTAAATAGTGATAGCCCCTCCCACTAGTCTTGAGGGGAGTGGCGGACTAAGTGCTCAAAGGTGTGCGATAAATGTGTGTCAGTGTAGTGCTAGGGTGTGAATGGATGGTAAAAAATAAATATGTATGTATGAAAGTGTCAGAACTGTGTAATAATGTAATAAAAATAAATAAATAAAATAAATGTGATGAATAGGGGTCAGTGCTGTGAATAGTACATGGGGTGTCAGTACTATGTGTAATACGTGGAGGGATAATGTGCTGGTCGTCAGGCATGGCGTATCTTGCCGAATAACAGCCTATTTGTAACGCCGCTAGTGTTAGCTAAAGCGGGCTGCTCTGCATTCCAAACCAAACGCCAGCACATCATGCCCTCCCAGCATATAAGACCCGGCTGCGTCCTGAAAAAAAGTGTAGTATACGTAGTAAGAAATATCCATGAAACATGGGGTATTAGTTGTTATTTTGGCCAAAATACGCAAAGCTCGCAACCCAACGTCAAGGGTCCCCAGTGCCTTGCGAGTCCCTAACCAGAACTTTTCGTTCCTAATTTAAAAACACAAACAGAAAAAATGGGACATAAATATCAAAACCACAAAAAAGGCCATACTCACTAGGTAGGTGGGTGGGTGAAAACCCGTTCCCATCAGGACGCAGACGGGTCAAAGAATGCTGCAGAAGGAGTGTGCATTAAATAGTGATAGCCCCTCCCACTAGTCTTGAGGGGAGTGGCGGACTAAGTGCTCAAAGGTGTGCGATAAATGTGTGTCAGTGTAGTGCTAGGGTGTGAATGGATGGTAAAAAATAAATATGTATGTATGAAAGTGTCAGAACTGTGTAATAATGTAATAAAAATAAATAAATAAAATAAATGTGATGAATAGGGGTCAGTGCTGTGAATAGTACATGGGGTGTCAGTACTATGTGTAATACGTGGAGGGATAATGTGCTGGTCGTCAGGCATGGCGTATCTTGCCGAATAACAGCCTATTTGTAACGCCGCTAGTGTTAGCTAAAGCGGGCTGCTCTGCATTCCAAACCAAACGCCAGCACATCATGCCCTCCCAGCATATAAGACCCGGCTGCGTCCTGAAAAAAAGTGTAGTATACGTAGTAAGAAATATCCATGAAACATGGGGTATTAGTTGTTATTTTGGCCAAAATACGCAAAGCTCGCAACCCAACGTCAAGGGTCCCCAGTGCCTACCTAGTGAGTATGGCCTTTTTTGTGGTTTTGATATTTACAAATAGGCTGTTATTCGGCAAGATACGCCATGCCTGACGACCAGCACATTATCCCTCCACGTATTACACATAGTACTGACACCCCATGTACTATTCACAGCACTGACCCCTATTCATCACATTTATTTTATTTATTTATTTTTATTACATTATTACACAGTTCTGACACTTTCATACATACATATTTATTTTTTACCATCCATTCACACCCTAGCACTACACTGACACACATTTATCGCACACCTTTGAGCACTTAGTCCGCCACTCCCCTCAAGACTAGTGGGAGGGGCTATCACTATTTAATGCACACTCCTTCTGCAGCATTCTTTGACCCGTCTGCGTCCTGATGGGAACGGGTTTTCACCCACCCACCTACCTAGTGAGTATGGCCTTTTTTGTGGTTTTGATATTTATGTCCCATTTTTTCTGTTTGTGTTTTTAAATTAGGAACGAAAAGTTCTGGTTAGGGACTCGCAAGGCACTGGGGACCCTTGACGTTGGGTTGCGAGCTTTGCGTATTTTGGCCAAAATAACAACTAATACCCCATGTTTCATGGATATTTCTTACTACGTATACTACACTTTTTTTCAGGACGCAGCCGGGTCTTATATGCTGGGAGGGCATGATGTGCTGGCGTTTGGTTTGGAATGCAGAGCAGCCCGCTTTAGCTAACACTAGCGGCGTTACAAATAGGCTGTTATTCGGCAAGATACGCCATGCCTGACGACCAGCACATTATCCCTCCACGTATTACACATAGTACTGACACCCCATGTACTATTCACAGCACTGACCCCTATTCATCACATTTATTTTATTTATTTATTTTTATTACATTATTACACAGTTCTGACACTTTCATACATACATATTTATTTTTTACCATCCATTCACACCCTAGCACTACACTGACACACATTTATCGCACACCTTTGAGCACTTAGTCCGCCACTCCCCTCAAGACTAGTGGGAGGGGCTATCACTATTTAATGCACACTCCTTCTGCAGCATTCTTTGACCCGTCTGCGTCCTGATGGGAACGGGTTTTCACCCACCCACCTACCTAGTGAGTATGGCCTTTTTTGTGGTTTTGATATTTATGTCCCATTTTTTCTGTTTGTGTTTTTAAATTAGGAACGAAAAGTTCTGGTTAGGGACTCGCAAGGCACTGGGGACCCTTGACGTTGGGTTGCGAGCTTTGCGTATTTTGGCCAAAATAACAACTAATACCCCATGTTTCATGGATATTTCTTACTACGTATACTACACTTTTTTTCAGGACGCAGCCGGGTCTTATATGCTGGGAGGGCATGATGTGCTGGCGTTTGGTTTGGAATGCAGAGCAGCCCGCTTTAGCTAACACTAGCGGCGTTACAAATAGGCTGTTATTCGGCAAGATACGCCATGCCTGACGACCAGCACATTATCCCTCCACGTATTACACATAGTACTGACACCCCATGTACTATTCACAGCACTGACCCCTATTCATCACATTTATTTTATTTATTTATTTTTATTACATTATTACACAGTTCTGACACTTTCATACATACATATTTATTTTTTACCATCCATTCACACCCTAGCACTACACTGACACACATTTATCGCACACCTTTGAGCACTTAGTCCGCCACTCCCCTCAAGACTAGTGGGAGGGGCTATCACTATTTAATGCACACTCCTTCTGCAGCATTCTTTGACCCGTCTGCGTCCTGATGGGAACGGGTTTTCACCCACCCACCTACCTAGTGAGTATGGCCTTTTTTGTGGTTTTGATATTTATGTCCCATTTTTTCTGTTTGTGTTTTTAAATTAGGAACGAAAAGTTCTGGTTAGGGACTCGCAAGGCACTGGGGACCCTTGACGTTGGGTTGCGAGCTTTGCGTATTTTGGCCAAAATAACAACTAATACCCCATGTTTCATGGATATTTCTTACTACGTATACTACACTTTTTTTCAGGACGCAGCCGGGTCTTATATGCTGGGAGGGCATGATGTGCTGGCGTTTGGTTTGGAATGCAGAGCAGCCCGCTTTAGCTAACACTAGCGGCGTTACAAATAGGCTGTTATTCGGCAAGATACGCCATGCCTGACGACCAGCACATTATCCCTCCACGTATTACACATAGTACTGACACCCCATGTACTATTCACAGCACTGACCCCTATTCATCACATTTATTTTATTTATTTATTTTTATTACATTATTACACAGTTCTGACACTTTCATACATACATATTTATTTTTTACCATCCATTCACACCCTAGCACTACACTGACACACATTTATCGCACACCTTTGAGCACTTAGTCCGCCACTCCCCTCAAGACTAGTGGGAGGGGCTATCACTATTTAATGCACACTCCTTCTGCAGCATTCTTTGACCCGTCTGCGTCCTGATGGGAACGGGTTTTCACCCACCCACCTACCTAGTGAGTATGGCCTTTTTTGTGGTTTTGATATTTATGTCCCATTTTTTCTGTTTGTGTTTTTAAATTAGGAACGAAAAGTTCTGGTTAGGGACTCGCAAGGCACTGGGGACCCTTGACGTTGGGTTGCGAGCTTTGCGTATTTTGGCCAAAATAACAACTAATACCCCATGTTTCATGGATATTTCTTACTACGTATACTACACTTTTTTTCAGGACGCAGCCGGGTCTTATATGCTGGGAGGGCATGATGTGCTGGCGTTTGGTTTGGAATGCAGAGCAGCCCGCTTTAGCTAACACTAGCGGCGTTACAAATAGGCTGTTATTCGGCAAGATACGCCATGCCTGACGACCAGCACATTATCCCTCCACGTATTACACATAGTACTGACACCCCATGTACTATTCACAGCACTGACCCCTATTCATCACATTTATTTTATTTATTTATTTTTATTACATTATTACACAGTTCTGACACTTTCATACATACATATTTATTTTTTACCATCCATTCACACCCTAGCACTACACTGACACACATTTATCGCACACCTTTGAGCACTTAGTCCGCCACTCCCCTCAAGACTAGTGGGAGGGGCTATCACTATTTAATGCACACTCCTTCTGCAGCATTCTTTGACCCGTCTGCGTCCTGATGGGAACGGGTTTTCACCCACCCACCTACCTAGTGAGTATGGCCTTTTTTGTGGTTTTGATATTTATGTCCCATTTTTTCTGTTTGTGTTTTTAAATTAGGAACGAAAAGTTCTGGTTAGGGACTCGCAAGGCACTGGGGACCCTTGACGTTGGGTTGCGAGCTTTGCGTATTTTGGCCAAAATAACAACTAATACCCCATGTTTCATGGATATTTCTTACTACGTATACTACACTTTTTTTCAGGACGCAGCCGGGTCTTATATGCTGGGAGGGCATGATGTGCTGGCGTTTGGTTTGGAATGCAGAGCAGCCCGCTTTAGCTAACACTAGCGGCGTTACAAATAGGCTGTTATTCGGCAAGATACGCCATGCCTGACGACCAGCACATTATCCCTCCACGTATTACACATAGTACTGACACCCCATGTACTATTCACAGCACTGACCCCTATTCATCACATTTATTTTATTTATTTATTTTTATTACATTATTACACAGTTCTGACACTTTCATACATACATATTTATTTTTTACCATCCATTCACACCCTAGCACTACACTGACACACATTTATCGCACACCTTTGAGCACTTAGTCCGCCACTCCCCTCAAGACTAGTGGGAGGGGCTATCACTATTTAATGCACACTCCTTCTGCAGCATTCTTTGACCCGTCTGCGTCCTGATGGGAACGGGTTTTCACCCACCCACCTACCTAGTGAGTATGGCCTTTTTTGTGGTTTTGATATTTATGTCCCATTTTTTCTGTTTGTGTTTTTAAATTAGGAACGAAAAGTTCTGGTTAGGGACTCGCAAGGCACTGGGGACCCTTGACGTTGGGTTGCGAGCTTTGCGTATTTTGGCCAAAATAACAACTAATACCCCATGTTTCATGGATATTTCTTACTACGTATACTACACTTTTTTTCAGGACGCAGCCGGGTCTTATATGCTGGGAGGGCATGATGTGCTGGCGTTTGGTTTGGAATGCAGAGCAGCCCGCTTTAGCTAACACTAGCGGCGTTACAAATAGGCTGTTATTCGGCAAGATACGCCATGCCTGACGACCAGCACATTATCCCTCCACGTATTACACATAGTACTGACACCCCATGTACTATTCACAGCACTGACCCCTATTCATCACATTTATTTTATTTATTTATTTTTATTACATTATTACACAGTTCTGACACTTTCATACATACATATTTATTTTTTACCATCCATTCACACCCTAGCACTACACTGACACACATTTATCGCACACCTTTGAGCACTTAGTCCGCCACTCCCCTCAAGACTAGTGGGAGGGGCTATCACTATTTAATGCACACTCCTTCTGCAGCATTCTTTGACCCGTCTGCGTCCTGATGGGAACGGGTTTTCACCCACCCACCTACCTAGTGAGTATGGCCTTTTTTGTGGTTTTGATATTTATGTCCCATTTTTTCTGTTTGTGTTTTTAAATTAGGAACGAAAAGTTCTGGTTAGGGACTCGCAAGGCACTGGGGACCCTTGACGTTGGGTTGCGAGCTTTGCGTATTTTGGCCAAAATAACAACTAATACCCCATGTTTCATGGATATTTCTTACTACGTATACTACACTTTTTTTCAGGACGCAGCCGGGTCTTATATGCTGGGAGGGCATGATGTGCTGGCGTTTGGTTTGGAATGCAGAGCAGCCCGCTTTAGCTAACACTAGCGGCGTTACAAATAGGCTGTTATTCGGCAAGATACGCCATGCCTGACGACCAGCACATTATCCCTCCACGTATTACACATAGTACTGACACCCCATGTACTATTCACAGCACTGACCCCTATTCATCACATTTATTTTATTTATTTATTTTTATTACATTATTACACAGTTCTGACACTTTCATACATACATATTTATTTTTTACCATCCATTCACACCCTAGCACTACACTGACACACATTTATCGCACACCTTTGAGCACTTAGTCCGCCACTCCCCTCAAGACTAGTGGGAGGGGCTATCACTATTTAATGCACACTCCTTCTGCAGCATTCTTTGACCCGTCTGCGTCCTGATGGGAACGGGTTTTCACCCACCCACCTACCTAGTGAGTATGGCCTTTTTTGTGGTTTTGATATTTATGTCCCATTTTTTCTGTTTGTGTTTTTAAATTAGGAACGAAAAGTTCTGGTTAGGGACTCGCAAGGCACTGGGGACCCTTGACGTTGGGTTGCGAGCTTTGCGTATTTTGGCCAAAATAACAACTAATACCCCATGTTTCATGGATATTTCTTACTACGTATACTACACTTTTTTTCAGGACGCAGCCGGGTCTTATATGCTGGGAGGGCATGATGTGCTGGCGTTTGGTTTGGAATGCAGAGCAGCCCGCTTTAGCTAACACTAGCGGCGTTACAAATAGGCTGTTATTCGGCAAGATACGCCATGCCTGACGACCAGCACATTATCCCTCCACGTATTACACATAGTACTGACACCCCATGTACTATTCACAGCACTGACCCCTATTCATCACATTTATTTTATTTATTTATTTTTATTACATTATTACACAGTTCTGACACTTTCATACATACATATTTATTTTTTACCATCCATTCACACCCTAGCACTACACTGACACACATTTATCGCACACCTTTGAGCACTTAGTCCGCCACTCCCCTCAAGACTAGTGGGAGGGGCTATCACTATTTAATGCACACTCCTTCTGCAGCATTCTTTGACCCGTCTGCGTCCTGATGGGAACGGGTTTTCACCCACCCACCTACCTAGTGAGTATGGCCTTTTTTGTGGTTTTGATATTTATGTCCCATTTTTTCTGTTTGTGTTTTTAAATTAGGAACGAAAAGTTCTGGTTAGGGACTCGCAAGGCACTGGGGACCCTTGACGTTGGGTTGCGAGCTTTGCGTATTTTGGCCAAAATAACAACTAATACCCCATGTTTCATGGATATTTCTTACTACGTATACTACACTTTTTTTCAGGACGCAGCCGGGTCTTATATGCTGGGAGGGCATGATGTGCTGGCGTTTGGTTTGGAATGCAGAGCAGCCCGCTTTAGCTAACACTAGCGGCGTTACAAATAGGCTGTTATTCGGCAAGATACGCCATGCCTGACGACCAGCACATTATCCCTCCACGTATTACACATAGTACTGACACCCCATGTACTATTCACAGCACTGACCCCTATTCATCACATTTATTTTATTTATTTATTTTTATTACATTATTACACAGTTCTGACACTTTCATACATACATATTTATTTTTTACCATCCATTCACACCCTAGCACTACACTGACACACATTTATCGCACACCTTTGAGCACTTAGTCCGCCACTCCCCTCAAGACTAGTGGGAGGGGCTATCACTATTTAATGCACACTCCTTCTGCAGCATTCTTTGACCCGTCTGCGTCCTGATGGGAACGGGTTTTCACCCACCCACCTACCTAGTGAGTATGGCCTTTTTTGTGGTTTTGATATTTATGTCCCATTTTTTCTGTTTGTGTTTTTAAATTAGGAACGAAAAGTTCTGGTTAGGGACTCGCAAGGCACTGGGGACCCTTGACGTTGGGTTGCGAGCTTTGCGTATTTTGGCCAAAATAACAACTAATACCCCATGTTTCATGGATATTTCTTACTACGTATACTACACTTTTTTTCAGGACGCAGCCGGGTCTTATATGCTGGGAGGGCATGATGTGCTGGCGTTTGGTTTGGAATGCAGAGCAGCCCGCTTTAGCTAACACTAGCGGCGTTACAAATAGGCTGTTATTCGGCAAGATACGCCATGCCTGACGACCAGCACATTATCCCTCCACGTATTACACATAGTACTGACACCCCATGTACTATTCACAGCACTGACCCCTATTCATCACATTTATTTTATTTATTTATTTTTATTACATTATTACACAGTTCTGACACTTTCATACATACATATTTATTTTTTACCATCCATTCACACCCTAGCACTACACTGACACACATTTATCGCACACCTTTGAGCACTTAGTCCGCCACTCCCCTCAAGACTAGTGGGAGGGGCTACCACTATTTAATGCACACTCCTTCTGCAGCATTCTTTGACCCGTCTGCGTCCTGATGGGAACGGGTTTTCACCCACCCACCTACCTAGTGAGTATGGCCTTTTTTGTGGTTTTGATATTTATGTCCCATTTTTTCTGTTTGTGTTTTTAAATTAGGAACGAAAAGTTCTGGTTAGGGACTCGCAAGGCACTGGGGACCCTTGACGTTGGGTTGCGAGCTTTGCGTATTTTGGCCAAAATAACAACTAATACCCCATGTTTCATGGATATTTCTTACTACGTATACTACACTTTTTTTCAGGACGCAGCCGGGTCTTATATGCTGGGAGGGCATGATGTGCTGGCGTTTGGTTTGGAATGCAGAGCAGCCCGCTTTAGCTAACACTAGCGGCGTTACAAATAGGCTGTTATTCGGCAAGATACGCCATGCCTGACGACCAGCACATTATCCCTCCACGTATTACACATAGTACTGACACCCCATGTACTATTCACAGCACTGACCCCTATTCATCACATTTATTTTATTTATTTATTTTTATTACATTATTACACAGTTCTGACACTTTCATACATACATATTTATTTTTTACCATCCATTCACACCCTAGCACTACACTGACACACATTTATCGCACACCTTTGAGCACTTAGTCCGCCACTCCCCTCAAGACTAGTGGGAGGGGCTATCACTATTTAATGCACACTCCTTCTGCAGCATTCTTTGACCCGTCTGCGTCCTGATGGGAACGGGTTTTCACCCACCCACCTACCTAGTGAGTATGGCCTTTTTTGTGGTTTTGATATTTATGTCCCATTTTTTCTGTTTGTGTTTTTAAATTAGGAACGAAAAGTTCTGGTTAGGGACTCGCAAGGCACTGGGGACCCTTGACGTTGGGTTGCGAGCTTTGCGTATTTTGGCCAAAATAACAACTAATACCCCATGTTTCATGGATATTTCTTACTACGTATACTACACTTTTTTTCAGGACGCAGCCGGGTCTTATATGCTGGGAGGGCATGATGTGCTGGCGTTTGGTTTGGAATGCAGAGCAGCCCGCTTTAGCTAACACTAGCGGCGTTACAAATAGGCTGTTATTCGGCAAGATACGCCATGCCTGACGACCAGCACATTATCCCTCCACGTATTACACATAGTACTGACACCCCATGTACTATTCACAGCACTGACCCCTATTCATCACATTTATTTTATTTATTTATTTTTATTACATTATTACACAGTTCTGACACTTTCATACATACATATTTATTTTTTACCATCCATTCACACCCTAGCACTACACTGACACACATTTATCGCACACCTTTGAGCACTTAGTCCGCCACTCCCCTCAAGACTAGTGGGAGGGGCTATCACTATTTAATGCACACTCCTTCTGCAGCATTCTTTGACCCGTCTGCGTCCTGATGGGAACGGGTTTTCACCCACCCACCTACCTAGTGAGTATGGCCTTTTTTGTGGTTTTGATATTTATGTCCCATTTTTTCTGTTTGTGTTTTTAAATTAGGAACGAAAAGTTCTGGTTAGGGACTCGCAAGGCACTGGGGACCCTTGACGTTGGGTTGCGAGCTTTGCGTATTTTGGCCAAAATAACAACTAATACCCCATGTTTCATGGATATTTCTTACTACGTATACTACACTTTTTTTCAGGACGCAGCCGGGTCTTATATGCTGGGAGGGCATGATGTGCTGGCGTTTGGTTTGGAATGCAGAGCAGCCCGCTTTAGCTAACACTAGCGGCGTTACAAATAGGCTGTTATTCGGCAAGATACGCCATGCCTGACGACCAGCACATTATCCCTCCACGTATTACACATAGTACTGACACCCCATGTACTATTCACAGCACTGACCCCTATTCATCACATTTATTTTATTTATTTATTTTTATTACATTATTACACAGTTCTGACACTTTCATACATACATATTTATTTTTTACCATCCATTCACACCCTAGCACTACACTGACACACATTTATCGCACACCTTTGAGCACTTAGTCCGCCACTCCCCTCAAGACTAGTGGGAGGGGCTATCACTATTTAATGCACACTCCTTCTGCAGCATTCTTTGACCCGTCTGCGTCCTGATGGGAACGGGTTTTCACCCACCCACCTACCTAGTGAGTATGGCCTTTTTTGTGGTTTTGATATTTATGTCCCATTTTTTCTGTTTGTGTTTTTAAATTAGGAACGAAAAGTTCTGGTTAGGGACTCGCAAGGCACTGGGGACCCTTGACGTTGGGTTGCGAGCTTTGCGTATTTTGGCCAAAATAACAACTAATACCCCATGTTTCATGGATATTTCTTACTACGTATACTACACTTTTTTTCAGGACGCAGCCGGGTCTTATATGCTGGGAGGGCATGATGTGCTGGCGTTTGGTTTGGAATGCAGAGCAGCCCGCTTTAGCTAACACTAGCGGCGTTACAAATAGGCTGTTATTCGGCAAGATACGCCATGCCTGACGACCAGCACATTATCCCTCCACGTATTACACATAGTACTGACACCCCATGTACTATTCACAGCACTGACCCCTATTCATCACATTTATTTTATTTATTTATTTTTATTACATTATTACACAGTTCTGACACTTTCATACATACATATTTATTTTTTACCATCCATTCACACCCTAGCACTACACTGACACACATTTATCGCACACCTTTGAGCACTTAGTCCGCCACTCCCCTCAAGACTAGTGGGAGGGGCTATCACTATTTAATGCACACTCCTTCTGCAGCATTCTTTGACCCGTCTGCGTCCTGATGGGAACGGGTTTTCACCCACCCACCTACCTAGTGAGTATGGCCTTTTTTGTGGTTTTGATATTTATGTCCCATTTTTTCTGTTTGTGTTTTTAAATTAGGAACGAAAAGTTCTGGTTAGGGACTCGCAAGGCACTGGGGACCCTTGACGTTGGGTTGCGAGCTTTGCGTATTTTGGCCAAAATAACAACTAATACCCCATGTTTCATGGATATTTCTTACTACGTATACTACACTTTTTTTCAGGACGCAGCCGGGTCTTATATGCTGGGAGGGCATGATGTGCTGGCGTTTGGTTTGGAATGCAGAGCAGCCCGCTTTAGCTAACACTAGCGGCGTTACAAATAGGCTGTTATTCGGCAAGATACGCCATGCCTGACGACCAGCACATTATCCCTCCACGTATTACACATAGTACTGACACCCCATGTACTATTCACAGCACTGACCCCTATTCATCACATTTATTTTATTTATTTATTTTTATTACATTATTACACAGTTCTGACACTTTCATACATACATATTTATTTTTTACCATCCATTCACACCCTAGCACTACACTGACACACATTTATCGCACACCTTTGAGCACTTAGTCCGCCACTCCCCTCAAGACTAGTGGGAGGGGCTATCACTATTTAATGCACACTCCTTCTGCAGCATTCTTTGACCCGTCTGCGTCCTGATGGGAACGGGTTTTCACCCACCCACCCACCTAGTGAGTATGGCCTTTTTTGTGGTTTTGATATTTATGTCCCATTTTTTCTGTTTGTGTTTTTAAATTAGGAACGAAAAGTTCTGGTTAGGGACTCGCAAGGCACTGGGGACCCTTGACGTTGGGTTGCGAGCTTTGCGTATTTTGGCCAAAATAACAACTAATACCCCATGTTTCATGGATATTTCTTACTACGTATACTACACTTTTTTTCAGGACGCAGCCGGGTCTTATATGCTGGGAGGGCATGATGTGCTGGCGTTTGGTTTGGAATGCAGAGCAGCCCGCTTTAGCTAACACTAGCGGCGTTACAAATAGGCTGTTATTCGGCAAGATACGCCATGCCTGACGACCAGCACATTATCCCTCCACGTATTACACATAGTACTGACACCCCATGTACTATTCACAGCACTGACCCCTATTCATCACATTTATTTTATTTATTTATTTTTATTACATTATTACACAGTTCTGACACTTTCATACATACATATTTATTTTTTACCATCCATTCACACCCTAGCACTACACTGACACACATTTATCGCACACCTTTGAGCACTTAGTCCGCCACTCCCCTCAAGACTAGTGGGAGGGGCTATCACTATTTAATGCACACTCCTTCTGCAGCATTCTTTGACCCGTCTGCGTCCTGATGGGAACGGGTTTTCACCCACCCACCTACCTAGTGAGTATGGCCTTTTTTGTGGTTTTGATATTTATGTCCCATTTTTTCTGTTTGTGTCTTTTGACAGCGACGCGTAAATATACGCCTCGTGTGAACAGACAAACGTCAGCCCATTTCTTTCAATGCGCAGATGTTTGCCAACGCTATTGAGGCGCATTTTCGGATGAAATTCGAGGCGTAAAACGCCCGAATTACGTCCGTAAATAAGCCATGTGAACATACCACAAAAATAGAAGAAGAAGGGGGAGGAATCCTCCAGCTCACCTGACACTATGGAGTGTGTCTCAGCAGCGCCCGGAATCTCGTGTCGGCACACGTTCAAAAGCACGGAAGGAGAGAAGGAAGTGTTGTTCCAGCGCTGCATGGAGTTTTAAAATGGAAACGGGTTTCCAAGTTTAATGGTATTCAATTAAAAAATAGTCCAGAGGTATAGTCCTGATGTGAGGGTAAGCGTGCGGTAATGTCCTCAGAGCCTACGCGTTTCGGATGCTACTGCATCCTTAGTCTTGGCTGTAATGTCTTGGCATGTGAACATACCCTTACCGTTTACTGTGCCACGGTATCCTGCTCTGATACCAACCCTGCAGATGGCGGCTCCTAGTAAACATTTTGTGAGCTACATTCCAATTTTACCATCGTTATTGCAAATGTGTGTGTGAATCTGCAGAATGATAACCATTTTGTGCACTTAAAACATCAGCAAAGTTACTACACACACATTATGGTTCATGTATTCTTTGTAAGAACATGGTAATAGGTGTCGGTAAAGGGGTAATACAACAGAACTTGCTATGAGGGTACTTACACATTTTTGATGATCTCATGTGTTCTCAGAAAATGTGCCGACTGGGTCTGATTTCATACTCAGAAGAAAATCTAGATTATAAATGTACACATATTCGTCCGTCGAAGTGCGTAAGAACTTTAGTCACCGTTTTTAAGGTAAAAATGAATGAATGTTTATAATACAGCACTTTCCGAGTATTCAGTGATGTTGATGATGCATCTTAGGCCTCAACCAGAAGGGTGCATTAGGCCCTGTTCACATGACATTTTGACCCTACATCTATCGTGAATGTTGGGAAAGCTCCCTACGTACACGCTAAAAGTATAGCGTGTCCTTTTGGCCTCCATCGGGCTGGTATACGTCAGTATACCTTTATTTGTAGGATGGAATAACGTAGTATACTATGCTATTCCATCCTGAGGAATCCTGAAAAAAAAAAAACAACAAACATATACCGTGCGGTATACTTTTTTTTTTTTTACATAGGAGCCTATGTGTGACGGATGCTACTTTATGGCATCTGTCACAGGAATTCGTTAAATGTATACTTTGGAGAGCTATTCCCGGGAGAGAATCATGTAGTGCTCGGCCCAGGGAATCCTGCCCCAGGGAAGCCCCTAATGTCAGTGATATCAGGGGCTTTCATCTACGAATTCCCCGGCCAGAGCATAGGTAGCGCTCTGGCCGAGCCCCCCGAGACTGGAGAAGCCCATGACATCATTGTCTGTATATGGACAGTGACGTCAGCTCCAGCAGCAAAATCCTTGGCCAGAGCGTTGACGACGGTTTCATGCATCTCAAAGCCTCTGACATCACTGTCCATACGTGGACAGTGTCGTCAAGGGCTTCCCCAAGACAAGAGTCCCCGGCCTGGGGGCTTGCGATGTTCTTGCCGGGGACTCTATATTTGAAAGCGCCTCACATCACGGTCGATATATGTACGGTGACGTCAGCGCTGTGCCCATGGATTTTGTGCCTCCTCCCATCGTATACCTTCGGTGGAAGTGAAAAACGTAATGTGAACAGGCCCTTATACCCAGATTTTATTGCCTACTGAACTATACATTAAAGCACTACAGATCCCTATGGGATTCTTATGTCTGAGATCCGTCACTATCCTGTGCACCCGGTCTCCGATTAAAAGCATCCATCAGCAGCTGTTTTTACCATTTCTATCAACTGAAGTATATGGGAGTTACAGACCCCTGTTCTCCCGATAAGTTAGGGTCCCAGAAGTTGGACCCCCAGCTATCAGGCATTTTTGAAATTATGTATTATAAGACAGATGAACAAGGATGGGGCTTCTTATGAATGGTCATGGGGAGCCATTTTTTTTTAATTATGAAACTCAGACTCCTGAAACCTTGTACCTTTTCTTCTGGATTGCTCCTCGAATTCATCGAATACCCCCAGGCAATCTATACCATTCCTTTATGAACAGATCCAGCCCTATACACAACAACATGCCTCCGATAACCTCCAGAAAAGTGTGATAATTACATGCATGTTGCGTACGTAGACCCGCTTCCCTGTTTCATAGATGACATCATCAGAACTATTACTGGCCAGAACTAACCTAATGCCCCAGCAATTCTAGATCATTTAAAATTATTCACTGGGACATGTAAGACTGACCCTCCTCCATCTCTAGATGAGCATCTGGCTCCTCAGCTATTGGACAAAGTTCAGAGAAATGTGGAAATGTGCCGATCACAGGATTCCTGACATCAGATATACCCAGCCCGGCTTATTTGGCTTGCTGTGGAAGAATGATACTGACATAAACAAAGAGAGGGAGAACTAGTCTAAGAAACACACGAGAATGGAGACATGGATTTTTAACTATAGTTTTCTATATTTATGTATGCAAGGGTTAAGAAACTTGGTTTATCCAGAATTATACAAAAAGGATCTGCCTTTTTTTTCCCCCCGAAACAGCACCTCTCTTGTTTATGGGCTGTGTCCAGTATTACAGCTCAAACTCATTCACTTGAATACTGTAGTACCAGAGACAGCCAATGGACAAGAGCGGCGCTGTTTCTGGAATAAAAAGAAGACCCTTTTAACCCTGGACAACTGCTTTAAAATTAAGATATCACCATCCATTAGATGCCCTAATAGCTCTAAACAAGTGGGTGCAAAAGAGCCCAGGAAGCAGATCCCATTCTCCGCATCATAAAGAAGACATAAAGCATGCAGTTCTACAAGACTGAGTGTGATCACCTGATTTGTTCAGTGACATATTTGCTCTTTCCAACTAACCAACCAACCAGTGTTTAAATACAGGGAAGCTATTGTACATACTATGTTAGGCCTTATTCAGACAAACATTGTACGTCCATGTGCTGTCCGTTAAAAAAACAGACTTCACATGGAGCTATGCAATTCAATGGGGCTAATCAGACGCCCGTGATTTTTAACGCAGCATAATTCCGTTGCGTAAAACTCACTGCATGTCCTATTCTGGTTTGTTTTTGCGCATCACATTGCCCATTGAAGTCTATGGGCGCGTGAAAAACACAGACCGCACACGGACATCATCTGTGTGGTGTTCATGGTTCACGCAACAGTTGCTATAAAAAAACTAATAATGTGCACCAAGACTGACATTAAAAACTGATGCCACACGAAGAAACACGGAACTGGAAAGCGTCCAATACGGTCCGTTTTTTTGCCGGCACAAAACGGACACGCTCGTCTAAGGCCTTCGTGTTATTATGGCATCTCATACATGCCCTAAATCGTAAATGCACCCTTGTAACCAAGTTGTTTTTACCGCTGCAGAGCATCTAAAATAAAATAAAAAAGCAACGTTGCAAATTGTCTTGATTAAAAATCTAACATTTTGTTCCTGCAGTTCTTATTGAGGCATATGAGTCTCCATGGTAACAGACTACAAACCAACCCTGTGTAGTCTGATCCTGCAGTTGTAATCTCTTCTATCTATCCCCTACTTCTTGCTAACCTATCAAATGTAAGTTTTTTAATTTTAAAATAGTATCAGTACTAGGTTCCTAATAGTATTCTTACTGTTGAGGCTGTCCATACTATCTTAAAGGGTAAGTAAACGTTTGGCAAACTTCTGACATGTCATAGTTACATGTCAGAAGTTTCGATTGGTGGGGGTCCGAGCACTGAGATCCTCAACGATCGCTAAAACGAAGCAGCAGAAGCGCTCATACAAGCGATCAGCCGCTTCCTTTCTGTTAGGCTTTTTTTCAGAAATCAATGTATCGGAGGACGGGCTCAATAGAAAGTCAATGAGCCCGTACTCCGATACATCGGCTTTCCGCAAAAAGCAGAACAGAAACGAAGCGGCTGAGCACCCACACGAGCATTTCTGCCGCTTCGTTTTAGCGATTGGTGGGGGTTTCAATGCTCGGACCCCACCAATCAAAACTTCTGACATGTCACTATGACATGTCAGAAGTTTGTTGAACGTTTACTTACCCTTTAAGGGTATGTTCACACGCACTAATTACGGACGTAATTCGGCCGTTTTTGGCCCGAATTACGTCCGAAAATAGGGCCTCAATAGCGTTGACAAACATCTGCCCATTGAAAGCAATGGGCAGACGTTTGTCTGTTCACACGAGGCGTAATTTACGCGCCGCTGTCAAATGACGGCGCGTAAATAGACGCCCGCGTCAAAGAAGTGACCTGTCACTTCTTTGGCCGTAATTGGAGCCGTTATTCATTGACTCCAATGAATAGCAGCGCCAATTACGTCCGGAATGGACGCGGCGTTCAAGCGCCTGCACATGCCGTTACGGCTGAAATTACAGGGATGTTTTCAGGCTGAAACATCCCCGTAATTTCAGCCGTTACGGACGCCCTCGTGTGAACATACCCTCACTGTATTTCTTGTCTTGAACCTCATTAGATAATATCCCAGCACAGTTTAGAAGAAATGGGATCTTACATATGAATGAAAAACATAAGTAGGATTGTACCACATGTAGACAGCAGTCTTCCTGAAGTCACGGCTGAGAAGTAGGATATTGCGGATATAATATAAACGGAGGCAAGACAAGAACTGCTTCAAGAAATAACCACAAGACTTCAATACAAATGCCAAAGACTACAAGTACTTTATAAAATGTACTGTTGAGCATTGTGCACAGGAACTGCTGAGGAAGTATCATCCGGCGTCCACCACCCCAACCTATGAAATACTCCACACTATAATATCTTTTTATATATATATATATATATATATCAGCAGGAAAGGCCTGGTAACCTTCATTATTTATTTATTTTATTTATATTTTGCTCACATATTACTACACTATGCTCTACACAGATTATAAGACACAATATAACTTCTCAAGCATGCACTAGGACCAATTTCATATAAAAAGCACACACGAAATCCTGCGCATCGATGTCCTGTTCTGGTGCGTGCGCACAACAGAAGACCATAGCGGTGCATGCGCAGTAACTAGATTTGAGGCCCGGACGAAGCAGGGAAGAGTGTGGGACCATACATGATGGGCGCATGCATGCTATCTTAGACGAGATTTCTGAATTCAGGGCGGGCCAGTTTTCGATGGTGGGTGGGCATAAGAAGAGGAACGAACAAGACTTCTGGATTATTACCATAAAAGGCTTAAAATATTTTCAGACTGTTATTTACGGTCGGAGCAGGAGTTTAGGAGCGGGGATAACGGCCATGAACTTTTGACAGCAACGGCCAGCGAGGGGTGAGTAGAGTTCAATAGGTGAAATGCTGGAGACAGGTTCCCTTTATTAAAGCATATCTCCAATTACATTACCTCCAAATCAATTTTTACACAGGTCAATAGAGCATTAAAAAAAACAACATTACAATATAATACCTAACTTGTGTAGATAGGTTATTCCAGTCCTGAGTTATAGCCGCTGATTGAATAACAATAACTATATCATTTAACTATTAATAACAAAGTTCCAAATACTATAAAGAAATTAAGCAGCACAGAATCCTAGATCTAAAAAACCCGAAAAGGTGGACATTTACTGTAACGGTGATTTTTGCGAGAAGCATTCAGAAATCGTACACATTTTATAAAAGAGATCCCGGCATACTATTCAGCTGAGACAATGCATCATGTTTGCTTTTGGACAACTGCCGCCATTCATGGACACCAGGCTTAGACCATCATCACTGTTATCTGATGGGTACCATGAACCCACTGACAGCGAAAAAAGTGAGCTGTCATCACTGACGGACTCATCCCCGCTAGCTGCTTAAACAATTATGGGTGTAGGTAATGAAGATGTCTTTTGCTTGGCCTTAGTCGTGAGGCATGTGATATATATACATACCAAACCTAATCTCCGCCGGCATCTCCAGTATCTAATCTTTCAGCCATTACCACAGCCATTTGGATGCTATGTAATACCAAAGAGACGCATGTGGTTTTTGAAATGTGCAAACAATATCCAAAAAGTGACTAATGAAGGACAAATATTTGGTATCAGACACACAGATGTTTCGGCTAGAGCGGTTATATATATATACCGAAAGTAAATCCAGCAGCACTCCGATGTTCAAAAGTGAAAAAAAGTGGTTTATTATGCCAGCATGGCAGGTACAATGCAACGTTTTCGTCCCACCTTGGGACCTTTTTCAAGCATCTCTTTGCTGGTATATATATATATATATATATATATATACTTATTAGCTACAGTTAACATGACGCTCCACCTGTTAATATTGCTTCTATAGTCAATTTATTATGAATAAAGTAAGTGGTTAGGTACGACCAGCACATGTGTACAAAGTACCCCCAAAATATCTAATCAAAGAATAGCAGGACTCTACCATATCAGATAAAGAAATTGAGAACCAAGAGTCACAAGGCTACACATATTGTAGAAAATAAATTTTATTTCATATAAATATATAAACATATAACATACGTAATAAAAAACAGAGCGAGGTTTCTAAAAAAAAGAGAAGAAAGTTATATATGAACCACTCCAAACTACTGTTGAATCGCAGGAATGGTACAGATGCAACACCAAATCACAAGGGCATAGTATACAAATACACCTTTACACAGGGACATATAAAGAAATTGAGAACCAAGAGTCACAAGGCTACACATATTGTAGAAAATAAATTTTATTTCATATAAATATATAAACATATAACATACGTAATAAAAAACAGAGCGAGGTTTCTAAAAAAAAGAGAAGAAAGTTATATATGAACCACTCCAAACTACTGTTGAATCGCAGGAATGGTACAGATGCAACACCAAATCACAAGGGCATAGTATACAAATACACCTTTACACAGGGACATAGATGCGGTAAACCAAAGTATTATATACAAGGTCATGAGGTCAGCAAGTAAATTGCAATAGTGCATAATCCCTATCAACTGCTGTCCAATATGTTACATAACCATAATATCATGTCACCGCATATGCTAAACATCTTAATTAGCGATCTGCAAACAAGTGTATTCCGAGGGAAAACCCCGGTGCCATATATCCAGAGGGAATATGACCTGAATGTACCCAAAGGTGAAAAACACTTCCGAACTGGAGTCAACCAGAGGAAGTCAATGTATCAGATCTTACCCATTGATGTGGTGAGCCTGCGATCCACGTGGTCCATGTGACAAAGAATAACACCCCTTTTTTTTAGAAACCTCGCTCTGTTTTTTATTACGTATGTTATATGTTTATATATTTATATGAAATAAAATTTATTTTCTACAATATGTGTAGCCTTGTGACTCTTGGTTCTCAATTTCTTTATAGTCAATTTATATATAATCTAAGATCTCTGTAATATAGTTTCAAAAGAGGCGAAATAATCTAAACCGTAAGAATGATAGTAAAGGTAAACTATGGAGCTGTAGATATATTTTCGCACTATAAAAAAGTAGAGCTTCACCTTAAAAAAAGATCACGATGGCGGTGATCTAATTACCACATAATTATTCTGCAGTGGCCACTACAGGAGAAATGTGGTATTGCATAGAACTCATTAACATAAATGGGCAGCGATGCAATATATGGTTGCAATAAGTCCTCCAGAACGGGAGCGGCTCTGTGCAGTGGCTCTCTGCTCTGGCTAATAGAGTGGGGTCCTGCACACGGGATGTCCATATACCCTTATAGGGCATGTGGACTGGACAATCCCTTTAAGCAACCATTTAAATATAAAAATAAAACAAATCAGTTACCAGTCCAAGATAATATATGTTTTCAATTGCAAATCTTAAAATGGCATATAGAATTATTAACCAGAAAATAAAGTAAGGTTACTCCATAATAGAATCCTAAGGGTGCCCATATCATTTAGCCAGATAATTATCTTCAAATGTAATATCTCAAGAATGTCCCAGTCATGAGCATCAGTTTGCACAAAAATACTCCTCCGGGTATAAATCGCTCCTCCAGGATATCTTTTGGTAGCTTCTAATATAGGATCTATCCCCAAACTGAGATGTGGTCTCATAGCCGAGTTCTCTCGCATTGCCACATGGTGGAGTTACGTGCCTCCTGTTATAAAAAGGAAACCAATTGTGTTATACCTGTGTGTGCCCAGCGGGCAAATTATCAAAACATTTTTGGACTTGAGCATTTACTTGCCCTATGCATTCACTGCTGGAGATTTGTCCCATTGGACATATAATGCTGAAGAATATGGCCTAATTCTGCCCCCTTGTGGTTATAGCAGAAGATACATTGAATTTCAGAAAAATTCCAGAATCACACACACAGTTTTGGTTCAGTTTTTTTTTTGCAGAATACAGAAGTGGATACAAATAAACGGAGAGGCCGCATGCTTTCCTTTATATCTTTCCTTCATTTTGGATCCGTTTCTGGCTTTGGCTCAAAAAACTGAGCCAAAAACTGGATCAAAACTGTGTGTGTGATCCTTGTCTCAAAGAACTGCTCAAGTCATGTATCTTCTTGACCTTAAAGAGGTATTCCTATAATTTAATGTAATGGCATATAGCGAAGATTGGTCGGAGTTTGAGCTTTAGGACCAATGCTGATCCAGAGAATGAATGGACGTGAATAACAATCTATTGCATAAAAAAAACTAACAAGGTCTAAGTGGGTGTTTTTTTGCTTTTTACAATCTTTTTGTTAGAAGGGTGTCCCCTTACTGGGGCAGCATGGTGGTATTGCAGTGCTGGGGTCCTTGATTCAAATCCAATGAAGGACAACATCCGCATGGAGTTTCTACGTTCTCCCCGTGTTTGCGTGGGTTTCCTCCGGGTACTCCGGTTTCCTCCCACACCCCAAAAACATACCAATAGGGAATTTAGATTGAGCGCTACAATGGGGACATTAAGTAAGGACCTCTGTACAGCGCTGCGGAATATGTTGGCACTATATAAGTAACAGAAATAATATTAATAAAGGGGCTCCCGGCTTCAAGTATTCAATTCCCCTGCAGTGCCACCACAGGTAAAATGAAGCATTACATGGCACCCATTGAGATCAAAAACCTGTTATAATGCATGGAAGTTTTGGATCCTCCATAAAGAGTGATGCTCTTTGTAGCCGCTGTCTGCTTTGGCTAATAGAAGGAGTTCAGGACCCTCATCTATTAACTAAGAATTCCCTAAAAGGGTATTTAAAAATGTGTATATAAAAATCGATAAACCCTTTTGCTCCCCCTACCGCCTTAAATCTTGTATTAGTATATATATTTATTTATGGATGTCTACCTGGTGCTAACAACTTTCCTCACCTGCTTTGTGTAATGAAATGTAGAGATATCTGATGAAGACTCAAAGTCTGAACACGCGGTGAAGTCTGCAGATTGAGAAGAAGAAGATGTGCTAGACTGTGGCATCAAGGTGGAAATCCAAAGTCTGCGGAGAGAAGCATAAATAATTTATTAATAAAATACAGAAAGAAAATACATTACTATAGCCCTTTACCATAGTCTCTTGATGACTGGGCTTACAGAACATTAAAGGAGTTGTACAGAGTTTACTGGATTGTGTGCGCCATCCTGCAACTTTGTTGCTTCCTGATTAATTAATAACCATTTGTTTGTATAATCAGTTGCGTCGAGTCGATTCTTTTTGTTACTGTGAGTTACTACATCTGTCACGATACATTCTGTGGACTCAGATCAATATATAGGAAAAAGCTGTACATAAAAAGGCCACGTTCCAAGAGAATGAAAACTAAATATAAACTGAAATAAAAAACTCTGCCTATTGATCATAACCCCAAGTTGCAAACCTCAATAATTGTATTCTTTATGTAGCTCTAGACTAAATCCTAACGGTGGAACTGTCTCCGTTAGCCACGAAAACGATTCACACAGAATTCCAGAAAGCCGATGTTGCGGTGTACGGGCTCACAGACTTTCTATTGAGCCCGTACACCGATACATCAGATTTCTGGAAAAAGCTGAACAGAAACAAAGTAGCTCAGCGCTCACACGAGCACTTCTGCTGCTTCGTTTTAGCTATTGGTGGGGGTCTCAGTGCTCGGACCCCCACTGATCAAAACTTCTGACATGTCACTATGAAATGTCAGAAGTTTGTTGAACGTTTCGTTCCCCTATAGAATAATACGTAAGTCACTACTTTTGGGTAATGCTTATCTAGTATTTCTGTTCTTCAGTGTCAGCTGAGTGCTGTTTAGCTGCACGGGCGAAAGAGAATCTGAGGTAGTGTGAAATCCACATTCTGTCTCATCCTCGCGCAGCTCTGCCTGTTCTGATCAACATCTGTATATAAGCACAAGCCCTTCACAAGCTCAGAAGGAGGTGGTTTCTTTTTCTCATCATTTCTTTAGCAGCTGTTGCGTGAAAACCGCATGGCACACGGATATGCGTCCGTGTGCTGTCCATGATTTTCACGCACCCATTGACTTCAATGGGTGCGTGATGCGCAAAAAACACACAAGAATAGAACATGCATTGAGTTTCACGCAGCGGACAGACGCTGCGTGAAATACACTGAATGTCTGAATGGCCCCATTGACTTGCATAGGTCCGTGTGACGTCCGTTGTTTTAACGCTCGTAACACAGACGTGAAATACGCTTGTGTGAATAAGGCCTTACACTCGTTGTTCAAAGTAATCTCTTGTTTGGCTCATGTTTTCTTACTCGTACATATTTCCATAAAATTGCAGAATCAAGGGTGAAAAACAGAGCATAATGTAAAGTGGGGCGGTCTACATCCAGTACTGGAGTCAGACAGGGGATGCCCGACCATTGAGAAAGCTGCCTGATAAAATCTAGCGTGTGTGTCTTATGTACTCCTATACTACAATGAAGGAAATAAGTATTTGATCCCTTGCTGATTTTGTAAGTTTGCCCACTGTCAAAGTCATGAACAGTCTAGAATTTTTAGGCTAGGTTAATTTTACCAGTGAGAGATAGGTTATCTAAAAAAAAAAAAGAAAATCACATTGTCAAAATTCTATATATTTATTTGCATTGTGCACACAGAAATAAGTATTTGATCCCCTACCAACCATTAAGAGTTCAGCCTCCTCCAGACCAGTTACACGCTCCAAATCAACTTGGTGCCTGCATTAAAGACAGCTCTTACATGGTCACCTGTATAAAAGACTCCTGTCCACAGACTCAATGAATCAGTCTGACTCTAACCTCTACAACATGGGCAAGACCAAAGAGCTTTCTAAGGATGTCAGGGACAAGATCATAGACCTGCACAAGGCTGGAATGGGCTACAAAACCATAAGTAAGACGCTGGGTGAGAAGGAGACAACTGTTGGAGCAATAGTAAGAAAATGGAAGACATACAAAATGACTGTCAATCGACATCGATCGGGGGATCCATGCAAAATCTCACCTCGTGGGGTATCCTTGATCCTGAGGAAGGTGAGAGCTCAGCCGAAAACTACACGGGGGGAAATTCTTAATGATCTCAAGGCAGCTGGGACCACAGTCACCAAGAAAACCATTGGTAACACATTACGCCGTAATGGATTAAAATCCTGCAGTGCCCGCAAGGTCCCCCTGCTCAAGAAGGCACATGTACAGGCCCGTCTGAAGTTTGCAAATGAACATCTGGATGATTCTGAGAGTGATTGGGAGAAGGTGCTGTGGTCAGATGAGACTAAAATTGAGCTCTTTGGCATTAACTCAACTCGCCGTCTTTGGAGGAAGAGAAATGCTGCCTATGACCCAAAGAACACCGTCCCCACTGTCAAGCATGGAGGAGGAAACGTTATGTTTTGGGGGTGTTTCTCTGCTAAGGGCACAGGACTACTTCACCGCATCAATGGGAGAATGGATGGAGCCATGTACCGTCAAATCCTGAGTGACAACCTCCTTCCCTCCACCAGGACATTAAAAATGGCTCGTGGCTGGGTCTTCCAGCACGACAATGACCCGAAACATACAGCCAAGGCAACAAAGGAGTGGCTCAAAAAGAAGCACATTAAGGTCATGGAGTGGCCTAGCCAGTCTCCAGACCTTAATCCCATCTAATACTTATGGAGGGAGCTGAAGATCCGAGTCGCCAAGCGACAGCCTCGAAATCTTAATGATTTACAGATGATCTGCAAAGAGGAGTGGGCCAAAATTCCATCTAACATGTGTGCAAACCTCATCATCAACTACAAAAAACGTCTGACTGCTGTGTTTGCCAACAAGGGTTTTGCCACCAAGTATTAAGTCTTGTTTGCCAAAGGGATCAAATACTTATTTCACTGTGCACAATGCAAATAAATATACAGGGTGGGCCATTTATATGGATACACCTAAATAAAATGGGAATGGTTGGTGATATTAACTTCCTGTTTGTGGCACATTAGTATATGGGATGGGGGAAACTTTTCAAGGTGGGTGTTGACCATGGCGACCATTTTGAAGTCGGCCATTTTGGATCCAACTTTAGTTTTTTCAATGGGAAGAGGGTCATGTGACACATCAAACTTATCGAGAATTTCACAAGGAAAACAATGGTGTGCTTGGTTTTAACGTTACTTTATTATTTCATGAGTTATTTACAAGTTTCTGACCACTTATAAAATGTGTTCAAAGTGCTGCCCATTGTGTTGGATTGTCAATGCAACCCTCTTCTCCCACTCTTCACACACTGATACCAACACCGCAGAAGAAATGCTAGCACAGGCTTCCAGTATCCGTAGTTTCAGTTCCTGCACATCTCGTATCTTCACAGCATAGACAATTGCCTTCAGATGACCCCAAAGATAAAAGTCTAAGGGGGTCAGATCGGGAGGCATTTCTTCTGCGCTGTTGCTATCAGTGTGTGAAGAGTGGGAGAAGACGGTTGCATTGACAATCCAACACAATGGGCAGCACTTTGAACACATTTTATAAGTGGTCAGAAACTTGTAAATAACTCATGAAAGAATAAAGTAACATTAAAACCAAGCACACCATTGTTTTTCTTGTGAAATTCTCGATAAGTTTGATGTGTCACATGACCCTCTTCCCATTGAAAAAACGAAAGTTGGATACAAAATGGCCGACTTCAAAATGGCCGCCATGGTCAACACCCAGCTTGAAAAGTTTCCCCCTCCCATATACTAATGTGCCACAAACAGGAAGTTAATATCACCAACCATTCCCATTTTATTTAGGTGTATCCATATAAATGGCCCACCCTGTATATAATTTTGACAATGTGATTTTCAGTTTGTTTTTATATATAATCTATCTCTCACTGGTAAAATTAACCTAGCCTAAAAATTCTAGACTGTTCATGTCTTTGACAGTGGGCAAACTTACAAAATCAGCAAGGGATCAAATACTTATTTCCTTCACTGTATATGGAGATGTTTTCTATGTTTGCATGGTTCTGTGTATGCAATGAAAAGTTTATAAAAGTGAATGGCTTGCGCTACTTACCTAGTTCTCCCAGATTTAGAAATTGTCTTCATTTTCATTCTCCGGATCAAGAAAGGGAGGGATCCTAGGAACGCAGACAGAAGAATACAGCAACTGCTAATGACATACGCTAGCTGTAATGTTGTGAGGGATGATCGGCAGCACTCCCCACCATAACATAGAGAAGTCCTCTGCTGACACCTAGGAGACATATACAATAAGAAAAGTAAGCGACTACATAATGTATTGCTGTAAGGTTTAAATATTATTTACAACACCTGGTACGTTCCTGCATTACACAAACAGCCCATTGATTTCAAAAGACACTGTGTAATGCTTCATTTTCCCTGTGGGGGTGCTGCAGTGTGGGAACACGTGCTGCTAAGTTCCCACCCAGGTTACAGCTGATTGGCTTCAGAAGAGGGGCACCCTGTGATCAGATTATCATTGGGGGACCCTTATAACACAACAGATTTCCAGGACAGCCTCTTTAAGACATTACAAGGATTTCAAGGAGGACAGCCTCTTTAAGACATTACAATTCTAAAAAGACTTTCTACATTGGTACCTATAGGCACAGGATAATACAATATAAATATATTTACAACATACATTGTTTATTGGGCATAACATATACGTAATTATTTATCTCACCTGCACATTGCCCCAATATTTTCCACAATAACACAGTGGCCATTTTTACCACAGTAGATGCCATCAATGTCACACTGGCTTTTGCAAACGCCACCATATTCCTTGTATCCAGGTTTACAATATATCGGTCCAGGATTTTGGTTCATTGTTGCCTCCAATGGCCTGAATATTCCATCATGTAACCCTTCACTGAGATTACTGCCTGTAACTCTTGGTGCCTCAGTGTATTTATTGTTGGTAGGACTAGGGGAGGTGTTGTAAGATGATTGCTGTATCGTGGCCAGAGGACCCGAAAGGCGGAATTCAAGTTTTTCTTGAGCGCTGCCATTATTTGGGGTCAAAGTTACAATTGTTCCCTCATGGTCCAGACTCTGTTCAGAATCATAACTCCCACTACCTTCTGCTTGTGAGAGAATGTCACTATGTGACCAGAGATGTGCCTGATTGTCAGCTTTGTAGGGTCCGGAATGTGTTTCCACAGGTCGTATAGTATGTGAGAATATATCTATTATGGGTATGTCCTCTATTGGTACCACCATTCCCCATAACTGCAGATTGTCTGGAGAAAGCTCACTGTCCCTTAGTCCATCTCTTGTAGGAAGGACTGTCACTGAAGTTTGTTCTGAACCTCTATTAGGAAAATAATTAATGTGTTCATTTGCAAAAGTCACTAAGGAGGACTCCGTTTCTTTTGGGTGATCTTCTGTAAGAATTGGTTCCTTGGATGCCACCTTCCCTTCACTCTCTAAGAATTTCAGTTTTCTATTTCTAGGATGATCTAGAGAAAAATCTTCTCTTGGTCCATCCATTGTGATCAGCTTCTGCTTTTCCTTCCCATCTCTCTTCTGTAGGACTTCCACTCGAGTATTGTAATACTTTGCTCCTCTAGGTTGATTATGTGTCAATGGGTTTTCCTCATTTAACACCTCTCCATCAATCATAGGTGGCAATGCCAGATGTCCAACATCTCCCCAATTCTCTGGTAGTAATTCACTTTTTTGGAATTCACCATTGCCAGGCTTGACTTTCCAAGACGTAGACTGTCTTTCTCCTTTTGGTTGTTTTTCCCTCCAAGATCTGGTGAAAAGTTCAATTCTTCTGGACCTTAGGTTCTTGCGTTTAACCCCTTTGTATCCCTTACCGTCCTCTCTTTCCAGCATCCGCTGTGACTCCCTGACTTTGGCACGTTTTCTGGGCTGGTTGCGGTTCTTTGACCGACTTTTCCTTTTTAAATATTTTTTGACCAGTTTAACATATTCTAATTCTTGCTGCCCCTTACTTTGAGAAACCTTGTATTTTGGATTATCTTGTTTTACCACTACATCCTTTCTCCTCCCGCCTACATGTATGGTTTGACCATTGTGTGGACTTTTTTGAACTTTGTCCAAACCACTCCTTGTAGACTTGTTTTTAGCAGATGGACGTAGATGTAGGAATAGTACTCGTATGTCAATGTCCTTCTTTGGATTACTTATTGTGTATTTCATGAACTCCTTAAAAATGTTTCTCTCCTCCAGTATTTCCTTGTGGTCCACTAACAAAGGAAAGAAATGGGGGAAAAAAAATTAGTTTTTGGAAATACCTACCTGAACATCATTATCTCTGACACAAAATTAGGCCTCGTGCACAGGGCAGAGTTTTAAAGGGTTTTCCCCGTCTCAAGCATTTATGGCAAATCTACATATCCACATATACCTCTGTGGAGAACAGCGCTCCCTTAACACTTGTTCGGCCTTGCCAAGCAAGCGCTGCTCAGCTATTTCCATTACCCCCGTAGAACAGAATGGAGAGACGCGGGAATGCGTGACCACATTTCCACTTAGCCTCCGCCTGGAATCGGTGGCCTTTTAGCTGAAACCTGAATCTATCAGACATTAATGGCACATCCTGTGGATATGCCATAAATGTCTGTGATCGGAACGCTTTGGTCCTATTAGATGTTCCCTCATTACAATATACTGTACATTCACCATATAAAGTCAAAACTGTAAATTAAAAAATATCATGGCCAGATAATATTTTATAGTGTCTATCAACTGGTAGCCGGCCGCGGTCTTTACAGACAATTTTCGACCTTTGCAGTATTTTTTTTTTTTTTAAGAATCCTGGATGTACACAACAATCGCTTCCTAACATTAATGGGGAGGAGCTGCAATACCAGACACAACCTATAATATAAGAGTGGAGCTATTTCTGGATAAAAAAGACCCTTTAAAAGATAGTGGCTAATGACCTTAAGCAGTTATGTACTTGTTTCATAACTCGAAGTCTCTGCTTTCTGAACTTCAGGTTACAAGCTTATTAACCGTTCAGAAGTTTTGTGGTTAAAGGTGATCTGTCAGCAGGTCCCTTCCTATATGCCGGCATTATGCCCTGAACAAAAAGCAAATATCTACTCTACTGACGAGGTTCCCTTTACTACTGTACACATATCAGAAATGTGCACTGCTGTGCATGGAAAGCAAATCCTCTGTTTCGATTCCTCATGTTGATCGACTTACCTGCTCCAGCAACAAAGAAAACATTTCCGAGGCAGCAAAACACAAAACTATGTAAAAACATCCTCCAAAATATTGTCTCTAATATATTCCCGAGCTTGTCCCGTGCTGCTGTGTCATCTCACATGAAATCTATAAGGTCTTCACATGGCATCATTATGGCGTTACTAGCGCTTCTATGTACTTCATCCAGCTGTCATCTCTAATTAAGATGTCTATTTCAGGCTGTGGGAATTATAGTTTGTGCCTCCCTGCCTGTATTTCCCAGTTATTCTAACGTTTCAACCGATTTTCCTTCTAAATTTTATGTAAAGATGTCATATTTATGTGAAGATTGGCCCCAGTGTCGGACTGACCCACCAGAGTACCAGAAGATCGATTAAGGGGTTTTCCACGACCGGCCCACTGATGACCCATCCACAGGATAGGTCATCAGTATATGATCCATGTGGGTCCGACACCTGAATCCCTCACCGATCAGCCGCCGGATGTTTTGAACGGTATGCCGTAGTTGGAGCTGGAAGCAGATGGCTCCGGTCCAGGAATAGCGGCCCAGCTGCAGTACTGATCCTATTCAAGTGAATAGGAGCAGAGCTGCAGAATGGCTGCTATTCAGTGTTCGGAGCCATCTGCTTCCAGCTCCACCTACTGAATACCATTTAAAACATCCGGCGCCCGGAGGCAGCCGGAGCGGCTGATCGGTGAGGGGTCATATACCGACGACCTATCCTGTGAATAGGCCATCAGTTGTCCGGTCATGGAAAACGGATTATTTGGGATGTGAAAATTTGTAAGTAGAGGATGGAAATAAATAAATAGACCACTGCTTCCGTAACTGCAACTCACTACTAATTCATGGTCAGAAATCACACGCTTCAGCCACAACACGGAGCAGTAGATCGGGGTTTAGGGGACCCCGTTATAGAGATAGGTACGGGTCCCAGAGGTGGGACCCGTATCTATCGGACGTTGATGACATATCCTGTGGATATGTCATAAATGTTTCTGATGGGAAACCCTTTAATGTTTCTGAGGTTCTCAGAACTTGATATGTCAGATAATGTAGTGATCCTAGAGGCAGGAATTTTTTTTTACTTTGAAAATACTACAGTCAGTAATTCTCCAGTCTAAAATGACGATAACAGAGAAGTAACTGCGCAGCAGATGTACATTACATATCATTTAGATTTAATGCATTTTTAAAAAGTTTCTGCTGACTTACAAAATAAAAAAGGACCCTCCATTCTAAAAAAATAAATAAAAATGTGGCTATACATTGAACTGCTGCACTGCGGATGAATGATCTGGCCTCATTTTCTGCGTTCTGATCCCCCGTTTTCTGCTCTCAAGGATGGCCGCCGTCTCAGGCTGGGTTCACACGAGCACATTAACGTCCGTAATGGACGGACGTATTTCGGGCGGAAGTCCCGGACCGAACTCAGTGCAGGGAGCCGGGCTGCTAGCATCATAATTATGTACGATGCTAGGAGTCCCTGCCTCTCTGCAGGACAACTGTCCTGTACTGAAATCATGTTTTCAGTATGGGACAGTAGTTCCACGGAGAGGCAGGGACTCCTAGCATCGTACATAACTATGATGCTAGGAGCCCGGATCCCTGCACTGAGTTCGGTCCGGGACTTCCGCCCGAAATACGTCCGTCCATTACGGACGTTAAGGTGCTCGTGTGAACCCAGCCTCAGACTTCGCCATGGAAAGCTTCTTTGGAAGTCAGAGACACTTCCGCACCTCCTCCACTGCCATCTGATGGACAAGCGCTGGTGACGTTGGCCCCATGTCCCGGCACTGTGTGAATATACCCTGATCATTGATTAGTTACATAGGTAAAGCGATTCACATGTAATTGTTGATGAACCTCCTTTATTCCAGTGGTGTCTGCATCTAATGTATGGGGCGGCCTGACTGTCCTCAGACATCTGCGGTTAAGGAACGCAAAGATCAGGCGTGTTGGCTTTTCTCATGCCTGACACGTTGTTTTCCTGGAGATAAGCGTTGTAGAGGTGTCTGGGTGCCACTGATCAATACTGCCCTATGGCAATAGCATTAATCTTTATGAGAAAGTAAACCGAGGTAAATGTTGACCAGCCAACAGTTATGTAGTGGACAGTGATGGCAGTGATGTGTAGAAGCTGAATAGCGGATTAGTCACAAATTCAACAAAATATTGTCAACTTCCTTGGAAATGTTTACACCAATGTGTAACTTGTACAGGATTACAGCTCTGCAGGATGAAAAAGAAAATGTTTCCCATAGTAAGGCCTCCTGCACACGTTCGCATTCGGGATCGGTAAAACAGATACGGTTAATGCATTTCAATGGAGGGATGCCTGCCGCCATGTTTTCTTACAGCGGTATATGCAAGTTTTTTTTTTATGTAGTCTTCATAGAAATCTCTGCAGCAAGCGGCATCAGATACTGTATCTCTAAGCCTATATTCAAGCGGCGGATTTTAACACTTATTTCGGCGACAAAACCGTGCACATTCTGCACCAAAAGCATGAAAACCGACCGGGTACAAAACGCGTCCCAAGCAGAATTAAAAACCGCTTCGCTGAAAAAAGAGAAGTGACGTTACTTCTTGATACGGTTTCTGCACGTATTCCGCACTAAAACAGCGTTGGGCAGCCGCATACAGATGAGCCCCATTGAATAGGGCTGTTTAAACGGCAAAACCGCTGCAGAAAATGGAGGGTCAGCTTAGAATTTCTGGCGCGGATTCTCAGCCATATGCACGTTTGAATCGGCTGTGTGAACGTGTCCTATCCAAAAACCTGAAGAAACTCCCGAGATACAGAACTGCAGTTTGAGGCACCCCATACAACACATGTCTCCTGCAGTGCCGAACCATATTGTGGGCAAACATGGATCATATTGGGCCAAAATGTACAAAGCCACGTGGACTAAATATTTTCCTTCTCCCTCTGCTGGAATCCAATCCCGTTTTGAAAATGGTAACATCGTCGTGACTTTGCAGTACTTCAGATACAATTTCACTTTACAGTCATTACCTTCTAGTACAGTAGGTGGCGCTGTGGAGCTTTATATGAAATCAAAGGACGTTCTTGCAGACCTCAAAAAAATACAAACAACTCTATGGTAAGAACAGGAAGTCCGGTCGTACGTAACTACGTCTGCGCCGCTTCCGGTCCTGAGTCACGGTGAGGCAGAGAATGGCTCCGCCGGGTGAATACAAGATGGCGGGGGACGGAGCAGAGCAGGTACCGGATTTACGTGTGTAGTGTGCTGTAGGTGTCTTTCGTTACAGTGTATAGAACAATGGCGGCGTGTAATACATCCCGCCGGTCACATAATGGAAGGCTGTGTACTCTGCCCTGGCCGGGTACGGCTCCTGCATTGTGGGTGTTGGTGCCTGTATATACTGAGCAGCCTGTAGCTTACCCCGACACTAATTCTCCGAGCCTACTGGGACTTGTAGTTCTTCATATCAGCTGTCCGAACGTTATGTTTTGCCACTTGTTACATATCTGCTGATTTAAAGGGTATGTCCACCACTGTACCCCATTTAACAGCTTATATTATAGTTAAAGTGGTTGTCTCATCAGGGAATGATCTCATCACCCCGGGTCCTGCTTTCCGGTTTCGATTTTGTCCTAGCAACAGAATAATGAAATTGGTTCGTCACATGACCGACACCGACGGAACCCATTAACTTTAATGGGTTTTGTTGAGTTTCCGCCATGTTCCCTGACAAAATAGCCCTGCGTGCTGCACTATTCTGTCCAGGGTTTTCAGCAAAATGCGAGACACCGGCTACGAACGCAAATGTGAACGAAGCCTAAAGAAAATAGCTGAAAATCAAATCAATGGCACTTATTACAAGATCGATCTATCATGGAGCTGTGACGCCAGTCTGAATGGAGCCTAATCTTTTTTTTAAGCCTTTTTCTTCCAAACAAGAAATTCTAACTTTATTACATTCTTTGATCCTGAGTTGGTGTTGTAGTTCAAAGCTGCATTCATAGTTCTGCTGGTTGTCATTGGAAACAGTCAGCAATCATGTTGTCCGGCACATTAACAGATTAGCAGAGATTTTCCTATACGTCCGATTACTATACTGGTTGTAAAGACTCCTTCCGGTTTACAAATTTCAAGAGCTGTGGAGACACTGGGACATTAAAAGGAAAGCTGCCAGATTTCAGCTCAGTAGCTCACAGAATTATTAATGCAGCTCTGGAGTATAATACAGGCTAAAACTCTGGATCAGCACGCGATCTGTAATGCCCCGTGTTTATAAGCATACACTTTATACCGGCTCCGTCCTGGGCACGTTAAAGGGGTTTTGCCGTAATCCATATTTATCACCTATCCTGATAGGTGGGGATCTGATCGCTGGGGCCCCCACCGATCACGAGAACGGGCTTACCTTCCCTTTCCTGGGGGCCCTGTGGGAATGGAGTGGTCGTGCGCATGCTCCATCACTTCTCCATTTATTTCTATGTGGCTGCAGAGAGCTAACTTAGTCAGCCCCATAGAAATGAATAGAGCAGTGGTCGAGCGTGCGCACTACTACATCCTTGAGATGGGTATCTATTGAGGATCTGAACTCTGTGAGGCCGGATACATGATGGCCACGCTGCACAACCTATAAAAATTGATCCTTAAAGTGAAGGTTTACCTTTCATCAACTTCTTACATTGGGGGGGGGGGTCAGCGAGCCAAGACCTCCACCGATCGCTTAAAATGAGCCGTGGTTCTCTTCTTTTCCCCTCTATTATGTAACAGTCTCATAGACAGGGAAAGCAGTTCACGTAGCCCAGAGATACAATTATTACAAGGGAGCACAATGCCCGGTAGAATATCAGATCCTTTACTCTAGCGATTGATGATCGTCTTTACTCGTAGACACACACTGACGTTCTCCATGATGGGTCAGAAGATGATTTCAGTTGGCGTCCATTCTGCTAGGTTTCAGTTTTCCAGACGGGAATAGCGCAGTACACTTACGCTATTGTTCCCATCGGGAGAAAACGGAAACCTAGCGGAACGGACGCCAACTGAAACCATCTGAACGAAGAAAAAAAATACCATAGCAATCAATGGCGTTGCAAACGGAAACACTAGTTTACGTTTTTCTAACTGTTCCTCTGATGGAACGGAAAGACCAAATGTGATGTGAACAGGGACTTAACTGTGCGATCAGATTTGTAGTAAAAAAAATAATAAAGACAATTTTATTTTCCTGATCCACAGATGGATATGGATGAGTCTCGTGGCGGCACCGGCTTGCGGCAGTATTATTTGTCAAAAATCGAGGATCTGCAGGTAAGAAACCCTAACATTGCTGCGTCCCCACAACTAGTAATGCATTTATAAACTGATTGTTATAGCTTGTAGACGTTACACATGCTTTTATGTCGATGCTTATATGTTGTTTCGTGAGTATAAGGGCCTGTTCACATCAGCGCTAGTTTCTGCTGATGCCTTCCGTCGGAGGTTTCCATCGGGTTAACCCCTCAGCGGAAAGTCAAACGGAAACCTCTGCTTCCGTTTCCCTCACCATTGACTTCATTGGTGAGGGAAACGGAAGCTGAGGTTTCCGTTTGACCTTCCGCTGAGGGGTTAACCCGACGGAAACCTCAGACAGAACCCCTCATCGGAAACTAGCGCTGATGTGAATACACCGAAAACGGTTTGATTGTACTAGATGACTGCAGATATACGGTATACAGAAGCATTATTGTTAAACAAGTAGTTGTATCTGCGAGCTGACTGTTATCGCACCTCGTGACACGGACGCCCCCGCAGTTAATATAACTGTTTTCTTTACTAGTTGGTTGTCAATGAAAAAAGCCAGAATTTGAGACGTCTTCAAGCCCAAAGAAATGAGCTCAATGCGAAAGGTAAAGAGAAAAAAATAGATGTTCGGTTCTATTCACAGCGGCGTCACGGCTTCTGTTTTTACAGGATCCACGACTGATTTGATGGTTCCATTGCGGTGCAGTCACACGTACGATATTTGCCTTGTATTTATGCAATTTAATCCTATGGGAAACCTTTTCTGCAACTCGGATTTCTAAATTTTTTGCGTTGCAGAATCTTTTTTTTTATTGTTTTTTGGGGATAACATTGTAAAAGTAAAAGTACTGGGGAAATTACGAGGCAAATATGCCATATGTGACTTCTTTCTTATGATCCATCTTTAGCTGCTTTTGATCAATGTTTTGACTCCTTCGGGCTTGTCCACATGTAACAGAATTGCTGCAGCAATTCCGCAGAAACTGGTAGGATTTCCGTTGCGGAAGAACCGCACCGTTTCCTGCGTGTTTTACTGCAGAAAATGGTGCAGATTTTGTTGCGTTTTCCTTAATGTTGGGAGATGGTGATCTCTCCTCCGAAACACGCAGCAATTCAGTCCACTTCCTGCAGCAGGAATTTACATTCTGCAGTACCAATAATACGCACTGCAGGTCGAATTCTGGTCGGAGATTTTACGCAGCGTGTGGATGAGACTTGTTAAATCTCAGCCACTTTCCTTTTACTGTATCCCGTATTTTCCGTCCGGGATTGCGGACGGAATATACGCAGCAATTCCGCTACGTGTGGACAAGCCCTGACGGTTTTCACTCTTTTTTTTATTTTTAACTGGATAGATTAAAACGGAAGCCGGATTAAAAAGAACTCCCCCAAGTGTGTACAGAGACCTAGTAAGACTGAGCCATACAGTTTTATAAAGTTTAAAAACATGCTTTGCACACCATGATAATGTACATTGACTTCACCGAGATTGCACGGGTACTGCCACTATTCGGAACCTTAAGGTGACACTCCCCACAAAAGTGGAATATTTTACTTTTGCCTGAAGTGAGGGAGCCCATTCCAAAATGTTATCCATGTTGTGCCAACCGATGGGGGATCTATGCGTATTTTCCAGCAGGCTTTCCCAGGAACCTGTAACCGCTGCTGGGGTCCTTTTAAAGCCGACTGCAAGTGCTCCCACCCCCCTTAATACAGTAATCTGGAAAATAATTAGTTGCGGATCTCATAAGAGAGGACCAGCTTTAAACAGAACAGCCATTGCTGACGGCAGCAGGATTCTATCATGTATTTACATATTTAAATCACAGGTTTTGTCAGGAACTTTCAGAGTGTTTTATATCTCTATTTATGATCGATCGAGCTGATGTATAGTGTATAAATCTTGGCATCTGCTTTTTATTCCAGTACGTCTTCTGCGCGAGGAGCTGCAGTTACTTCAGGAGCAGGGATCCTATGTTGGAGAAGTGGTGCGAGCCATGGACAAGAAAAAGGTGTTAGTCAAGGTGAGTGAATAAACCGTACACCATGGACCTCGTAGCGAAAGACTTATAACTAACTGACCTGTCATCTTCTAGGTCCATCCCGAGGGGAAGTTTGTTGTAGACGTCGACAAAAACATTGATATAAATGATGTGAGTATTCGTTCCAGAAAATTGGATGTTTTGATTCTTTAACACGTGTTCTGTAAGGTATTCATTTCTGACCCCAAACTCTTTCAGGTGACTCCAAACTGTAGAGTGGCTTTAAGGAATGACAGTTACACCCTGCACAAAATCCTGCCCAACAAGGTGGACCCACTAGTGTCGCTGATGATGGTGGAGAAGGTGCCAGACTCCACATATGAGATGATTGGAGGATTGGACAAGCAGATCAAAGAGATAAAAGAAGTCATCGAGCTGCCAGTCAAACACCCTGAGCTGTTTGAGGCACTGGGGATTGCACAACCTAAGGTTTGAGATTATTTATGTAAGAAAGATGACTAAAGGGGTTGTCCCATCAAGACCACCCCTGTCAATATGCCCATGTGAGTTACATGGACATCATAGTGGGGGCGACCAATGCTCAGGACCCCACTCTATTATCCTAAGTGGGGAGCTGCTAAATAAGAGCGACTCTCGCTCTGGAGGACTCAGCCCAGCTGTATATTACATGGTCGCTGTGATAAGTTGATCGCCTGGGATTCTGCCAGCTGGGACGGCAGCGATAAGCACGTTGCTGCTTCTTCTAGAGAAGGCTTTGTCATTAGTAGGATCTTTAAGAAACAGGAGGCCAATAATGATCAATACTCACGAGGCCCGGCTTGATTACATATATTTTCTGAGCAACTTTTGATAGGTCTTGACTTTCTTGCATATTTACCAGTATCTCACCAAATTCTTATTTTTTTTAAATAATTTTTTTAACTATCTCTCTTGCAGGGAGTGCTTCTTTATGGACCACCAGGCACTGGAAAGACACTACTGGCTCGTGCCGTTGCACATCATACAGACTGCACATTTATCCGTGTGTCTGGATCAGAACTTGTTCAAAAGTTTATTGGGGAGGGTGAGTATCACTGTCTTCTGAAATAAAGCTTGTAGGTTGACTGTCGGAGTATTCCCCTACAACTTCAATGGATAGAGTGAGGCCAGTTTCACATAAGTGTCAAATGGGTGCTGAAACTGTCCTTGTGATCGTTCGGGGCATTAGACCAGCTGTTATTCTGGGGTTTGTGACCGTAATACAGACTATGAAATACTCCCATATTATGTGTGAGAAACTGGCCTAAGGCTGCATTTAGTTTCGTTTTAATAAACAGTTTACAGACAAAGTATTCATAGCAATTAGATGTGATTACAATACATGGTAAATATCCGTATCCGAAGCTACAAGGAAATTAACAGTGGTATCAAAATCATACAAACATTTGTCTAACCACTTAAACCGAGGGTAATAACCTAGGATAACACATCCAGTGTAAAAGATAAATGTAGAAACAATGTAACAGAACCGAACACCTATGTCACATTTTCTAGCATAAGAGATTATATAACCGGGTCATTAATATACCTGAGAATTAAGGTCTAAGTATAGGTAAGGCGTCCTCATTAGAGGTATCCGAAATGGCTAACCATGGTCCCCAAATCTTATGAAATTTATCAGGGCAGCCCCGATGTTGATACACTAACTGTTCATAATTAAGTGTTTTCCATGTAAGTATTAATGGGGGGTTATCTGCCGTTCAATGTATAGCTATGGTTTTCCTAGCTAAAAATAAGGATTCCTTTAATAAAATACGGATGTGATGTGTCCAGTGTTCTTAGTCTATTAAGGCTGCATTTAGATGGGCCTGCAAAATTGGATCGGATCCTCTCGTGTAGTCCGGAAAACATTTTCGCTAAAAAGAAAGCTTTAGGAAAGGTTTTCCTGATGACGCTTTACAGGATCTACTCCTTTCCTGGATCTAAAAATACGGTTCTTTCACTGAATCATGTTAAAGCTGTTGAATGCAATGTAATAATGGGAGAGGGCAGGTTCGAAATTCTCATCTTTGGGTACTATTAAACATAGAGGAGTGTCAAGTTTGGGATCTATACCAACGGCCCTTAGTCGTATGATTGTTACTTAAAAGTATTTACCTCTTTGAAATTTTATGGGTAGGGTAACGTATCCTAAACCTGTTGTACATTACCAGGTGCTCGCATGGTGCGAGAACTCTTCGTCATGGCTCGAGAACATGCTCCTTCCATTATCTTCATGGATGAGATTGATTCTATTGGATCTTCACGTTTGGAGGGGGGTTCTGGTGGAGACAGTGAAGTGCAGCGTACCATGCTTGAGTTGCTAAACCAGCTGGATGGCTTTGAGGCCACGAAGAACATTAAGGTATGACACGTCCCGGTACATTGTCTGTAGTCGTCCGATTTTCTTTTCACTAGTCTTCCCTTGATCTAGTACTAAGAAATCTTGGCTTTGAATGATCAGGATTTGATGCGTACCTACACTTATATCAGGGAATTGCATATAAAACAATTCTTTAAAGTATACCTTCTCTTGTAATCTCCCACCCAACCAGACATTTGGCATGGAGAGATGCTCCTGCACGCTGGGCTGTACAGTTGCCATGGCAACCATACCTCACCTGCGAGTATCGAGCTCTAATTTATTTGACTTAGACCGGTGTATCATACTCTCCAGGATGTTATGCGGCTGCCGCGTCACTTGTTCCGCACAGCGTGGAGGAGGGTCTCTCCATGACTGATGGGTCGAGCGGGAGATCAGAAGTGGAGGTACACTTTAATATATCCCTAGTATAAAATTTTGCTGTTTTGTAGGAGCATTTTTGTTATAGCTCAAAAAAAATTGGTTTTTTTCGATCATTTAAAGGGAATGTGTTGCCAGAAAAACATGTTTTTTTTTTAAAAATTAAACATTTAGTGTGTGGGTGATTAAACATTGTTCAAATTTTTTTTATTTTTTTGCACGAGTCCATGTAATATTATAAATTATTTCTAATTTATAATACTACCCATTTTTGGTCACTAGATGGAGCTATTCCCAAAATTGCAGCATTGCAACATTGGGTTAAAAGCCCTCGCTCTAGTGAGCTCTCAGCATCCCCCCCTCCTTTATCCTGGCTAGTTCCGGGATAAACGAGGGGTTTGAAAGGTTTAACCTCCTACACTGTGTGTCGCCATTTTTTGAGGTAACCCACAGTGTAGTAGGTTTACATACAGTAGTAAACACACACTAACATACATTGAAATCTCTTACCTGCTCCTGCCGCCGCGGCTCCCTCCGGCCCGTCTGCTCCCTTTGCTGCCGCTGTTCCATGTGCACAAGTCCGGAAGCCGCGACCGGAAGTAGTAATATTACTGTCCGGCCGCGACTTCCGGTCCACAGGAAAATGGCGCCGGACGGCGCCAATTTCGAATAGGACTGTGTGGGAGCGGCGCATGCGCAGTTCCCACACAGACGCCGTACACGGCAGTCAATGGGACGGGAGCCGTTCACAGTCCCTATGGGACTGTGGCTGCCGTATTCCATGTCTGTGTGTGTCGTTAATCGACACACACAGAAATGGAACAAAAAATGGCAGCCCCCATAGGGAAGAAAAAGTGTAAAAATAAGAAACAGTAAAACACAAACACACAAATGAAAATAAACGTTTTTATTAAAGCACTAACATCTTTAACATATAAAAAAATTATTTGTGATGACACTGTTCCTTTAAAATAGGGGCCACATACCCTAATTCTGGGGTATGTTCACACGTCTTAACAAAAAACGTCTGAAATTACAGAGCGGTTTTCAGGTGAGATCGGCTCCTGAATTTCAGACGTTTTGACAAGTGCACGTGTTTTTCGCAGCGTCCATTATGGACGTAATTGGAGCTGTTTTTCAATGGAGTCAATGAAAAACGACTCCAATTACATTCCAAGAAGTGACATGCACTTTGAGGCGGGCGTCTTTTTACGCACCGTCTTTTGACAGCGATGCGTAAAAATACACCTCGTCTGAACAGAACATCGTAAAACCCATTGAAATCAATGGACAGATGTTTGCAGACGTATTGGAGCCGTTTTTTTTCAGGCGTAAAACTAAATGTTATCATCCATGGAAATCGGGGGGGTCCCCTGACCCCTATACAGGTGGAGATCGAATGGAGAAGTGGTTGCAAATAATTGGAGTCTGGGGACCTTTATTCTCCCTATAGGTGGGGGTCCCAGAGGTGGGACCCCTAACAGTCATATATGGCATATCCTGTCTCTCGGTAGAAAAAAAAATATGCTTTTGATCACCGACAAATGACATAATGCTGCTAGTAACTAAGGCTTTAGGTAAGTGGCTGTATTAAGTCTCCATGTTAGAGCTGTTAATGTAATGCAAAAATGAGAGTTCCTCATGGGACAGCAGAAAAAGCTATAAAAAAAAACCCTTACAGATCTGTGTGAATAAACCCTATGAAATGTCAGGTGTATATCCCGTCTACTCATTAGTGATGTTGGTTTTGCTTTTTCCCTCCTGTACCTCGGAAAGATGGATGTAGTTTTGCTACATGTGGCATAGAGTATGTTCTCATATTGGACTAATCGATTTTTGCACGCCGGTTCTTCTTACCCAGGTCATCATGGCAACCAACAGAATTGATATATTGGATTCTGCTTTGCTGCGTCCCGGCCGTATTGACAGGAAGATTGAGTTCCCCCCTCCTAATGAAGAGGTAATTATCTGCACTTTGTGGTTTATAGATTCTGTCCTGTTTATTTTCCTGTTCACGATAAAATCAGTCTGTTCTTTAAACTTTTTCTGTATTTTCTTCAAATTGTATTTGTAGAAGCGATTCTGCTTCTGGATACACTCACAATTGGCGCTGCTATCAAAGGGCTGATCAGCTCTGCCTCAGGCTGAAGTCCCTGCTTTTACTTTTAGCACTATATTTATTTTTTTCAATATGGGTAGATTTAGTACATCCGCTATATTCACCATGGCCGTACAAATTCCTGCAAAATTTTTGGACTCCATCATTTTTTTCCTGAATTGGATAAGCAACAGGTACCTGTTGAATCTTTTTATTCCTCACACAGGCCCGTTTGGACATTCTCAAAATCCATTCCCGAAAGATGAACCTGACACGTGGTATCAATCTGCGTAAAATTGCTGAGCTGATGCCCGGAGCGTCAGGAGCCGAGGTGAAGGTAAGAATCTTGTATATCATTTGGAGAAGGACCGTTCAATCCTGCAACTGCGGCTGGAGACGTGTCTGTTATTGGCCCAGCACCCGGGTCCTTGCAGATGACAGATTTAATAGGAAGCAGATGATGTTTGTAAGGCGGCCCTATAGTGCTCGTCACCGCCCACAGTCCCAAAATACACATCACTGGAAAACAGATGTGGAGACGATTGTGAAATCTGCATTTAACACCCATTCCCAAAATCCTGCACCATGACCACATTTTGGCAGTATTTCTAATGGAAATGTATGCCAGTAATCTTCGGAGCTGTTTTTCCTGCCTTTTGATTTTCTTTCCAAGCCTGTGTAATGTGGTGAGTTCCGCAGAATCTGTGATGACCTCCAATTTCTAGAAGAGCACATTTTCTGTGACTCATTAGCTGCTTCCATGTGAAGCCATTGACCATTATAACCGGTACAGTGTTGATATTCGTATTAATAAGTCATGTTGAATCACCAGATCTAATCAATGGATTTATTCAGTCCCCCAAGCTATTCTGCAGAATCTTTCCCAGGAATCATTGCCCTAAAGACCCTACTGGCTCAGTTTTTGCCAAGGGGATCAGTACCTTTTTTTTAGGCCGTACCCACAGCCCCCAGACCTTATCCGCAGACTGTTTAAGTGGTGTTTATCACATACTTCCATGGTATAGTTTTTGTTTTAAAATGGTTTACTTTGCTAGATTACTGATAGATTTTTTTATATAAAAAGCATCAGCACAGTTCCCTATTCGCATCAAAATTCGATGTAATTATTACGTTCTTACATTACGTAATCTGCGCATCTCCCGCTTTCTTCTGATTACAGGGTGTGTGTACGGAAGCCGGTATGTACGCTCTGCGTGAAAGAAGGGTACATGTCACGCAAGAAGACTTTGAAATGGCAGTAGCAAAGGTAAGATTGTGGCTTCTGCTATCCTGTGTTTCTGATGTATTCTCTGGCCCTCTGTCTAAGCAGACTTTTTAATATAATGGCTCTTACTGAAAAAATCTAGTCTTCAGTGTAGCTGCAATCATATGTGGTCATTAAGGGGTTATAATATCGGAGCAGCTATCTGAACATTTCGACAAAACACTTCTGTTCTTAATCTCCAGTGGCTGTTGTAGAACTGCAAGTTGAATTGGTTTGCTGGGACTCCATATTTCATGATCCCATTTGCCCAAGATCTATGTCAAGTTTTGGCTTAAAGGGGCTGTAAATGAATACTAGATTGGGCTAAATTGTGTCAGATTGTAAAATCCATTATGGTAAATACCTACTAAAAGTGGCTAGTTAGGAGCAGGGGAGAAGACCCAGACCGGCTGCAGCATGTGGCTCTCAAGTTGTTCATGGGTGCTCGCAAGACGTTTCGCCTCCCTTGTTCTTGCTCCAAGGTCCCCAGTTGTAGGAATCAAGTTAATGTCAAGGATGTCAAGTTAAAATGCATGTTCTGCCGTCCTAATAAATTGATTCATGGGATAACCCCGTTCGGTTAAGGTTTTGGGCCGTAAAAACAACGCGATCAACAAGGCAGCTCGTTGATCAGCGCTCGTTTGCTCCTTTCATAAAGGAGCAATGATTGCTTATGTACGGGGACAAGTGATCATTCCTATGATTGTTCGTCCCCATATATTTCTAACATGTCGGCAGCACGTTGCCCTGTTTGCCCAGGGAGATGTGCTGCCTGCAACGATAATTTTTCTGTCTGTGTAAACGATACGATCAGACGATGAACGAGCGTTTGCTCCTTCATCGGCTGACCGTTGCCCTGTTTACACAGGGCAATGATCGGGAACAAGTGTTCATATGAACGCTCGTTTGCCTGATCATTGGCCCTTGTAAAAGAGCCCTTAGACCACAAAGACCTTGCTAAAATGTGACAGGACGGAGGACACATTTTTTGATCTTTTTAAGAGGGGATTTATTTTCCTGGTTCAGAAAAGTGGCCGCCTTTTCAAGACCATTCATATGTTTGCCTAGTTTTCAAGCTGGAATATCCTTGCTACACCGTACATACAATTACTATAATACTGGCCCTTGAACAAGAATATAATCAAAACTTGTTGCATTTAAATTTCGTGAGTTGTCTTTAACAAATGTATGCATAATTTCCATACACTGAAATGGGCATTAACACGTTGCTACCATTTTCCAGGTGATGCAGAAAGACAGTGAGAAGAACATGTCTATAAAGAAATTATGGAAATGAATAAGCAGTAAAATCTTCCCACCGCAAGCTATTCTCAGCCCTATTATGTGTTCTGTACAGCTGCTGCTATTGTTTATCATCCTCCAGCCTCCCCTGTGTAGTCCTGGCACCCCAGGGCAAACTCTTCTAATTTGACAACTGAGCTGTTATTGTCACCACCGTAACCAGCAAGGGGGCTGTATCCAAAGGAGAAAAAAAACTATCACAGGACAACATGGATTTCGGATCTCGGTCACCTTCACATGCATGTAAACCCCTTATGAGTTTTGGCGGTGTAAAGTAATCACATGGGGGGACTGAAGCAGCAAGTTGGAATTGTGAGATGTATTTTCAATTACTAGCGAGCTAGATCTGGATTTGTTTTTGTAATATTACTGAAACTGAATCTCTGTGATCTGTTTTTAATAAAGAACAGAACAAGTTAAAAAAAGCTTTTATTGTTGTTTCTTAACCATTCAACAATTTTGCAAACAAAGAACTATTAAGTAATGAAAACCATTCAGACCCTGTCCCCACAGCGCTGTAAACTACACATCACTATAAGATCATGAGAAACATTACTGCAGCCATTTTCACATGTGCCAATCTCCCCCATAGGGAGAGCGGAGACTTTGAGGGCCAAAGCTTGAGAATGCAGCTAGTCCTTAGATGTCAGGCTCTTATCACTAATGGAGTAATAACCTTTATTGCCATAAACACCGACTAAGGCCAGGGCTACCCCGAGACTCTCTTTAGTACTACATTATTGATTTTAACTATCGAGCTACAGCTAGAGTCCAAATGAGTATACGGAGTTGCATGCAATCTTGGACTGCAGCGGTCACTCAATAGTTAAAATCCATTATGTAATACTACAAAAAGTCTAGGTGTAGCCCTGGCCTAAAGACCAAATAACTATCTGCTGTACCTCAGAAGTATTCTTCACCAGTTTTAATTGATCCTGAAGGGCCAACACTTCCATCACTGGAAATAATGCTGCGTTACTATTGGGGAAAGTAGTTTTTATTTTCTACTTTTAATAACCCCATCCAAATGTAGTGGCAAAAATCGACGTGGTATTGAGAGCATGCTGCAGACTTTCTAACCCACAGCATGTGAACTCTGTCGCAGATTTTCACAGCCGATTTTACCCTTTGCAAAAAATCGGGGGAAATCTGCTTTTCGACCCAAATCTGCAACAGGAAAAGTTCCACACAGTGGTTGATGTTCACACGCTGCAGAATTGTTGCACACGTTTCTGGGACTGTAATCTATTCCACACATCGGAGAGGGGTCATTTCTGCAACGTGGGCATAGATTTTATAAACCCTTTTCAGATGTATAGAACAGTCTGCAACATATCTGCAGCGTGTGAACATACCCTTAGGAGCCAAAGCCGAGAGACGTGACTGGTGTGGAAGAATAAAGGAAGGTTTTATAGTCTCCCTTGGACTACCTAAGAAACTGCTACAAACATTGTGTGAACAAGGCCTTTTTAAAAGCCAAATGTTTTTTTCCATATAACTTCAGCACGTGTGGCTTTCACCATACCGCTGCACCCCATAATAAGGCTTATTAGCAGGGGGGTGAGTGATCACAGCTGCGAGTGCAGACGCTCAATATTTTGTGGCCTATCCTAAAATACATTCAAGCCATTGCAGATATCTTGTTCCTATATCACATCCTATTTAAATCCCCAAAACGTTTTCCTGAATAAACATTCACAAGGTTTGGTAGGTTCCTATTTGAACCGGAAGAATAATTATCATCTGCATTCATCCATAGGACATGCCCTGAGAAAATAACTATATGGCTCCAAGTTGCATGTACATCACAGCATCCACCCCATTCATCCTCCTTTATGCTGAATGTGGGATTTAAGTGTTTTTGTTTTTTTATACACTAGAAATTATACGAAGCACCAGCAGAAAAAGACCATGTTCTTGGACACGTGACTGCTGGTGATTTTCTGGAAATAGTAGTGCAAAGATCTTATGTATTAATAGCAATTTGCATATAAGGTTTATAAAACTGACCGGCACCTGTAGAAAGGAAAAACAGTCACAATATCCTTAAACACTACAAAAAATAAAATCCCAAACCTTCTAACCAGCATCCCCCCCCCCCCATCAGATTATAGTGCTTTTGCTTGAACTAATAAACATAAATGCAGAATTATTATTAAACTGTGATTGAATTGAAATGCTGCTTTTTGTCATCCAGCTGGAATAAGGAAACACCTATCATAGGCCCCATGCACGTGATCGTAAAAATCGTCCGCGATTACGGACCCATTCACTTCTATTGACCACGGACACCGTCCCGTATATTTTCCGGAAGGTGTCCGGGCTGTAGAAGTGTACCGCCCGGACACTTTTGTATGGGAGCGCGGGCTGAAAATACGGCTGGCTGTGACTGTTATCGCGGACGGTGATTAGGGGCACGGCCATGTGCATGATCCCTTACACTGAACTCCTGCTCATTTCCGCTGGGTTATTCCTGAGCTTTTCTTGAAAGGACAAGTATTTTGTGGCACTATGTAAATAGTCACTTATGTTTAGCACTCCAGCCGTGACCATCTATTTGTAGATCTACTCCTGTCAGCATGCAATGCCTTCATAAACTTGCTAAGGCTACAAAGAGGGTTAAGTTCTTTATTTTGGTCTAACCAACAGATGACAGCTAATTTTTTTGAAAAAAAAAATCTTTTTGTGGTTGCCATTTTTTTTTTTTTTCCCCTCTTACGCCTCTTGCACACAACAGAGTTCGGGCCGTGAAAAACGGTCCAAGTTTCTGCTGGATTTCCCGGCCTGACCACGGTACAGGTGAACAGGACTCCTGGCATCACAGACATTTATGATGGTAGGCGTCTCTGCCTCCCCACGGAACTGCTGCTTCATACTGAACACAATTATATTGAACACAATTATATTGAACAGAACAGCAGTTCCGTGGGGAGGCAGAGACGCCTACCATCATAAATGTCTGAGTTCTGAAAAAACGGACGCTGAACGCCTCTAAACATCTGCCCATTGATTTCAATGGAAAAAACGGCATTTCGTTCCGACGGGGCGTTTTTTTTCCGCGGCTGTTTGAAAAAACGGTGCGTTACTTCTTGAGCCGTTTTTGGGTCCGTTTTTCATTGTGTCAATGGAAAAACAGCTCCAAAAACGGCCGCAAAAAAAACATTTGATGCTGAAAATCAGAGGCTGTTTTCCCTTGAAAACAGCTCCGTATTCTACAGCCGGTTTTCGTTTTGCGTGTGACCATAACCTCACATGTCAAAAGTATTTTTTAAAGTTTAGTTACCCTTTTACTGTGTTTTGTTTTCTTTGCAGCAGCATAATCTCCAAGAAAAGACTGCAATTGTGACCATGCATGTCGGCAGCACTAAAACTTTTGGGCCTAACATTTTTCTTCCTGAGGATTTTTTTATTTTTTTTACGTGTCATTTATTCCTGTTTTGAGTGTTGCATAGCATCTATGAACTATATATTATGTATACTATATATGAATAATTATGTCATTCCATGTGATATTCCAAGGAGGCAGATGTTTAACTATATTGTAGCTTTAGTTGCAAATGAATATTTATGCTGCCTTAGAAAATAATAAGCTAACCAACCGGTTTAAAATTACTCACTGTGTGGAAACAGAAATTTACCCATCAGATGAGACGAACCGCTCTTGCACACGACTGAGATTGGGCCGTGAAAAAGGGTCCGTCTGTCGGCTGGATTGCCCGACCCGACCACGGTACAGGTGAACAGGACTCCTGGCACCACAGACATTTATGATGCTAGGAGTCTCTGACTCCCCCTGGAACTGCTGTACTATAGCATTTGTTCAGTACTGAACAGCAGTTCCGTGGGGAGGCAGAGACTCCTAGCATCATAAATGTCTGTGATGCCAGGAGTCCTGTTCACCCGTACCGTGGTCGGGCCAGGAAATCCGGCTGACACGCACACCGTTTTTCACGGCCCGATCTCGGTCAAAAGCTGTTGTATATCATTTTATGCTTCTCATTGCTGAGTGTCTAAGGCAGAGCGTTTATAAAAATAAGAAAGGAAGCAAATCCCTATCGTACCTGAGAACTGGCAAGGAGACTGGGTACATAACATAGAATAACAGGTATAGAACATTAATAGTAAGGCACATGGAATGTAAAGAAAAGTTGTTCTGGAACATGTTTAGGTGAGACGAATCCCCAGAACCTGCTCAAGTTCCTGTCTTCGTTGCTGGACCTAAAACAGAAAAAGGCAAATGTATAATTTGCATTTTAATCTGGCAGATAAGCGTCACGAGAGGTGTCAGGCAGCTACTGCAATAACACGCACACTCAGCCAAGCCATGTTAATGGGAAAGATACTGGCAACCAAATGTTTGCTCGTACACGCACGTAAAAACTAGCTGAACCTCTGATCTAATGTGTATGCCAGATTCTACTTGTCCGAGCCTTTGTTTCTGTGGGTGATAAATCTCTCCCTATTGTAATAAACCTGAACGTTTGGCTGAATGAGGAGATAAAATGACAGCTATGTAAAGTGTATGGCCCATTCAATGTATCTAGCAAACTTGAGCCTGCATTGTTTTGTGGTGCTATGATTTTTACTTTTTGAGATACAGCTGCTTTGTATCCTGAACCCATTGCAGCTGTATCTAGCGATGAAATGTGTGAAATCAATCTCTCTCTCGCTCTCTCATCAAAAAGTTAATTTATTTCAGTAATTCAACTCAAAAAGTGAAACTCATATTATATAGATTCATTACACACAGAGTGATCTATTTCCAGCATTTTAATGTTGATGATTATAGCTTGATATAACACAGTTGACCAACACTGCTGCTCAGTGTCCAAAGTCCTGTTTTCAGAGGAAAGTAAATGTTGCATTTCATTTGGAAATCTCGGTCCCAGAGTCTGGAGGAAGAGTGGAGAGGCATCAATCCAAGTTGCTTGGGGTCCAATGTGAAGTTTCAACAATCAGTGATGGTTTGGGGGCCATGTCATCTGCTGGTGTTGGTCCACCATGTTATATCAAGTCCAGAGTCAGCGCAGCGTCTACCAGGAAACTTTCGAGCACTTCATGCTTCCCTCTGCTGACAAGCTTTATGGAGATGCTGATTTCATTTTCCAGCAGGACTTGGCACCTGCCCACACTGCCAAAAGTACCAACAGCTGGTTTATTAACCACAGTATCACTGCTCTTAATTGGCCAGCAAACTCGCCTGCCCTAAACCCCATGAGAGATAACAGATCCAACAATGCAGACGAGCTGAAGGCCGCTATCAAAGCAACCCAGGCTTCCATAACACCTCAGCAGTGCCACAGGCTGATCGCCTCCATGCCACACCGCATTTATGCAGTAATTCATGCAGAAGGAGCCCCGACCAAATATTGAGGGCAGATACTGGACATACTTTTCAGTAGGCCAACATTTCGGTATTAAAAATAATTTTTGAAATTGGGCTTATATAATATTCTCATTTTCTGAGACACTAAATTTTGGGTTTTCATTAACTGTTCCCATAATCATCAACATTAAAAGAAAACAATGCTAGAAATAGATCACTCTGTGTGTAATGAATCTATAGAATATGAGTTTCACTTTTTTAATTGAATTCCTGAAATAAAATAACTTTTTGATGATATTCTAATTCATTGAGAAGGACTTATATATTAACATTCCTTAACAGTTGCAGGCGATATGACAAGGGGGTGAGTAGATCAGAATGGGATCTTTTAATACGAGAACCAGACCTTGAAATAGATGTGTCTCCCCACTGCTTCTTGAGCCCATGGTTGCTGGTAAAATTCTGTGCATCTTTCCTCCTCTGGATTTCCCATCATATCTGTCATAATCTAAAAGAATGAATAAAACAAAAAAAAATGTAAAAAATTATTAGTTTACCCCTTAATGTCTAAAAATTCCCACAGAATAAAAACCTAATTCATACAAGTATAAAGACAACCAAAGTAAGTGAACAGATTGTTGCATTACCTTGAGGTCTCTGCTTTGGGATTTCAGCCAGTCCTGGATAAATTCCTGTGGATCATTGCTGAAGCTTAACATGAAATCTCTCTGTGTCTTCAGCTGGTTGATGGATTCGATTGTCTCATGAATCTGAAAGGGATAAAAGTTTAAAAAAAATACATTTCAAAGTCAAACTTTTAAGAGAAGGAAAAGAACACGTTGTCTTTTATGGATCTTGGCCTAGATTGGTGAGTCTAACCTTGGCATCCAGGTTGGCAATCTCCTGTTGGTTTGTAGTGGATGCAAGAAAGTTACTCATTTGGGACTTTAGGGGATCATCTACTTCAACCTCAATGTCATAACAGGCCGTCTTCTTCTGATCATTTGGATCCACACTAACAAAAAGTGTGTGTAAAATATAATAACCTAATACACAAGTTTATTTCTAAGAGAACTCCCATTTACCATGGAAACAAATGATTTTCTGCACTTACCTAATGGAGTGGTTAATTATTATGGGGTCTGGGTGCTGTAGTAGACTTGCCAGCTTCATGGGAATGTCTGAGAATCTCATTCGGATACAGTTAAAGATCTGTAGGAACCGAAATAAGTGTAAGCTTTGGATACACGCCACTGCAGTTTTGTTATTTTTAGCCGAAAACAGAAGCGGATCCAGCAGGAGGGATAAGTATAAGTCCTTCCGTTATATGTCCCGTTACTTTTGAATCCATTCCTGGCATTGGATTAATAAAAAACTGAACAAAAAGAAAAACATTGTGTGTGAAACCACCATAAGAAAATGGAAGCAGTAGAAGAGACAACAGGTGGAGATTAGTAGAGAATGGTTACTAAGTCTATAGGTATTGTGAGGGAGATGGCATTGTAGCCGTATACATCCACGTGGACTTGTCAATGATAAGTAGCTTCCTGGATGTACGCCTTTGCAGTGGTGAAAGATGGAGTAGACTTTAGCTTCTCGCTGATCAGTGTGTGACGACTTTCATACCTGCCTGAAGTAGCGGTTGCAGTTGATGTATTCCTTCTCATGACTGTCTTGCAGCTTGTTATTCTTAATGTACAGCCACAGAGCCTGCATGATGTTGGCACGGGTCTGAGTGTGAACACCCAGCAAGCGAGCCAGGCGAGTGTCCAACTTATACTGGGGAGGCTGGAGGGAAATAAATAGGAAACAAGTATATTTAAATGACATGCCCCATAAACAGCAATAGCTGACCTACACGTCGCACTGTCCAACATGCACTACCAATACAATTGAGCCCAACACAATACATATTTGATTTCGGAGATATTTAGGAGTGCAAGCCTGTGTACTAATTCCAACCACACCAAATGTAGTACTGTCTGGTACTTTTCATATTTAAGCTTCAAAAACTATAACAGTAAACTACTCCATGCGGATCTGGTTAACCTTTCTTTCTTACCTGATGATCCAGCATAAGAAGTAGAGTGCACTTGACATTCACATCTCCTGGGCGCTTCACCTGGAACCCATCTGTCTCCTGTGTGGTGGCCATCCTGTGCCACTGTGCGAGGTAAGTTAGACATTAAAAATGCATCTTATACCTATTTTTATTGCTATTACTTTTTATACTACTACGTTTTACCATGAAAAGACAACAGGGGGTATTCATTTGTCCTCTACTCTTTGTTTGGTAGGTAAGCAACAAGTAGGAGATTGATGATACAAAGTATGACTGTGGGATCAGACTACACAGAGTTTCTTTTTAGTCTGTTACCATGGAGACGCATAGCTTTGTATAGTAGTTGTAGACACAAAATGGTGGGAGATCAAGACTGTTTGCAAAGTTGCTTCATTTTTTAGAAAAATTGGTTGTAAAGGTGTATATAGAATTAAATACTACAATACTACAGCTCATAAAGTCCTGCCACATATGTTTTTTTTAATATATATGTAAAATTGGGGGGTACAATTAATACCTAGGATAAGAGTCCTATTACGGAAATGAAGTTAGATTCAGTGATAGACATACTGCTCTGATATGCTTTTCAAGGCAGAGGAACTTATAATGCATCATTTGAAAATGATAGATTGTAAGCTCATATGGGCATGACTCCGATTTACATTGTGTTTAGATTTGTCTTGCTCCACTATGTTGCATCGCTTTTATGTATGTGCTCGGTATAAATATAACATTTGTATGTTTTACACTAGGGCTGCACATAGAAATGTAAAATTTTTTGCAACAACGGATTGGATGTCCATAGGAATTCATTGAATACGGCAATGTGAACTAATGTTCAATATTTCACTCACCTCCACCAAGTGATTATCTGGTCCGTAAAGGTCTTTGTCCAGCTCGATGACAAGACTTTTAAAGAATGATGAGAATTTCCTTTTCTGCTTGCTGGGCTGTAAATATAAAATTCTCTATAATATAGAGACCGATTCTGAAAACGGTCAACACTATCATTAATTTACCTGGCGAAACTACCAATCCTACACCTGACACCAAAATCATGTACAGAAACTCCACCATTAATATTACCTGATTATCAAATATTATGGATTATCAGACATTCATAAAATTGAATATGAAACTCATTTGTAAGGGTAGAGAGTCTTCAGAAATGCGGTCTAAAATAAAATATTCTACTATAACTTGGATTTTTAATCCAAGGAATTTAATAATTATTAAATTTCTGCTAAATCTTCTGCTTCTGGTATCATTAAACCCGACATATTGCTGTTTTGTGATAAAAACAAGCACTTCATTTAAGGATTATTGGATGCCAGATTAAAAAAAACAACAAAAAAACAAACGTATAAACTGTTATGAAAATGTTCACATGCGACTGAAGGGTTTTCGCACTTCCATCTGTATGCAAACCCTATTCTTCTTCTAAAAGTGTCCACACATGTTGTAAACGCTGTTTGGCCGTAGATTGGGGCATATATTAATTTTAAATACTGTATAAAAGGCTGAAATGCACCAATTTTTACTAAAGTTTACCTATTGTTTAATTTTTATTATTGTTTCACTTATTATTACAAAATTAATTATTTGCATAATATATCTTTATAAAGAGCTCCATTTTTTTTTATACACAGAGCTTTAAGACCGTCTACTTTACTGCAAGTGAAAAATCTGTCTTCACTAAACTCTTCAGCGCCCCCTATTGAGGACTGCATGAAGCCACAATGTTAACATTTAAAGGGGATTTCCAACATGTAAAAATCTAACTCTACAGAATAGCACAGCTTGGACCTCTAAAAAGATATAATGAAGTATTTTTTTCTTCCGTAGTTCTTCACTGCTCTCATTATACAGAGCAAGGACGACCTCTGAGAGCAAACACCAAGAGTTCTTAGACAATGAAAGAAGATGTCAGTAAGTGCGAAACATCAATGGCTATGGCTTTCATGTGTATAATCAGAGTCCTCCTCCATATATTTTTTTTCTTCATTCAAGAGCTTCTTAGGATATGTTCACACGGGCTATTTTCAGACGTTTTTCGGGCCGTAAACGTCCCAAAAAACGGCTGAAAAATCTGAAGCAGAACGCCAACAAACATCTGCTGCATTGATTTCAATAGGAAATACGGCGTTTTACAAACGCCCGCATAAAATATGCCCGCGAAAAGGAAGTGCATGTCACTTCTTGAGCCGTTTTTGGAGCCGTTTTTCATTGACTCTATAGAAAAACAGCTAGAAAAACGCGAGTTGCTAAAAAAACGGCTGAAAATCAGGGGCTGTTTTCCCGTGAACGTATCCTTACCGTGAACCCCCCAACAGTAATTTGCTAAGTGGCTCATACTCACATCTTCCAGCAATTTCCCTTCAACACGTAGCTCCCAGGAGCAGACTTTTTCTCCTTCCTCTCCATCAGGTTTGCCTGGAGTGAAAGTATTGGAAATATATATCCTCAGCTTGCGCTTTTGCTGTAGAGTAAGAAGTGTGTTAGAAATGTAGGTATCGAATTGGGTGACCTATGAACCAATTAAATCCAACAATTTACACCAACTCGTCCAGGAATGAAGTCAAAAACAAAATAACAATTTTGATTATTATACAATTGATTTTATGTTCTATAGGACTATTATTTATGTAGTGTTTTATGTGTATTTTCTCAGAGATAAGGACTTTTCAGACTCCTTGCCCAGCTGAGGCCTTTGTGCGCCAATGTTACCAATTTTGGAATATAGTAATTTGGGAATATTTTTGCAAGATTTTCAATTATGGGTGTCAAAGAAAATATCAAGGGGATAATATTATAATGTATCTAAAAGTTAAATGCATAAGTCTCTGTTCACATGCGTGTTAGTACTTTTCTGTCAGGTTTCAGTTGCTTTTTGGCAATAAGAATAATGTCATATTCTATTCAGTAAAAAAAACAACTAATAGAAACCTGACAATGAGGAAAATAAATCAAAAACAAGTGGATGATAGCAAATCCGTCATAGAAGTCAAGGGTCCTGTAAAAATGGAAACCATGACGCCAGTGTAAAAAGAGCCTAAATAATTTACATGACTTAAACAAAAAAGTTAAATACATTTTTTACCTAATATTATAATAAATATCTAGCATAGTTCTCAATGTTTCCCATACCCCTCCGCAACCCTGTCATCACTCATCTTACAGTAAGAGGTTTCTTGATGGCATCTTGGATCTCCATCCTCTTCCGGGCAATAGTCTGATCTAGTTTCCGTTCAAAAGCCAAGAGGTCCATATATGCCTGGGACTCTGGGACTAGCTCTCGGATCTAAAAAGAAGGAATGAAGATGGAAAAATGTATATTGTCCTATAGACTCTAGTCTATGATGGGATGCGTGATATCGCGTCCTGCAGCGCAGCGCACGGATGCACTTCGGACGTGAAAAACGAACGTTTTTCACATCCGAGATGCTCAACGCCCGTGTGAATCTAGACTTAGGGTATGTTCACACTGAGTTTTTTGCAGGCAGAAAATTCACACAGCTTTACCGTGAATTGCCGCGGCTTGCAATGCTGTTTTTGCCTGTGCGGTTGTTACAGGTGAAACACATTTAGTTTACAAGTTTCACCTGTAAAAACAGCACAGGCAAAAAAACGCATGCAGATTTTTTAGCGTATTTTTACTGCACTGCCAAAAATTTCTTATCTAAATGCACCCTTAGGTCTTTTTCACACACACAATTTTTCTAGCAATTGAAACTGCATAAAAAAAAATGCTAGCGTTATTAAAATGTATCTTTTATTTAAGGCATTTTTCATTTAGTGTCTTTTTGTACATGCTTTTTCTCTGCCGTTTTTGAAGCCCTATAGAGAACACTATTGGAAAAACACCTAAAAAAACACCATACCTAGAGCATGCTGCGTATGGAGAAAAGAGGCACTGACCACAAATTTTGCCTTAAAAACGCCACAAACCAAAATGCAGTATTGTGTAGTGCATTTAAAATTTGCTATAGCCTTTAATGTAACATCTGGCCGCACTAAAAAAAAAAGCCACAAAAAAACGCAGTAAAAAGCTGTGTGTGAATCCAGCCTTAAGGCACACTTTTATTGCGTTTTTGCAGCAATTCTAACTAAACCAATGCATTTTTGCTGTACTTTAGCAAAAATTCTAACAAAACCACAACTCAATCACTAGAAATGGAGATATCCTAAAGCACAGAATTTATTTCAATCAATCTCTAGAAATCAATATCACTCATTCGCTCTCATCTTAAAGGGATTTTACCATCAGAGACATTTATGACATATCCACAGGATAAGTCATAAATGTCAGATAGATGCAGGTCCCACCTCTGGGACCCACACCTATCTCCAGAATGGGGCCCCCTAAACCCCGTTCAGCCGCTCAGTGTTGTGGCTGAATGAGGTGAATTTCCGACCATGAAAAATGTTATATGGTCGTGAGTTACGCAACTACTGTTCAGTACTATGGGACTTACGGAATAGCGTAGCTCAGCGAGCTACGCTGTTTATGTAACTCACGACCATATAACCTTTTTCATGGTCAGAAATTCACCTCATTCAGCCGCAACACAGAGTGGCTGAACCGGGTTTAGGGGCCATCGTTCTGCAGATAGGTGCGGGTACCAAATGTGGGACCCGCGTCTTTCTGACATTTATGACATATCCTGTGGATATGTCATAAATGTCTCTCATGGGAAAACCCCTTTAAGCATAGCTGCTCTGATTAGCTTTGAAGCGATTCGGGCACTCTACAGAGTGGTTTCGGTAAATCAATGATGGTCCCACTTTAAAGACCTGAACAAATGGCATCTATTGACATTTTTTTTTAGTTGGAATTCTCCTTTAAATTGGTTATGTGAGGACCAAAAATTATTAGCAGTGTACTCACTGCAGTATGTGGTACACTCGCTAATATACATTCCAGTCCCCCGTCGCGCTGATAGGGAGATTTTCATCTATTTTTATAGCGCTGCCGGGGGACAGTCTTCTAGTTGCACAGTCTTCTTTGATGACGATACGACGCTTTGTCATGTGACCGATCCCGCTGTACTCTATGTAAAAAGCAGGAGTAGTAGTACAGCGGGGCCGGTCACATGAAAAAGAATTGTATCGTCATCAAAGGAGACTGTGCAACTAGACTTCTGGTCCCCCGGCAGCGCTATAAAAATCTATGAAAATCTCAGAATCAGCGCGACGGGGATCCGGAATGTATATTAGCGAGTGTACCACATACTGCAATGACTACACTGCTAATAATTCTGGGTCCCAGCATAACCCCTTTAAGAAATTGAAGTAGGTGACATAGAAAGTAAACTAAAAGAAACTTACCCTCTGTGGTAAAACCTTATCAGCCATTTTCCTTCTCTTCATTCTAGAAATTCAATAAGGACCACCAATTACACTTTGCAAAATACTACATAATCCTACAAAGTACCATAGTATTTATCTGTATCAATTAATTCAAAACTATTAGGCCCCATGCACACGAACGTGCTTTTGCGGCCGCAATACCCCCGAAAATCCACTAAAGAATTGCGGCCCCATTCATTACTATGGGGCCATGCACACGACCGTGGTTTCCACAGTCCGTACATGGCCCCGGAGCCCGGACCGCAGAAAGAACGGGCAAGCCTTATTGCGGCCGTGTTCTGCGGTCCGGGCTCATTGAAAATAATGGCCGCGGCCATGTGCACAGCCCGCGATTTGCGGGCGGCTCGCGGCTGACAATCCGTGGCTGGCCGACCCGGAAATCACGGCCGTGCACATGGCTACAGCCGTGTGCATGAGGCCTTCGGAATAGACCATTTACTACTACTCACCCCCTCCTGTGGTTAGGTACAGAAGGATGTCCTTGTGGGGTCATAAGCCTTTTTCTAAACGAGTCCATCAACATAGGGTTCATACCAGGTCGCATAGGGGTTCCTGGTCCATATGTGGGGAGCATAGGCGATCCAATCGGCATGCCCGTTACTGGCATCCGGACACCAGGCATCATACCAGGTCGCTATAAAAAAGAAATAACATAAAAGAGAGTGAAAATCTGACAGATGGTGGTTATGGCCTAAGGATAAAACAATGAATTTTTTATTTGATTTACATACAGATAATTGGCCATAACGATAGTTTTAAGTCATTCTGGTTGAGAAATCTCAACCATGCAATCTGTTAAAGCGGTTAAACTTTTATACAGGTACTCTTTGCAAAACGGGGCACGTATAGTAGTTCTGTATTATACAACCTGCATTAAAAAGCAGCCTGGAGAGGAGATCTCGGCGGCTAATGCTTGTATACACAGGTTTTTTTTTGTTTATTGTATATCTGCATCCACGTTGGTCGTTTAGAGGGGGTACATAGACGATGTACAGTATGTGCATAGACTGCAATGTACTCATGACAAACAACCCTTGTACATAAGTAGCTGTCCCTCAGATCTCTTTCCAGCAGAGTATATACACACACGTCGGAAACACACGCTTTTTATAAGTTGTTTTTAATAAATACATGTATTTTGATGTGTATTTGAAGCAATTTTAAAGTTGTTTTTTAATGTGTTTTTGGACCCCTATAGAATGGAATAAACGGTGCGTAAAACGCTCCAAGACTTGACACTTCTATTTTACATGCCGTGTAACTTAACACGTGTAAAGAAAACACGACGTATGCACTAATGCCATGTATTCCCAATGAAGTCAAAAGAAAGCTTAAAACAAGCGGTTTTTGATGCGTATTACGGTGCGTAAAAACCGTCAAAACTCATGCCGAAAATGTTGTCGTGTAAACAAGGCCTAATGTTCACTTTTGCCATTTTTGTTTTTAAAAGTATAAACATAAATCCACTTTGTACTTGATTAAAAATATCCTATCATTTTGTGTTTACAGCGCCGATGTGTCTCTATGGTTACAGCGCCGATGTGTCTCTATGGTCACAGCGCCGATGTGTCTCTATGGTCACAGCGCCGATGTGTCTCTATGGTCACAGCGCCGATGTGTCTCTATGGTCACAGCGCCGATGTGTCTCTATGGTCACAGCGCCGATGTGTCTCTATGGTCACAGCGCCGATGTGTCTCTATGGTCACAGCGCCGATGTGTCTCTATGGTCACAGCGCCGATGTGTCTCTATGGTCACAGCGCCGATGTGTCTCTATGGTCACAGCGCCGATGTGTCTCTATGGTCACAGCGCCGATGTGTCTCTATGGTCACAGCGCCGATGTGTCTCTATGGTCACAGCGCCGATGTGTCTCTATGGTCACAGCGCCGATGTGTCTCTATGGTCACAGCGCCGATGTGTCTCTATGGTCACAGCGCCGATGTGTCTCTATGGTCACAGCGCCGATGTGTCTCTATGGTCACAGCGCCGATGTGTCTCTATGGTCACAGCGCCGATGTGTCTCTATGGTCACAGCGCCGATGTGTCTCTATGGTCACAGCGCCGATGTGTCTCTATGGTCACAGCGCCGATGTGTCTCTATGGTCACAGCGCCGATGTGTCTCTATGGTCACAGCGCCGATGTGTCTCTATGGTCACAGCACCGATGTGTCTCTATGGTCACACCGCCGATGTGTCTCTATGGTCACAGCGCCGATGTGTCTCTATGGTCACAGCGCCGATGTGTCTCTATGGTCACAGCGCCGATGTGTCTCTATGGTCACAGCGCCGATGTGTCTCTATGGTCACAGCGCCGATGTGTCTCTATGGTCACAGCGCCGATGTGTCTCTATGGTCACAGCGCCGATGTGTCTCTATGGTCACAGCGCCGATGTGTCTCTATGGTTACAGCGCCGATGTGTCTCTATGGTTACAGCCAAATCCTGTGTGTAGTCTCGTCCCCAATCCTTCTACTGTCTGTAGGTTTGCAGTAAGGGGGGCACAGGGTAGAGTACCATGACTGCAGGATTAGTCTACAAATTTAGTAGTCTGTAACCACGTTGACACATAGGTATACATAGGAGCTGTAGACACAAAACAGTAGATTTGGACGCAAATGAATACAGATTGAAAGAAAAACGTAAAGGTTCTACAGGATTAAAGGAAAATGGCTTTTTTTCTTCCCAGAAACAGCACCAAGCCTGTTAATGGGTTGTGTCTGGTATGGGGCTGAGCTGCAATACCACACACAACCTGTGGACAGGTGTGGCGCTGTACACCAAGAATGATGCAGAAATAAAAGCTTTATTCATTCAGAGATAGCACATTAGGCTTCTGCAGTCAAATGTGACAGTGCCAAAACTGAGACACGACTGCGGTGACCTAAGGAGAGATGAAAACCACTGGTTTGCTTCACATCTTTATATTTTTTTTTTTTATAATTAATTCAGGTATTGGTAATTAAAAATGTATACAGTAAATAAAATATATATATGTTTTCAGATGATTAAATATTTGCAACAACGCTGAGAAGGAACAACAGTTTAATAAAATGGGGTCAATTGCAGAACTACAAGTCCCAGCATGCCACCAATGCTGTAGAAAGTCATGGCACGCTGGGACTTGTAGTTTTATAACAATTAGAGGACCACAGGTTTGCGGATCACTGCAACTACACTGCCTCAATTCGATTACTATGGACACATAGGAAAGCGGAAAGCTGACCAGGAAACTCACTCTCTGAATGTAATAAGATTCCGGACTCTTCCACATACTCGGCTAGAACCTCCAGGGTGTGCAGAACGCAGCCGCAGAATCTTAATTGGCCGTTACAAGCCACGTGACCTGTGCAGCGCATTATGGGATTGTAGTTCATCACTCCGTTCTTCGCAACGACGTTCCAGGCTTCCGAACTACACATTCAGTAATGCATTGCTGTGATTTTTAGGCGCCATTTTCCAACTACCTTATGACGCATTTGTGGGTTTGCATTCGTCCATGTAAGTTGTTACGAGTACAGACGTAAATACTGGTTTTATTTGTCTAAAAATGATAATATTGTGTAAATAAAAGCGAATTCTATTAAATAATATACAAATGAGGTAAAATTTCCGTTACACCTGCTGTACGGACGAGTAGTCGCGGCCACACTGGCTGAATGTACTGTCTGTGAGAGGATTGTTTGCGGGTTGAAGTCGATGCTTTGAACTTCTTGCAGATAAAATGTAAATTATAAATACATCAGCGTGATTTACTACCACATGACTGTAAATAGTGTTTTCTGAGGAGATTGATACCCAAAAATAGGGGAGGTTTGTAGAGAAATGTAATTTACGTAACAGCCTTGTGAAGTATAAAATACAAATAATGTGATTTACATTCAGGGACATGGAGAGATGATAAATTATGATGAGAGGAATGTGTGGTATCGTGCCGAGATAGAAATTACGCGATACAAAGCGTCGCATAGGAGATATCTCGTGTTTATCGCCACTACTACCCCATTAGGGTGTCCTATGGCAGGATCTGATAACCTTTGGCGCTAAATGTCTGACACACGGAGCCGAAATATTTCATTTAAATGAGACACAAATTCATGTCAATACAACCCTGGGGTTTGGCCGCAAAAGACGTTGCGGCCAGGCGTTCCGTTTTTGTATGTCTTTTTTGTGGTGCTTTTAGAATAAATCATGTAATCTTTTAATCACACGATTTACAATGTGGAAAAACGCAGGTAGTAAACCGCTATTTGGAAAAAGTAAAAAAAACACCATAAGGCCTTGTTAACATGGCGCATTTTTTTTACGCTGATTTGAATGTGTTTTTCTGCGTCTGAATCGGCATCCAAAAACGCCGCAAATCTGACTCCTATTGATTCCAATGAGAATCAGAGGTTTTTTTTTTTTTTCTTCCACTTGCTGAAATAAAATAGCGTCCGAAGGCCCTGAGAACACGGAGGAATTTGCAGGCAGAAAAATTCCTTCAGTATTTTAGAGGCAGATTTTGATTTTGATCTGCCTGCGCTTACTTGCTGCGGTTTTCGTCTTTGGCCATTGGGGGTCGAGGGCAAAAAAAACGCAGTGAAAAAAAGCTTTCTCTGCCTCCCATTGATTTCCATAGGAGGTCTGAGGCAGAAACGCGTGTGGCTAAAAGCCTCCGCCTACCATTGAAATCAATAGGAGGCGTTTCGGACGTATTTTTTACGCCGATTCCGACGCGGTTTACGTGTCAAAATCAGCGGCAAGTCAACTGGGCCTAATATTGTGTGTATTCTGCCCATGAAATTTCCATTGAAATCAATTAGAGGCGGAAAAAAACCCAGCTCCCCGTGCGGCTAGAAAAACTGCTAGCGGTTTCCAACCACAAAAAAGGCTTCAAAATACTGCATTAAAAACGGCCTCCAAAATCCTGATGGAAATTTGGAGGCAGATTTTTTTTCTTCTGCTTGACAAAAACGCCACGTGAACGAAGGCCCCATGCACACGACTGTGCCTGTAATCAGGATCCGTGATTACGGGCACGGCCGGCTGCGGACAGTATAGGAGCGCAGTCCGTAAAATTAAAACATAGGACACGTCCTATTTTTTACGGAAGGTTTCTACGCCATAGAAATTAATGGGTCTGTAATTACGGATGAATTCTATGGTTGTGTGCATGGGCCCTGTTCTCACTGAGTTTTTTGCAGGCAGAAAATTCTGCCTGGAAAAATCTGCTGTGGTTTTTTTAAGTGGTTTTTCACCACACGCGTTTTTTGTTTGCGTTTTTTTTTTTTTTCTTTCGCTATCTCTTCAACAGAAAGATGGAATAACCGCAAGCGTTTTTATGCTAAAAAACGCAGTTAAAAAAGTCTCCCATTGATTTCAATGTGGTTTTTGAGGCGGAAAACGCCTCAAGATAGGGCATGTCGCTTCTTTTTACCGTGAGCGTTTTTTCTGCTCGCAATAAAAAAAACACCTCCACCTCCCATTGAAATCAATGGGAGTCAAATTCGGCCGTTTTTTGCCGCGGCAAAACACTCAGTGTGAACAGGGCCTCTAGGTAAGGCATTTTTTTTGCCGTTTTTCCCATGGGCTTTTCTAAAGAACTTTGACGAAGTACAGTGTTAAAGAACTTCAAAAACACCAGAAAAAAATGCAAGTACAAAATGACACTAAACGAAAAAGTCACCAAGAATGCAGGTTACGTTTTTAGAAGCGTTTCTCGAGACAGTTTAAATGGCTAGAATAAAATCTGTCCTTCAGGAGGCCATAGGCCAGGATTACACGCACAGTTTTGATGCAGTTTTTTTTTTTTTAACCAAAGTCAGAAGTGAATCCAAAAGGAAGGAAAGTTTTAGGGCTAGTCCACATGTAACGGAACTGCGGACGGAAAAAAAGAAGCAGAATACAGTAGCAGCAAAAATCTCATCCACACGCTGCGTAAATTTTTTTAGTACCACAGCATGTCCATTCCTGCAGCGGAAATCCTGCTAGTTTCTGTGGAATTGCTGCACACATTTTCTGCAGCAATAACGTTATGTGTGCACAAGCCCTTAAAGAAAAGATTGATGCAAGTTCTTTTTTGTGTCTCGACTTCTGTGTTTGGCTCAAAGCGCTGACCCAAAATCTGCATCAAAACTGTGTGTGTGTGTGTGTGTGTGTGTGCAATCACAGGATTGTTCACACAAGAAAGGAGATGCATCAGTCTTTTCTTTATACCTTTCCTTCTTTTGGGATCCACTTCTGACTTTGGCTCGAGAAACTGAAACAAGAACTGCATCAATACGGTGTGTGTGGTCCTGACCTTCGGTTGGGTTCCCACAGTGAATGCGTTTTTTTGTACATGCTTTTATTCAGGCGTTTTGAAGTCCTATAGAGAAGCCTGAAAAAACACCATAACCAGAGCATGATGTGGCATAAACTAAAACTCAGTTGTATGTAGTGCTTTTTATATTTCACTATATACTTTAATGTAACATCTGGTTCCACAAAAAAAAAAAACAACACAAAAACTGTGTGTGAATCCATCTTAAAAAACACTTTTTTTACAAAAAAATTTCCGCAAAAACCCCCACACACAAAGTGTGTGAAGGAAGCCTAAAGCCGCAATTCTGGACGGAAAATATGCAGCAATCCGTTACGTGTGGACGAGCCATAAGGACGCCCGTCCGGATTTGGCGGAAGATTGTTACAGGATGAGATTCAAAAAAATCTCAGATCATGCTGCATATTTTCAAATCTGCACCATGCTCACTCATTCTGTTCTTAATGTTCACTGCATATTCCCCCCGTGTGAAGGGTCCGTGAGAAAATAGGACATGTCCTATTTTTTCACGCATCGCTCCATAGACTCTGGTCTACGGGGGATGCGTGATATTGCGTTCCGCATCGCAGAGCACGGATTCACCTCGGACTTGATAAACGGCCGTTTTTGACGTTTGAGATGCGCAACGCCCGTGTGGATCTAGCCTTAATGAGGTTGTTTCTGCAGTAGGTGCATGAATTTCTGTAAGGTGGAAAATCTGCCACAAATTTGTTAGGTGTTGGGAAACACATAGGGTGAATTTACATGCGGCAGATTTGTTGCAGAAATTTCTGCGACTGCTGCATTCATCTAAATGCACTTGAACTTGCAGAAATCCATGCACATGTTGGCTGCAGAAACAACCCCATTTAGATGTCAAGGATAGATCTTCAGTTTTTGGAAAAAATGCCCCTTTTTGTAATGGCGCTTTTTTCCTCTGTTTTTATTTGCCAAAAATGCTGCGGCCAACTGAAAATCTGCAGTGAAATATAAAACGCATTACCGACAATGCTTTTTTGTTTGTGGCTTTTTTTCTGGCCTTTTGATGCATTTTTTTTGGGGTCTTAGGCATTTTCTTTTTTTTTTTTCAAAACACAGCTTGCTCTAGGTATGGCGTTCAATTTTCTTGCGTTTTTCCCATCGTTTTTTCTATAGGATTTGAAACACCAGAAAAAACACATTGCAAATGGAAATGAATGGTAAAAAACACGCCACCCTAACCCCAGTAAAAAAGGCAGTGAAAAAATGCTTAAAATTCATGGCGTTTTTTTACAAGCAAAAAAATAACGCAGAAAAAAAATGTGTGCATAATGTACCAGAATTTTATTGCAAATTGCGAGGGGAAAAAAAGTTGCATTGGCATTATGCACATGTCCATATTAAGGCTCTGAAGAACCTTCAATTGGTATGGAGACATAATACGGCACCTAAAGAATTGTATGAGCCGCTCCAATTGTGGCATACTCTAGGGGACAATAACCTGGTAATACAGTGCCGAACAGAGCACAATATGACGGCACACTGAGTGCCTATGACTTGGTAGTATGGAGCTGCAGGGGTCGCGTGTGCCGTCGTATAACCCTCTGCACGTAGCTCTGGGCTTAAAGTGTCCGTTTACGTTTAATCCCCCATCCAATCTTGCAATCCAGCGTGAGGCAACCATACAGTGCCCAAGGAGTCTTCTGCATGCTTCCCATTTCAATTAATAGAACCCTTGCTGGAGATTCTTTAGACGTGGTATGTAAACTTTTAGCATACACTCGGGCTATATACCTGCCCTGAATCCCGTAGTTTGCTATATAGATGTATATGTAAGCTGTATGGACGGCAAAAATGTGATGTAAACACTACATTCGGTGTACGAGTTACGTCCCAAAAGTAATGAGAATGATTTTTTTTTCGCTCCCCACTAGGGCGTAAGGAAAGTGGGGATTGAGGTTTTTGCGGGGGCATCGCAAGTATATGGCCGGACCATCCTCAGTTGAGCCCGAGCCTTTTGAAGCGTCGGTACGTTACAAAAGTGTAAATCAAATCGATGCTCATCGTTTTTGTTTTTATTGGAGTGTCAAGGAGTTGTTCACAAAGAATTTGTACCACCAGGACGGACCGTCAATCAGACTTTTTAACTACAAGTCCTGGAGCATTTGAGGAGAGGTGTTTTGCGAGTGCGCCCTGACATTGCCAAAACATGGATCCTCCACCATGACGATGCGCCGAGTCAAACATCATTGGCTCTGAGGGAGTTTTTGGCACAAATAAAATCGTCCAGTCAGCCATGACCAGGGCTCTGAACAACCTCTCACATGAAAACTTCCAGCACTGCTACAAAGTATGGCAGTGTCGCTAAAATCGTTGTGTTCAGGGGACTTACTTTGAAGGTGATAGAGCTTAACCCCTTCCCTCCGCAGCCATTTTTCGGATTTTCACTTTTGTTTTTTCCTCCCCACCTTCCAAAAGCCATAACTCTTTTATTTTTCCATCAATATTGCCGTATGAGGGCTTGTTTTTTGCGGGACTAGTTGTAGATTTCCACAGCACCATTTTTTGTACCATATAATGTAGTGGGAAACGAGAAAAAAATATATGTGGGGTGGAATAGGAAAAAAACAGCGATTCCTCAACCTTTTGGGTGGTTTTGTTTTTACGGCGTTCACCGTATAGTAAAAACGGCACGTTAACTTTATATAGTTTTCTTTATGTTTTACAAGGAAAAAACTGATTGTTAAAAATAAAATTTGAGTTTTGTCGCCTCATTCTGAGAGCCATAACGTTTTTTATTTTTCTCTTGATTTAGCTGTGTGAGGGCTTATTTTTTGCGGGGCGAGCTGCAGGTTATATTGGTACCATTTTGGGGTAGGTGGGACTTTTTGATCACTTTTTATTTCATTCTTTTGTGGGAGAAGAAGGGACCAAAAAACAGCAATTCTGATGTTTTTAATTTTAAATTTTTTACGGTGTTCACCGTGCGGACTAAATAATGATGTATTGTAATAGTTCAGACTTTTACGGTCGATACCAGTTATGTTCGCTTTTTAATTTTTTTTACATTGTGCTTAAGGGAAAATGGGAAAAGGTTTTTTTTTTTTTTAGCTTTTTTAATTTTTTTCCTTTTTTTTCTTTGTTAAAAAAAACGTTATTTTACTGTTTTTTTTACTTGTCCCCCTAGGGGACTTTAACCAGCGATCGCTAGATCACTTGCACGATATACTGCAATACTAATGTATTGCAGTATATCTCGATTCTGACAGTCTCCTATGAAGCCCTGCCGGAGGCAGGGCTTCATAGGTGTACAAAGATGGCGAATCTGGGGGACTTCGTCAGGCCCCCAGGCAGCCGTGCCAACCGACGGCTCCCCCCGATCTCACCGCGCGGGGGGGGGGGGGGGGGCGTTGGGACGTTACAATGGGGTCTCCCCCCTGTTTTTAGTAATTTAAATGCTGAGATCGCTATTTAACGCGGCATTTAACGGGTTAAACAAGCGGGATCGCCCTCCAACGGGATCCTGCTCGTTACCCGGAAGTGTTGGCTGTAACACACAGCCGACACACTCGCTCTATGGACCGGTCTCAGCCCGTGAGCCAACTCCATATTCCCCCACCCGGCATGCGCCGTATATATACGGCGGATGTTGGGAAGGGGTTAATTGTATGTTTTTGGGATAAAAGGATTTTTTGGGAAATCATTCTCATTACTTTTGGGACGCACCTCGTATACACTAGAATAATCTATTGATGTATTCATAGACTGCAATGGAACGGGCATATGTAAAAAGTGTTATTTTTTTAATACGTCCGGCCAACGTACCTATTTTTTTTACATTTTTTTTTTATATGTATTGGAAAGCTTAGTCGACCACACTTCAAGGACATTTCAAGGACATTCGACCACAATTCAAGGACATTCTAGGCAGAAATCTGCAAGTGTGTGGCATAGAGTTTTATACATTATATTTAGTATATACGCCGGGAGATTTTCTTGGTGCAAATATGAAACATGTTGCAACCAGAACATAATAATCAAAAAACTGCACCTCTACACGGATGTTTTATAAGGCTCTCCTAAAATGTTCCCATATACAACAATAACTAAATCCAAGTTTATGATCGTAATATAAACACGTGATTTATATCCAGAGAGTTGGGAATTCTTTACATAAGTTGGAATTACATCCAAATGTGAATTACGTCGACACAAAGGAAAGTTGAATGTAATAATATAGATATTGTGTATGTACAAATGAAGATTTATTATCTTCATCTAAGGCACAAATGAAATGCAGAATGTTGTATAATTTTTTAAGATATTTTGGAATGTTTGATCAAAATGAAGAGAGAGAAATGTCAAATAATAGTTTATGTAGAAGTTGTGCAATCACTATAAGGCCGGTTGTAGATCACAGTTGTGACAGACACGAATGTAGTGACATTCCTTTAAGGCTTCGTTCACATCTGCGTTGTGACATTCAATTTTTTTCTCTTCCTTTTGAGGTGCAGAACAAGGGAGAGACGGAAGCAACGGTTCCGTTGCACAACGGACATCGCCGGCGGCCGACGGAACCCATTGACTTTAATAGGCTCCGTCGGCGTGTCCGTGATTTTACCGGATACCATAGCGCAGCATGCTGCGCTATTGTCTCTGGTAATCCCCGCTGGATCTGCGACGGAGGCCCCTAAGTGAGCCTCCAACGCAGATGTAAACGAAGCCTAATCTCAGATTATCCAGAAAATCGTATAGCCTGGCACAAAACTGCAATAAAATGTGTTTTCTCACAAGACCAGAAGCAGAATGCTGATAACCATTTATAGAAGCTTATTTTGTGTTTAAGGGTGCAGTAACGTCTGTTTTTTTCGCCTTGTATGTCCACAATGTAAAAATACGCTGCAGAAAACGGTAAAATGTCGAATGGGAAAAATATTTTGCAAATCAGACAGATTTCCCGCGTTGCGGAATATTTTTCCCATAGTCTTACATTGTACAGTTTTCAGCAGCGTATTTTTTTTCAACTGCGCTATTGATTCTGTCGAAAAAACGGAAGCCTGCCGGAACGGTGACGAACGGAAACCATTAGCAATGTTTCCGTCACCATTGATATCAATGGTGATGCAAACGGAAGCTGTGGTTTCCGTTTGACTTTCCGTTATGGGGTTCCACGACGGAAACCTCCGACGGAACCCCTCAACGGAAAGCAAACGCTGATGTGAACAGGCCCTAACTGTGCTGTATGAACAATCTTTTTCCATGCTGCAGTTTTTCCCCATTAGGCTGGATTCACACTTGTGTTTTTTTGAGCCAAAGGCAGGTGTATCCACTCCTGACTTTGGCTTAAAAACCTGCACCAAAAACGGCATGAAAACTAAATGAGTGAATCCAGCCTTGAAGTCGGCAATAGGGAAAAACTGCAGCAAAGACGTGACCGATCAGGCATTCTCTGGTTTTATATATCCACAGCAAGCACTGAAAACTGTGCAGTTATCAAACACAAGGTGTGAATGGGATTTGCCAAAACCCAACTCGCTCGCTTACAGGTGACATCTGGGCGTTGTGTTTATTCTACACAAGAATGCAGCGGGAAAAAAAACAACCTCAAAAAGAGGCTATGGGAATTTTGCGGCAAATTTTCCTCGGATTTCACTGTTTGCATTGGAAAATCTGCAAGACTTCTGCAATATACAGGGCGTATTGCCGATTTTAGCCATATTGAAAACCCTGTTCACTTATATTGTACTGTTCTTTATTGCAGAAATCCAGTGTAGAATCCGTATAAAAAATCGGCAACATTTCTACCATGTCAGATATCGCCTTAAAGAAATGATTACCATTTAAGCTATGTTCACCTACATGAACCATATAAACCAGAGTAAGTACCCTTCTAAATATGAACTACAAATAAATACATTAAATGCAGAGAAGTGTTTAGCTCATATTCCTGTGTGGTTAAAATTGCAGATTATGCACCAAGTAATGGAAGTGACGTGACTTGTCATCTGTAGTAATAGTTTTGTAAACGGACAAAAAACCCTGTGAGATGTAATATGGAGAACTGTGTATTTGTATAGATTGAACAGAATATTAGTATCTAAAGATAATAATTTGCTATTTAATAGGAAGCTGACAGCACATCAGATCCATATATTTTCCATTAATTAGCTGCATGTTCCTGTGTCACAGAGATAAAGGTGCTCGTCATAATTAAACCGGTGGAAATATATGACTAATATGCGCTGCATCTGATTAAAGAAACGTTCCATTTACTACATCAAAAACTGTAGAACTGAAATGTATAAATTCTGTATTTCAATTTTTTTATTTTCCCATGATTACAGCTACCACCTTTTGACTGGTTACACACACACACAGAGGGGGAGTTTATTTACCTTTCCAAGCCGGTTTTCTGGTGTAGAACCGTTGCAAAAGGCACATAAGTCGCAATTTGTGGTGAAAACTCCCTGTGACCACGTATTGTGACGCCACTGTCTTGACCAGCCGAAAGATGCAATAAATAAATAAATGTGTCACATCCTACTCCACCAAAAACCGCATGAAAACTAAATGTGTGAATCCAGCCTTGAAGTCCGCAATGGGGAAAAACTGCAGCAAAGACATGACCGATAAGGCATGCTCTGATTTTAGGAAACGCCAGTCTTTATAAATCTCCCCCACGCTGTTTCGTTCAGGTCTTTCTGGCTCTTTTGACAAATTTTTGGGCAAAAATACAAAGGCCAGATGTTTGCTATGAGTGGAAAGGAAACTAATAGTTTCATGCAATAGGGCAGACTTACACGGTCCAAAATTTGTTTAAAAAAAATAAAAATTGAGAGAGAGGGGCTTCAGAGTCCTTGTGAAATTATGCACTTCCATGTGAAGTTATTTATCAAGCTTTTTCCAGGGGACCATAGGCTGTTTTTTTGTTTTTTTTTGCCAAAGCTGACCATGCATATAACTCCCAACGGGAATAAAAGGTCAGGAATGTTTAAATCCAACATGCACAATCCTTATTACCCCAAACATTTGCTGACTGGGGAACGTTGGAAGGCCCTAATATACGTTAGATTGTTGACCAATCCCACCAAAATCAAGGGTTCAGATAGTTTTTATCTAATAGAATCTACGACACAATGGGTACTATTATAGATCTTTAAATGGTAAGGGCCTTTTACATCAGATGAAAATCAGCCGGTGCAGCGAGCGCCGTTCAACGAGACATCCTTGATGGGCGCTCGTTTGCTCATGTCATACGAAGCTATGGATGGGGATGAGCGGTCGTTACTCTGATCGCTCGTCTCCATACCTTATTATCATGTCTGCAGCGCTCTCCCTGTTTACACAGGGAGATGCGCTGCTGCCAACGATAATGTTTCACTTTTTGGAAACGATACGACCAGCAGATGATCGAGCGTTTGCTCGTTCATCTGCTGATCGTTCCCCTTATTACACAGGGCAATTATCAGCAACGAGCGTTATATGAACACTCGTCTGCCTGATTATCGCCCAGTGTAAAAGGGCCTTTACATTTAGACTTTTCTGTTGCTTTGGCCCTTGTAGACGATACGTTTTTTGGGATTTTTTTCCTGCAATGTGTGAACAGGGTTTTCTAAAACCCCGCTTCCTTTCATTGTACTCAACTTTTGTTGCAGATTTTTATTGAGGAATCCAAATCTGGACCACTATTGCTACGAGTGCTTTTACACGTACAGATTCCCATTCAATTTCTATCAATCTAAATTGATGTGTGTCAGGGTGCCCATTTACACAGCTACAGTGTGCCGTGCCGCAAACACGAGTTACCGCATAGTTGCTATGTGTATGAACAACCTGAATGGCCAATTGGTCGGATTGAAATCTGTCTCAACTGACGCGCTCAAAAATCTTTGTCTGCCAATCATCATTATCACCATAATTGTAGCGTGTAAACAGGATCGAAGTACTACATATATATATATATATATATATATATATATATATATATATATAAAACTCGATACACTACTTTCCATGATTGTATTATCACATTACTGATATCTCGTTGTGCTTTGTATTAATGCATTTTCTCAAAGGCTTTTCTTTACTCCACTTCTTTACTCCACTTACTCCTACTCCTGTGTTAACTACAACCTTCCTCTCTCTCTCTCTCTCTCTCTCTCTCTCTCTCCACTCCCCCAGACCAGGTGTGCTGTTTACATGCCTCACCTAGCTGGAAAGACCAGATTCCTCTCCAAAAGCAGAACTGTGCATGCCGGGAAGTGGCTGTTATACTTAACGCTTCTATGGCTAACGTGGGAGGGAAAGCAGACAAACTCAGGGCCAAGGTGTAGTGTAAGATGTTACGGAGTATGACTGCAAGCAATAAATGCTCAATCCCTCTCACTTCATACTATAAATACTATATTATTTCCCCCCATATTTTTATAGCACATACAGGTTCTCTAGATGTGTGTATTTGCTTACTGCATTCTAGTTGACTTATTTTTTTTCCTTGTTGCAGCGTTACAAATGTTAATCTTGTGGTCGGTCTGTGTCATGAGGTAGTCATATGGTACTGCTGCTCGAGAGCTGGGGAGGGGAAGTAGAAGTTGAAGGAAACTGAAAGATGGTGGAATGTTTTATCTGAAAACAAATTCTTGTCAATACACTTTTTACACATTGTTTAGTATTAGAAAATATTCACGCGTTAACCAATTTAATTCCAAGTTGTTAAAGGGAACCTGTTACCATCATTTCACCTATTAAACCAGCAATACCTGGTGGTAGTGGGTGAAAAATCATTTCTATATAACCTATAATTGTCTTCTTAGTCGGCTCTGTACCTATAGTATTCAGTTTTTTAGTGTTCCCGCACCGTATGCTAATAAGCATAAGAGAGTCAAATCTTCATTTCTCAATTCTTTCCGAGTTACCCCACCTCCTTACTTTTGATTGACAGTTCCTCGCCTCCCCCAGCACACACAATCCCGCGCTTGTGCATTGATGTCTTATTCTGGTGTGTGCGCACAAAGGGATACCGGAGTATTACGATAAAAGGCGCAAAATGTTTGCAGACCGTTATTTACAGTAGGAGGAGGAGTTTAGGAGAGGAGATAACGACAATTAACTTTTTATAGCAGCGGCCAGTGAGGGATAAGTAAAGTTCAATAGTTGAAATGCTGGTGACAGGTTCCCTTTAATGAAAATGTTGCCTTTTACTAGCACTTAGTGTCCTATGCAGCCTATTTCTTCCCTACTAGGGTTTCATCCCCAAGTTCTTACTAGGCTGAATAATAGGTTTATAGGTGAAGTTGGAACTTGCTGTGCTATATGTTAGCGACTGGGCACTGGAAAATAGTCAAATGTGGTGCAGCAGTTGGAGGAGGCCACCTATGCTAGGAGTTGTAATTTTGCACAAGCTACAGGTTGGAGACCAGTGGTCTATATGATAGTATATGGGTTCATCAGGCCCCATGGTCTGTTGTGTTTACAGGTCTATGTTTAGTTGTAGCACTAGGTTTGTGACATTCTCTCATCTCTGAGGGCTTTTTGGAATCACACACGCGATTTTTGTAAAGACTTATACGTCTCCTCTCTTTTGTATCCATCCTGTATTTGGCTCAATAAAAAAAACTTCCTGAAACACTGCATGTGTGATGCCAGTCAGACTTTTTTTTTTTTAAAGAAAAAAATATATATCACTTTCTACTTGACCCCCCTCCTCTTCTTATTCACATACGGGGCCTAAAGTCACTCGACAACAGTGAAATTAGACAAGTTGAGACACAGCAGTCACACAAAGCCTAGTGAGTACCACTGCTCAGAATTCACAGTAATTTGCTGCCTTCTTGCTTTCGGCTTTCTGGGTAATCCTGCTTCAAAGTCTGCACGTTCCACCCTGGACAACCCAAGTCACGGCATACGAAAAAAGTTGCTTAATGATTAAAAACTAGTTGGTTTTGTTTTTGTTGAGCCATTTACCAAGAACTATAGATGACCTAAGTGCATCTACGGTCTGAAAGCCCTGGCCTCTAAGGCTATGTTCACACCAAGTTTTTTGACGCGGAAACTGCGCGCAAAACTCGTCAAAAACGGCCTGAAAATGCCTCCCATTGATTTCAATGGGAGGCGGAGGCGTCTTTTTCCCGCGAGTGGTAAAATCGTCTCGCGGGAGAAAGAAGGGACATGCCCTATCTTCGGGCGTTTACGCCGCTGACTTCCCATAGACTTCAATGGGAGGCAGAGAAAGCGTATTTTGCAGCGTTTTATGCCTGCGGCACTCAATGCCCGCGGGCGAAAAACGCTGCGAAAATCGGCCTGCAGGGAGAGAAAAATCTGCCTCAAACTTCCAAACGGAATTTTGAGGCAGATATTCCGCCTGCAAAAAACTCTGTGTGAACATAGCCTAAGTGTCCAGCTCAGTCAGCCATATTGACAGCTTGTGTGATATAAAACCAAACTGTTGTGTAGGGGGTTCAATTTATTAAAATTGCAGCTAATACATATCTATGAGAATTTAAAACGGGTTCTGAGGATGAGGCATAAAAAGGTTCAGTAATTAGTTTTTGCTTTTTATCGGCCTAGAAATAATTAGGGAATTTTAGTGTAGGGTATAGTTGAAGCTAGTAGTTGAATGAACAGTTGGAGCAGAGTTTCACTGTACACATTACTATTGATAATTAAGCTTTGGGTTAAAAGCTGGCTAGTTAAAACTTGTTAAATAAGGTTTTGTAAATCCACAAGATGCCCTTCTTTACTTGAATGGGTATCTGAATTGAATCACATTATGAGATTGGAAAGTCTTTTGGCGAGGGATAATGGAAAACAAGACCGATTCCTTAATACCTGGAAGGGTTGGATTCTGTTTAAAGACAGCGATGCGCTTCCTCGTTGGCTGGAGGATAACACTTGAATCTCTCTCACCTTTAACGCATCTCCAGTCGATGCCCTCCTTCCTTCACCTCACGTCCCCCCCGCCTTCCAAGCCCCCTCACATATATATATATATATATATATATATATATATATTTATGTATTTATTATTATTTTTTTTTTCTTCTTGCGTTTCTTTTTATATCTCTTTTTAATAATATCTTAAATACCCATAGTATTTCCCTTTATGCTTCATATGCTATTATAAACTTGTTTTTGATATTATGTATACTCTATTTGTATTCTACTGATTTGTTTCCGTTAAATTGTCATTTGTTTTATATGCGATTGTATTTCTATTGTGCATTTTTCTTTATTGAAAAAAACTTCAATAATGAAAAATAAGGTTTTGTAATTCACAAGTAAAATGAGTGACCTCAGTAATTTAGTATTGTTTATTTACATCAGTTTTTTACAGTCCTTTGCCAAGTTGCCAGTTCTAGTCCTGTACCTGTAGAAGCATTCTAGCATGACCATGTCTTAAAATGACACCAACATTACAAATCAGAATTCGGTTTAAGGCCT